>NC_090242.1:21537281-21881031 GCF_024489055.1 Chanodichthys erythropterus | reverse complement strand
TATAACCCTTAAATGCATACCTCGGGTCTTTATCGACCCGGGACATCATTCACTACCTTCCTCCTCATTCATTTTTTTAAAGTTGGACATCAACCTTTTTAGTATTCCCGAATCAATTCATTACAAACAATATAACAAGAAAAACATAAAAGTAAATAAAATTATGACTACTTAAAAGAATGCCGTTTTCCGATTCATTTTTTGTAAAAAAAAAAAAAAAACAAATTGTACAGGGTCGCTAATGACCTGAGGTGTGTATCAATGTACTCTACCAATCTTTGATGGTGGAATAAGTGCTATTCACATTTATTCCACAAGGTGGCAATGTCTGAATTCACAAGTGGCATTTCATTCTGACAGAAAACAAAAGAATAGGAAGTATTCATCAGCAAACCTTTAAATGGCTCAGCAATTTACTGCAGAGCAAGAAGCTACTGAACGCAATCAAATGTGAGTGTCACTGTCAATTGATGAGGGATCTGGTGAAGCTGTCATCAATCAAAATACTGATTTTGAAGATGCTGAAAATTATAGTTTTTAGCTTTAAGAATTTGTTTGAGATTGCGAATGGGCTCATATTCACAATCTCAAACATAGGCCTATTCTCAAAACTATCATTTGCTGAATGTATGTTACTAGGAAAGTGATGATGGCATAAAACATCTGCTCAAAATAGTACTTAAAGGGACTTTGCTATTAACTAGTTGCTTATTAGCATGCATATACTATAATATTGGCTGCTTATTAGTAGTTATAAAGCATTGTCCATATCCCTTAATCCCACCCAATTCCTGCCCAATACCAACAACTACCTTATTAATTATTAATAAGCAGTAATTATGAGTTTATTGAGGCAAAAGTCATAGTTAATAGTGAGAAATGAACCCTAATCTAAAGTGTGACCTAATTTTCCATTAGCTGACATGCATACATACATACTTTGTAAAGAGGGATTTTACAAACATTACAAGTTGTTTGTATCACAGCATTAGACACTGTTTACCAGGTATTGAACTGGCCTGAGAGGAGAATACAGAGATCCAGAGGTCATTAACTATAATGGTTTGGATAATTGTCCCCCTTGAGCCATTATTTTTCCAACTAGTCCCAGATGTGAAAGCCATGTCACAGGACATACCATAGTCCTCTTCATAGTGATGACAGCAAGTCACAATCTCTGGCCATCCTTATAATTTTGCTAGTATTTTGCTAATTTTGGATTTAAGGGCAATATGGTATTTTTCTTCAATTTTTCTTCACATTTGCTTTCAGAAACCGCACTTCTCTTAATTTCTCTCAAAAACCAATATACTGCAGAATCTGACATTAAAGGATTTGTTCACTTTCAAATGAAAATTACCCCAAGCTTTACTCACCCTCAAGCCATTCTAGGTGTATACCTTCTTGTTTCTGACAAAGACAATCAGAGAAATATTAATAAATATCCTAACCCATCCAAGCTTTACAATGGCAGTTCCATGCGGCTTCCGCCAGACTGCTTTCCGTATTCTTCAAAAAGCTTACGCTGTACATCCTACACCTTCCATATTCAACTTACAGAATTGATGCGATGCCAGTTCCATTCCGTAATTTGAATTCGGAAGGCAGTCTGGCGGAAGCTATACATAATATGTAGCTTCATAACTTGTTAAATGTGGATATTTTTTAAAACAAACGCATCACTTTGCTTCAGAAGGCCTTTATTAACTGCCCGGAGCATCCGTGTGGATTACGTTTATGATGGATGGATGTGGATGGAGACACTTTCTTCAGCTCATACTCATTTGGTAGCGCATTACTGCTATTATAAAGCTCGGATGCGTCAGGTATTAATATTTCTCAGATTGTCTTCATCAGAAACGAGAAAGTCGTATATATACATAGGATGGCTTGAGGGTGAGTAAAACTTGGAGTAATTTTCATCTTTAAGAGTTCTTTAAAACCATATGCAGCATTCATAACTTCATAATTTGATGAAGTAGCTATATGAAATGGAGAGCATATGGAGACTTTTGCTGCTGTGCAGATTTTTATCCTGAGAAAAAAGTCCACGGTAATCTTGTGTCTCATTCTGTAATCAAACTAAAATAGAAAAAAATCAACATTTCTAATTAAATTTTCTTTAAGACCAAATTTTCTGAGCTGTTATCCACATTCATTTCATAGTTTTACATAATGTCAATAGTTGTCACGAATACGGCTCCTGAAGTCTTGATTTGCCGAGGTCATCATTTCTAAGCGTTCTTTGTGGATTGTTAGTTTGTTACCGACTGGACTGTTTATTCTCCTGTGATTCTCCGCAGCCTACCCTGACCCTAGCCTGTTTCCTGGACTCTGCTCTCTGCTTGCTGCCAGCCTCAATCACTGCCTGTTGTAAGACCCTGTCTCATTGCCACCTGCCTCGACCATTGCCTGTCCCTGTTTATGATTCTGCCTTATCCTTGTCTGTACGTTGCTCGTTTTAATAAAAGCTGCAAATGGATCCTCACTCTGTTGACCCATCATTACAATAGTCAAGTCAAGTCACCTTTATTTATGTGACACTTTACACAATACACAATGTTTCAGCAGCTTCAGTGATAAACAGGAAAATAATAATCACTGATGAAAACTTCATCAAATGAGACAAATTCAAACAAAGCAGCTCTATAGAAGACTATGTCATCATTCAACTTGTCAGTTCGGTGTTGATTCAGTTCAGTTTGTGTCACTGTTGAAAATTAAGTCAATTATGAAATAAAGTTGAATCAGCTTTAAAGCAGTTCTGCAGAAAACAGTGGTGTCATCATCCAGCTTAATTCAGTTCAAGTTTTTGTTCTCATCCAATAGTGTCAGCGCAGTCAAATTGATAATATTACTTAATATTAAGTGTCTTTAAAACTCAAATGATATTTCAATTAAGCCTCCCAAGCAATGAAGCAACATATTTGCAAAACTTACTTTTTCTCATGTCTTTTTTTATTTCTTTTTATGACTGTCCTCATAGTTTAATGAGAACTCAGCAAAATTGTAAATCACTGTACATTGGCAAAAGTACTGAACTTATCAGATCACATAAATTTCATCACACATTTGCACTCACAGGCCTTGATGGCAAGAAGTGAGGTCAGGAAACCAGCTGAATGAGAACTGATGCTCTTCTGTCAGAGGCAGACTCAGTCAGGCAGTGCATGCAGCAGCATATTACGGCTCACTGGGTATAATTACAGTATAAAAAGATCATTGCTGTGATATATTCTCTGACTAGGTTTTTAATAAACTTTTGTGAACAGAAGAAGCCACTAATTCACACAATAAACAAAGCTTCAAATTTGATGTAGTTGGGGAGTTCCTTTTGTCCAGTCAAGTTCTGATTAAGAGTCAATCATTTAAGATTGGGATTGGGATAATAATTTGATAAGCAGGACATATGATTTTCTATGAATATTCTTGGAATAGCTGAAAAAAAAATGCAATATTACTAAATATTATTAAAGACATACAGCTGATATTACAAGGCTAAAGAGGATTCCAGTATGTGTTATACATAAGGGAATGTATGAATGTATGTTATACAGTAGAAAATGTTTTGATGACTGATTAAAGACTTAAAATGGCCAGCAACAGTTGCTCACAAACATCTGTGGTCACGTTTAATGCCTTTGAGAAAACAAAGATGATTTTGAAACTAGATAAACATGTTAATTAGGGGTCATTATTTCTCAAAACACATAAATTCCCAGGGAGGCAATTTAAAGAAACCACTGATGAGTCTGAAGTACAAGGTCAACAAACTGAGCCCAATGGACAGTGCAAGCGACAAAAACCACACTGTAAGACCATAATGACCTCCCTAAAGAGGGTCGGTTACTGTAATACTATATGCAAATAATGCATGCAAACACTGATGCAATCAAAACAACATTATTTTTAACATTTTGAATTGTTCACAATAAGATCTACAGCATGCATTCAGAAAATAGGTGAATTTTCATTTCATGTTGACATTAAAATGCACTTGCAAGGTTACCAGAATATTATACATCCACCATGATGTGATAAGTGGACAAACAAATATGAATGTATAAAATGATGTGTGTATATATATATATATGAATGTCTATATTATCTATTATCTATACATCATTTTTTTTAAAGAAAAATTGTGTTAAAATGTGAGTATATACATATATGCGTGCGTGTGTGTGTGTGTGTGTGTGTGTGTGTGTGTGTGTGTGTGTGTGTGTGTGTGTGTGTGTGTGTGTGTGTTGTGCATTTTACGTAACTAGAAATGTACTGTTATAAAGATCTCACTGATTTACATTAGAAGATATCAGAATTTCATCTTACTTTTTGGCCATATAAATATCAGCAACTGCAGCAATTTGCACATTTTTGATCAGTTTGAGCCTCTGAATAAAATGCAGGTGTTTTTTCCTCTTTGAGTATGAGCTCTATATTCTCCAGTATATTTCTGACTATTATTTCTTATGTCGTGCAGGCTTTACATGATTAATAGGCATTCTTTTCAAAATCAGAAAAAAATTCTGGTTCACATATTGTATTTAAAACGCATATAACTTTGTTTTAAGTCAAAAAAGACCTGTCATATTGCACTTAATCAATAAAGATTGATGAAATTTCTATTATTTGTAAGTATTGTATGAAATCTTTTTAAGAAAATGATGAACATATGAACATATCTAATGCAACACGGGTTGCTTTCTGTAATGCAGCACCATACAGTATCTTACTTAGATAACAGACATGCTGTTTACAGGCCTCCATGACCTAAAAAAAAAAAAAACATTTGAACAATTCAGACCCCAGTTCAGAACACACATACCCCCGGTTTAAGTCTTGTCCCAGACTAAAATGGATGTTACAGTGTTACAGCTACATTACAATGTTAATTATAACCATTTGAGAAAACTAACAAGATGCCATTTCTGTTATTAGATATCCATCACAAATGCATTGATGTGCATTATGTATTCTCTGCAGTAGCCTATTTTTCAGACTAAAAATGATGGCTATTTCAAAATATATAAATGATATTATAAGGTAAACACATCAGTTTTTAATTAATTAAATCAAGTTTAATTCAACAAATAATTATTACAATGATTATTTATGCTAAATAATATTTATTTATTTATTGTTAATATTCATTTACCTTCAAAATGTATTCAGTGTATACAGTATCTTGTGTTTTAAAGGGGGAACATTTTTCAATGTGTTTTCAAGTTGTGTTGACTAGATAAGAATGCAGTGAACAGCATAATATATAGGGATTTCAGGGTCCAGTTTTATGGTGGGGTGACTGCAACAGTTAGGAAAGGTTTACTACATTTTGACTGGATTTTGGTGGAATAACAAGCAAATGTACAATGCAATATAAGACTGCTAGACAACCAAACTATATCAAATCAACAACTACACAATATACAATATCTAAAATTTGCTTTGTGAGGTGGCACTTACAAAGAGCAATTTCAACAAAGAACTGAGTATAACTACAAAACTGTATAATGACTACAGAAATTGATGTTCTATTACAACAACACTCCTACTCCTTGTAAAAAAATGACTCTATATAATTAAAATAATTATGCAGCCTTTTTATATATTTCATAAATGACCAGCACTTTGCAATATGGATTATTCTGCTACTGGTAGAAATTACAATTGACCCTATGGTAGGTCGGTGGAAGGGACAGTGTAAAGTTTAGACGACAAGCACATCATTAAGGTTTCCATTATAAGTGCTCTAATGCGACACTAGCTGCGACGCAAGTGTTTTCTCCTAGTTTCAGCCCGACGCAGTTATCATTTTCATGTCCAGCGCCCACATAGTTTAAATAGCAAATGCACTTGCACCCATGGGCATGCTGGTCTAAAAAATGTGGTGTGTACAGGTGCATTGTTGGCGTGTTGCTATTTTGAGGCAACTGAAAACAGCTGTGCCACTGACTAACTAAAACCTAGTTTAAAGTCAATGTGTAATCTAAAATCAATAGTGCACTATTTTTGTTGTTGTTGTTGTTGTTGTTGTTATTTAAAGTGCGCGTTAGTAATATGCGCCTATAGGCAGGTACACAACGCGCGTGCACTCTGCTTGTTAAGAACCGTTCAGTCTTTCTGCTTGAAATTCTACCATGTAAATTGCTAATCCACCATGGTGTAAGCGCAACTGTCTTTTAAAGGGAATGGGACTTGACACTCTGATTGTTTTAATCATCTAAAACACACCCATGACTCATTAAGAGACTAGGTACAACCCTTTTGGACCATGCACGTGGAGCGACGACCATTTTTTCCGTCGTTAAACTAGCAAAAGTGGATTCGGACAAGCCCTAAGTGCACCTTCAGACCATGCTCTCAAATCATTAAAATGGGGCCCCTCAAGTCTGTTTGCTCAATCACTATAGCAAATTACACATAAAACAGAGAACATAAAACAGAGCCCTGCCCATTCATGGTTTTCCTTGTGTAACCTGATGGATTTGTTGTCCATGCCCGGTTTCACAGACAGGGCTTAAGCTAGTCCCAGACTAAAATGAATGTTTGAGCTGCTTTAACTGAAATCAACTTACACTGACATATCTTAAAATATGTCAGTGCCATTGTTTTGTCCCAAGATGCACACCAGTAATGTTCTTTCTAAGGCATGTTTATAACTATAATAAGCTACTTAAATGTCCTAATTGAACTAATGCCTAATCCTGGCTTAATCTAAGCCCTGTCTGTGAAACCAGGCCCCAGTATTTCAAAACTTTAAAATAAATCTCTCTCCTTGTCCATGTCCTTGTCCATGTTTGATATGAGTGGTACGAGTGCCAGATGTGGGCAGGGCTGCGACCAGTCTCAGATGGTTAGAATAAAAATTAATGTACCTACTAAAGAGTAGGCTAGTTTTTATTGTTTCATTGCTATTGTCAGATTTTTAATAATGCTGCTGTGGTAGCCTATATAACTGTACAACTGTCTAACTAATTTCCCCGTAATATATTAATAAAACAAATTCATTAGGCTGCATTGTTTACACTTTGCATTAGCATACAATCACCATGATCCGATCAAATGAGAGGATCATCAGCCAATCAGTACAGGATCAAGTGGATTCTGTATAGCCTCTGGATGTCTGATAGGCCTACAGGTCACATCTAACAAATCTGCATAGCCTATTTGTAGTAATGGCATCCAGGAAGGAAACAATTTTCTAATCAACATTTTATACTGCAATATATGTAATTTTACTTTATTATTCTAACATATTTAAACTGTTGATTTATCTATGGTGCTTTCCCTGATGAAATAATCAAGCAAGCTATTTGAATTTTAATGCCATTTAGCAGTTATACCAACAAATTCTAATCTGTATACACACATAATAGTTTTACCATTGATTTATACATTTAGTATTAATTCAAACATCCATAAGATTAGGCTATTTACATAATCACAATGAAAAGATCATGTGATCTGAATACACTGGGCAATTTTTCCGGTTACACGTACAGTACCCTTAATATAAACAGAGAAGGAGAGGAGGAGAGTCAGTCCTTCATTCACCTGTTATCCAGCTAACCTGAAAAATCTGGGATATTTGTTTTGAAATGAATTATGAATATTTTTCCTCTGATATTTACAGTAGCCACATACAAGGAGGGCCTGTTCATCTGCTTAAAACTTGTTTCTAATTTATACAACTGATTTAAACTACTTGGCAAGAATGTAATTTACCTTTTTTTTTTACTACAGTGTGCTGAACAATTTAAAGAAGATGACAAACTCATCGATTGTGTCATCAGTCATGCTGGAGGTCCTTTACAGAATGGATGATCATAAATACCTTTACTTCTTGATCTTTTTTGTCTTGTACATGTTTGTACTCTTTGCTAACACTACTCTGATTTTTATCATAATTACTGACAAGGCTCTTCATAAACCTATGTATGTCTTTCTATGTAACTTGGCTGTAAATGGCATCTATGGTGGCACAGCTTTGCTTCCATCCTTGATGGTTACTTTAATGTCTCCTTCTCATGAGGTATCTTTGGCATGTTGTAAGGCTCAAACATATTTCCTGCACACATATGCTACCATAGAATTCACCATTCTGTCAGTGATGAGCTATGATCGCTATGTGGCCATCTGCTACCCGCTACAGTATCACAGTATTATGACAATCACAAGGGTGTATAAACTAATTGCTTTCTCGTGGGGTTATCCTTTAGTGGCATTCGCTTTGTTTTTTATTCTGACTCTGCGCTTGACAATCTGTAGAAACATAATTAGGCGAGTGTACTGTTCCAACTATTCTCTTGTCAAACTGTCCTGTGATGACACACATGTTGTGAGTGCTATTGGATTGTTTTCTGTTGTTATAAACTCTTTTCCTCAGCTTGCGATGACCCTCTACTCATATGGACATATTCTAAAAATATGCTTTACTGCCACTAAAAAGTCTAAAATAAAAGCACTGAAGACCTGCACACCACACTTATTTGCAATATTGAACTACAGTGTGGGCTGTTTTTATGAAATTGTACAAAGTCGCTTTGACACAAGTTATCTTCCCTTTGAAACACAAATAGCTATGTCACTTTATTTCTTGATATTTCCTCCTATTCTGAATCCAGCCATTTATGGGCTGAGTGTTCAGGCTCTGAGAGCCAATATTTTTAGACTTTTTAGCTCTAAGAACAAGTTATTGCCTTTGAAATAGGATCTTTGTTATTTTCTAGATGAAAAATGTGCATGTTTTCAAATATTACATTATGTCAATAAACAGCTGACGTTCCCAACATTTGTGAACAATATCTGACTATAAGTCATAAATGCAAGATGATGTGTTGCCCTCTGAAATGCAGTAGTCAGTTACTGTCACCATTCATCATAACAAGCAAATAGTTTTACTTTGTGTTCTGTTACTCACTTTACTGAGAAATGTGGGGAAAACAGGGGGAAGTTGGATATGAATTGATAGATTTTAATATTAAAACCAAAGCATCAACACACATTAGGTCTTAAACTTCTTTTTCTCAGGCACAAATTCCAAAAGAATTATTTTAAAGAATATATTTCAAATGTAAGCCTGTATCATATTTGATTTCTGGTCTTTAAATGATCAAAATATGTTGTACACAATCTACGTTTCCTGTTCCTGATTGATAGTTTATATATTTTTTTTTTTTTAGTAAGTAAAAGGCTTTTTAGTATAATTTGAAAAATTTCAACCTTCAGTTTGTGCCTTTGAACAAAAATGAGGTGTTTTTTTTACTGTGAAAAATTAACATTCTTTATATTCTCGTATATCATACTATATGAGCCATAAAATCCTGATGTAGCCTATCAAATATGATATTCAACAAAAACACATACGCAAATGTTTATTTATTTATTTAGCTTATTTAGGTGTGTTTTGTCTAAAGGTTCAAGCTGTTCCATAAAAAACTTTCTTTTTTTTCTGACTAAAATTTCATGTGTCAGGCCTCATATAGGGTTAAAATAACAACTGTGGATTACTGGGCTGGCTGATGAATTGTGTTTCATTGCATCATCCTGTAACTTATTACTTGTTACAGCCTGATTTTATAGTATTTCTTGATAAGCTAAAAGTTGATAGAATCTTGCGCCTATAGGCAGGTACACAACGCGCCTGCAATCTGCTTGTTACAACACAGTTCCTCTCTGGAGAAATGTTCAGCCTTTCCGCTTCCCATATGGAAAAGTTTTGTTAAAAACATATGTGATTCTTATATGTTCTAACAGAATATTATAAGGGACATATATGCTGCAAAAAACACATATACAAATTGCATAATATTTATGTATTTTCAATATCAAATGTCATATATGTCCAAGATATAACTAAAGTCTTACAGATTTTCATGATGTAAATAATACAAATTTAATAGGCCTATGAATGTCCAGCATATCTCGTAAGATGTGTATAAAACATAGTGCATCAGTATAAGGCTGTACTTCACTTCCCTCACTCTTATCTTGTCCTAAGTGGAGTCCTACGCCTGTCAATCACAGTCATATAATGTATAATCATAGACTTTCAATCTCAGATGAAACACATATAAACTACATGCAAGCACATATATTAATTACAAAATTATAATTTTAATTACAAGACTTAATTAAATTAACATTTTAATGTGAGATGACACTTGGTGACTTTAGTCGCATTAGCTAGCCTATGTGAACACAAAAATCATGGACATGATTCAGATATGTTAAAGGGTCAGGGGAAAAAGTCACACTTGGCTCCTTTGTGGTTAAAAATGACCACCATAGGAAATTAATGGAAATACGAAAACACACAAAAACTCTGAGAATCTTTTGGTGGTACAAACTACAAATCAACCATTGTGCAGAAAAAGTGCACAGCAATGAAGGGGTCACGCTCAAAAATATCAAGAGTGCAAAACAAACACATTACACTAGTGTGACTATAAAACAGAGCAAGTTTTTGCAAATGTGAAATATCAAGAAAATCAAGAATTCAGCCACTATGCAGAAAAAACAGCAAGGAAGAAGTTTACAAGCACAAATGAACTACACTCTAAAAAATGCTGGGTTAAAAACAACCCAAGTTGAGTTGAAAATGGACAAACCCAGCAATTGGGTTGTTTTAACCCAGCGGTAGGGTTAAATGTTTGCCCAGCCTGCTGGGTAGTTTTATTTAACTCAACTATGGTTTAAAAATTACTGTATTGCTTAATTAAAATTAACCTAAAGTATGTTGGAAATGAACATTTATTAATGATCAATTAATAATTATTAAACAATAAACATTTAAACATTAAATTGCTTATTAATACATTTATATTAATAAACTATTAAACTATTACATTTATATTAATAAAATATTAAAGCTTATTAATAAACATTCACCTTTTGTCTATTATTGTTGTCTCTAATTGCATCTGGTTTTTAATTTCCCAACTATTTTGGGCTCATTTTAAGCTAAAGTTAGCCATATAGCAATTTTTAAATAATAGTTGGTTAATTGATGTAACCCGGGTAACCTATGCTACCAGTAAAGAGAAAAAAGTTAAGAAAAGGAGAAAAAAAAAAAGAGATTCATCCAATCACTGATCGTGCTGCAGTGAGAGACACCCCTAAGAGCCAATAGTAGCGGCGCATTCATAAGTTCCGCCCACTGGTCGCGCCGGCGCTGCTTTCAGCGTGAGCAGATGAGAGCGACTCAGAGCAGATCAGCGTAGACGGACCAGACAGACCAGACAGTTTCTCCAGAACATCCATTGATCTAACTGGAAATGTGAATGAGTGCACTGAAAGTGAAGCTTTTGAAGTCGACGCGTCAGCCTGAAGTGTTGTCGCCGGAGACAGAGAAGAGAGACGGAGCGGATCCAGCGTGTTGAAGCACTGTGAGTAACTTAATCTTCCTTGTGTGAATAAATATATGATTCTGTTCTGCTTTAGGGAGTTGAATTCCAGATATTAATCCGAATATAATGTAAATAACATGTCGAAATTTCTAAAATGATTAATTCTGAGCCATTTTGAGTACGGTAAGCCGCGTGCACACAGCGCGAGCTGAACTGATTAGCACATGGGCTAAAGCTAACACGAGTAAACATGATAATTGTGTCGTGATGAAATGAGATAAAGAGTGATATACGAGTGTCGGTGTGTTTAATAACTGCCTATTCATGTTTAATTTGATTGTGTCAATTTGAGATATTCATATGATTTATGGTAATGTCTTAATCAAAAATAATATATGGTTTGTACATCCAGTTAATCATTAATTACTAGCTTATTTTTGTTTGTTTTTGCATGAAGGTGGATCCTTCAAATGTTTATTAAATCTTAAATAATGGCTAATATGCCCTTACTAGCCTGTATGTTAAGTTAATCATTACTAGTGTGTATGTGCATAACACATGCATAATTGTGGACCCTTAAAAAAATCTCCTTTGAGATCTGCCTCCCTCCCCTTCAGGTACAGACATTTTATATATTCATCTGTTTACATTTATTGAGGTAAGAAGACAAATATCTAAGAAAATTAATGCGTATAATTTCCATTTCTTGTTTCTTGACAGACTCAGAAGAGGCTGAAATAATGGAGGAAACGAAAAAATTGAGAAATGACAACAAAAAAGTAAGAAAAATGCACGTATTAGTTATTTTACTGTTTGGTGAATCAGCAGCCAGCTATCAAACTGTTTGGTGGTTTATTTTAGTAGTTTTTTTTCTGTCTTTATACTTAAAACTTTTAAATTATTGTAGAACTGCTATTGTTTCAATATTATTATTCAACTTGCTATGTTAAGTTAAGACAAAGAACTTAATAATTATTGGTAATTAATTACATTATCAAATATATGACAAGAAATCTGAAAGTTATCCAACCTCTAACATCTGGCATGATGGCTTTGCAAAATGCATCATTAACATTAAATTCATCAGCTTAGATGACCATATGTACACATAGGAGGCAGTCGAGTTGGTAAATAGGTTTAAGAGATTGCTTTATCATTTATTTTGCTATATTTTTGTTGCTAGAGCTACCAAATCTGATGAATGAAGTGAAGATGGCCCTGAAGTCTCAGTGTTCATCAGCATCAGTCAGCTCTGACTTGGAAAATGAGGCAGGATTTGCCACAGAGTAATTACAGAGCCCTTCCAACAGAACAGGTAGTGTACTAGTTTATCTAGTCAATGAAGTGCTGAAACCCTGTTGTTAATACTATATTCAAAGTGATCCAGTTGGAGTTAAGTTTAGGTTAAAGGATTAGTTGTTTGAAATGAAAATTAGCCCAAGCTTTACTCACCCTCAAGCTGTCCTAGGTGTATATGACTTTCTTCCTTCTGATGAACACAATCAGAGAAATATTAATAAATATCCTGACGCATCGAAGCTTTATAATGGCAGTGAATGGGATCAATGAGTATAAGGCTGAAGAAAGTGTCTCCATCCATCATAAACGTACTCCACACGGCTCCAGGGAGCTTAATAAAGGCCTTCTGAATCGAAGCGATGCATTTGTGTAAGAAAAATATATTTAACAAGTTATGAAGTAAAATATTTAGCTTCCGCCAGACCACAATTCATATTCAAGTTATGAAGAAAGTGTAAATTGTAATCATGTCAGTTACAATTTTTCCGTAAGTTTAATAGGGAAGGTGTAGGATGTAGCGTAAGCTTTGTGAGCTGCAAGAGTTTTACACTTTCTTTGTACGTTGAATATGGAAGGGGGAAGCTAGATATTTTACTTCATAACTTGTTAAATATGGATATTTCTTTTACACAAATGCAGACACTCTCTTCAGCTCATACTCATTGATGACTATCACAACTTTCTGGCTCCATTTGGAAGTCCAGTAGCCTACAACATTTTTTGGACGGGAAGTTCGGTCTGGACTCGATCCATTGTGGAGTAATTATGCTCGGCTCCCAGACGGCCAAGCCAATCAAATTGCCAGGGCGGGCTTTAATCGATGATGGACAGGCTATCTGCTGTTACGTAACCACCTACATCATCAAAGAGCGCTTGGGTTGAATCGGTTTTCACCAACGATGACTGCAGCTGGAGAAGCAAAATGTTTAGATTCCGCTATCACGTCTGTAATAAAAGAAATTGACAGCACATTAATTTTAAAAGACGAACAAAGAACCACAATCAAGGCATTTGTCGATGGGAAAGATGTGTTTGCCGTCCTTCCAACGGGATTCGGTTCAACATACACTTACTGCGTTGCTCTGATTGGTTGTAGGTCTATCCAATTGAGTGCAGTTTTTTTTTACTAGTTCGGTTAAGACACGCCCCATAATTCAAGTGCAATGGAGCAGTATCAGACTCACATTCTGCCTAGAATATGAGTATGACGAAGTCAGGCTAGAAGTCCTGGGGCCGTATTCACAAAACATCTTAAGGCTAAAAGTAGCTCCTAACTTGCCGATTTAGGAGAAACTCTTAAAAATAATGGGCGTGTCAGTCCTAATTTTAGGACTCCTAAATTTTTGCTCTAAGAGTATTTCACAAAGCATTTTAGTGCTAAAACTAGCTCCTAAATCTGTGAAACGTTAGGAGTAGTCAAGAGGACTCCTAAGTCACTACCCCGCTAGAAATTGTACGTTCCCAGAACATTCTCAGAACGTCCCCACTGGTGTTGAGTAATGTTCCCATTATGTTCACAGACGGTCACGATGTGGAGTTCTTTTAAGGTTTGGGGGACGTTATTTGGTGGACCTTCAGGGAACATTCAGGACGTTCTCTGAACGTTTAGGGAACCATACTTTATTTGGAAATGTTCTCAGAACGTCCCCGCTGCCCTTGTCAAAAACTTGACTAATAAAAGTGGCTGTTCAAACAAAAACTATTTTCACTTAAAGCTCTCTACAGATATTTCCTGGATTAATATTATGAAACCTTTTCTTTAAATTGCAAATCTCTTGCATTAAATCATTAGCTGACAAAAACACACACATGAACTAATGTAACTGCTGTATCACTGCATCAGTAACTACACAGTTACTGTCTTTAAATAAAGCAATATGCAGCAGAACATCAGTGTTTCTGGATCATCACTGACTGAAGCACAGGAGCTACCCTTCAGCACAATGGTGACACATAAAACTCAGATAACACAAACAACATTAAACAATAACAGGGGCCGTATTCACAAAACATTTTATCTTACCACTAAGAGTTCTCCTAAAAGTTCTTAGCTAAGAGTTTTCTCTTAAAACCTATTCACAAAGCTGCTGAGACAAACTTTTACTAAGGAATAGACTGAAATCTTAAGCTAAGAGTAAGGGTGGGGTTGACCTCGTTGCTATGGACTAAACACACAGTGATTGGCTGATGGGGGAGGAGTCAGCGATTTAATCATAGAAATATTGTAGAATGAGGTGTTATGTTTCAATATTAAAATAAAGGTTTTAAAATATCAAATGTTGCCCTATTCAAAAGTGTTCAAATGTTCCACAGTCAAAATAAAATGTTGACATATTTTTGCCATAAAGGTTTTAAAATGTAGGCTAAGTGTCACTAATTAAACTATAGAGTTAATTGTCCACTTCTTGGATGTTTTTATCTCAAGAGAATGCAGAATTGAACCGACAAATTATGTTTTATAAACAAAGTTTGGGAGAAACACATTCAAACGGTCTTTCTAATCAGCACGAGGAGAGGAATAAATACACAGGATATATATATACATATATACATTTTTTTTTTACTCTATTAAATTATTTGTAAGTGTGAACCCATGAAAACCATTGCCACAGGTAATCAGACAATATTTATTTATTTGTTAAAGATTAATTTTTGGCATCTCATCATAGATTCAAATCTATAAATCAATTTTTTTTTTTTTTTTTGCATTTATGAAGAAAAGGTTCAGCACCTAAGGCTCTATCGCTATTCCCTCAATGGTATTCAGTGTCTTTGGGTGGATTAGGACTGTTTGTGATTTGGTCTTAGTGACTTAGGAGTCCTCTTGACGACTACTAATGTTTCACAGATTTAGGAGCTAGTTTTAGCGCTAAAATGCTTTGTGAAATACTCTTAGAGCAAAAATGTAGGAGTCCTAAAATTGGGACTGACACGCCCATTATTTTTAAGAGTTTCTCCTAAATCGGCAAGTTAGGAGCTACTTTTAGCCTTAAGATGTTTTGTGAATACGGCCCCTGATCTCTCTAGATCTCTGCATCTTCACTTATTACAAACCACTCTGGCTTTGTTTCTTTCATACACATCTTCTTAATGAGGTGTTGATGTTTTATCAAAATTTATAGATATCATTGTTACAGAGGTAAGCGCTTGCTTTAGTTGGGCTCCTGACCCTTGACAATTTGACTTTTATTTTTTCTCCAATTGTTGTAACTGTTTTTCTAAAGCATTTGTTACTAAAAAAAATTGTGAGAAAATAAATGTGATCAATTGGGTTTGGATGCTTAGTCATTGTTGTTGATTTGATCATCAAACAGTGACCTTATTCACTGATCTTTAAATATTGTGTAAATATTGTGTTTTCTCATATCGGGAACATTATTAAATGACCAACAGAAGACCATGTAGCAACGTTCAGTTTGATGTCCTAAATATCCTCATTGTAACGTTCTTGTGTGAGCATAAAATTAACCAAATTGGAATGTCCCCCTAAAATCATATAAGGAACCTTAAACTGCAGCACTTTCATTACCAAAAGAGGATGTTTTATGTCCCAAATGTTCTGTAAAGTTTTAGAATTTTTGTCACTTTTAGAGAACTTTTAGACAAAGTTGCACAAGGTCACGAGAATGTCGCCTCCTGTGTGGGTATTTTATAGAAAATAATAAAGTTTGAAGTCACCGTTATAGAGGTGAGCGTTTGCTTTAGATGGGCTCTTGATTCTTGCCTTTTTTAACATTTGATTTTCTCTGGCTGCTTTAACTATGTTTTCAAAACACATTAGTTATAGCAAAAAAAGCAGGAGATAGTCTGATCAGATGAATTTGGTTGTTTTGTGCTGGTGATTCAATCATCATGGAGTGTCCTGATACATTGATCATCACCAAAATCTAAACTGAGTGTGTTAAATGTTATTTTTGTACTAATTGAAGGTTTTTTTACCCCCTTTTTTATTAGTTTTTTTATACATTCTTTTAGACTCACACAGACATCATGAATCAGCGTATGATCCTCAGCGATGGTGACACTAAAATATCTTTTTTGTGACTTTAGTAGCTTGTTTTGTGATGTTCAGAGTTTATCTGAAAATTTTGTCACCATTGTTGAGGATCATATGCAGAATCTTGATATCTGTGTGAATCTACATGATTCTATCTGAATAATTTCTGCATAAGGATAAACACTTTCATAATTTCAAAGTAGAACAGGTTCTCCAGCATTATGTCTAGGTGAATGAAAACAAGATTCAAAGATCTGTGAATAAGACCACTGTATGACTCTTTATCATCATCATGCATCCGAACCCATTGACATTTTAATTTTCTCACAATTTTTTATTGTACCAAATGCTTTAGAAAAACACAGTTATAACAATTGGAGAAAAACTAAAGTCAAATTGTCAAGGGTCAGGAGCCCAACTAAAGCAAGCGCTTACCTCCATAACGGTGAAATTTATAAATTTTGATAAAACATCAACACCTCATAAAGAAGATTTGTATGAAAGAAACAAAGTCAGAGTGGTTTGTAATAAGTGAAGATGCAGAGATCTAGAGAGATCTGTTAGTGTTTAATGTTCTGTTTCTGTTATCTGAGATTTCTGTGTCACCATTGTGCTGGAGAGTAGATCCTGGGCTTCAGTCAGTGATGATCCAGAAACATTAATGTTTTGCTGCATGTTGATTTATTTAAAGACAGAAACTGTGTAGTTGCTGATGCAGTGATACAGCAGTTTCATTAGATCATGCATGTGCTGAAGCTAATGACTTACTGCAAGAGATTTGAAATTTAAAGAAACGGTTTCATAATATTAATCAAAGAATAACCTATAAAGACCTTTAAAAAAATAGTTTTCATTTGAACAGCCACTTTTATTAGTCAATTTAGCTCTAATTTTCAGTTCAAGCGCAGCAGGGATGTTCTGAGAACATTTCAAAATAAAGTATGGTTCCCTAAATGTTCAGAGAAGGTCTTGAATGTTCCCTGAAGGTCCACCAAATAACGTCCCCCAAACCTTAAAAGAACTCCACATCGTGACCGTCTGTGAACATAATGGGAACATTACTCAACACCAGTGGGGACGTTCTGAGAATGTTCTGGGAACGTAAAATTTCTAGCAAGGTTGTCACCTAACCTAATGGAACGTTCCCCTAAACTCATATCGGGAACGTTATTAAATGATCAACAGAGGACCGTGTGGGAACGTTCTGTTAATGTTCCAAACATCCTCTTTGTAACATTCTTTTTTTGACCATAAAATAACCAAAATGGAACGTCCCCCTAAAGTCATATAAGGAACCTTGAACTGCAGCACTTTCATTACCAAAAGAGGATGTTTAAGGAACGTCCCGAATGTTCTGTAAAGGTTCAGAAATTTCATCACCTTTTGAGAACTTTTAGGGAACGTTGCGTAAGGTCCTGAGAACGTTGCCTTCTACGTGGGTAAGACCAAATCACAAACAGTCCTAATCCACCCAAAGACACTGAACACCATTGAGACAATAGTGACAGAGCCTTGGGTGCTGAACCTTTTCTTCATAAATGCAATACATTTTGATTTATAGATTTGAATCTACGATGAGACACCAAAAAAAACCTTTAACAAATAAATCAAGATTGTCTGATTACCTGTGCCAGTGGTTTTCATGAGTTCACACTTACAAATGATCGAATAGAGTAAAAAAAAAAAAAAAACACACACACACACACACACACACACACACACACACACACACACACACATATATATATATATTGATATATATATAATTAACTGTATATACTAGTTTAATAAGTGATATTTTATAACCTTTATGGCAACAATATGGCAACATTTTATTTTGAATAGGGCAACATTTGTATTTTTAAACCTTTATTTTAATAAGGAAACACAACACTTCATTCTACAATATTTCTATGATTAAATCACTGACTCCTCCCCCATCAGCCAATCACTGTGTGTTTAGTCCATAGCAACGAGGTCAACCCCGCCCTTACTTTTAGCTTAAGACTTCAGTCTATTCCTTAGTAAAAGTTTGTCTCAGCAGCTTTGTAAATAGGTTTTAAGAGAAAACTCTTAGCTAAGAACTTTTACTGCTATTTAGGAGAACTCTTAGTGGTAAGATAAAATGTTTTGTGAATTCGGCCCCAGATCCCCAAACATGTTGCTGTTGATTTGTCTAACTTGATATGTAGTCATGGACTGTGGGCCACTTTGCTTCCTAACAATTGTGTGTGTGTTGTCTTCACAAAGTTCAGTTCGATATCAAGTTTTAATTTTAAATTACTCTTGTGGAGTATAATTTGATTGTCTTGTTGATTGTGTTGAAATAAAAGTATTTCTAATGTAAATTAAAGTAATTGACTGAAATCATATATGATTTGTAGATGCAGAGATATTGTAATATTTATTAAAATCATGTAAGATAATTATATGTAGAGATATGAGGAATTAGGTGGAAACCTATAAAATCTGTATAAAATTCATATGAACAAATGATGCAAAATTTAAATGAATCCTATATGACTCGCATATGATCCAATCAAGAATTTTAAATGATTTGTATAGCAAATTTATAGCAAATTTTCTACTAAAATCATATACTATTACATACTGTTGTCATGTAAAACTTGTATAAGAATTTTGCAGTATTCATATATGACCTAAAAATCCCATATAAGTTTTATGTGTGCTTTTTAGTATGAAAGTGGCCATAATCGGTCTGATTTTGTATATGACATGTATTGGACTTAAATGAAACGCATAAGGAAATGCTGGCTGATTTGAGTAAGGAAGATGTATGGTTGCTGTATATGGAACATACAGGTTTTTTTCATATGGGTTGATAGTCCACCATATAAATGGCGAATCCACCATGGTGTAAGCGCAACTGGCTTTTAAAGGGAATGGGACTTGAGACTCTGATTGGTTTAATGCATGTTATGCATCCAAAACACACCCATGACTCATTAAGAGACTAGGTACAACCCTTTTGGACCATGCACTTGGCGCGACAACCATTTTTTTCTGTCGTTAAACTAGCAAAAGTGGATTTGAACAAGCCCTAAGTGCACCTGTGCCGCGCGCTTCAGACCATGCTCTCAGATCATTAAAATGAGGCCCCTCAAGTCTGTTTGCTCAATCACTATGGTAAATGACACTGAGAACATAAAACAGAGTCTGCCCTGTTATTTTTTCATGACTTCCATGATGCTTCCCCAAACAGAATCCATTCATGATGGATTTGTTGTGTAATATCCATGCCTGGTTTCGCAGACAAGGCTTAAGCTAGTCCCAGACTAAAATGCATGTTTGAGCTGCTTTAACTGAAATCAACTTACACTGACATATCTTAAAATATGTCAGTGCCGTTGTTTTGTCTCAAGATGTTTTTTTTCTAAGGCATTTTTATAACTATAATAAGCTACTTAAATGCCCTAATTGAACTGAAGCCTAATCCTGGCTTAATCTAAGCCCTGTCTGTGAAACCAGGCCCCAGTATTTCAGAACTTTTAAAATAAATCTTCATGCTTCATGTTCATGTTTGAGATGAGGAGTGGTACGAGTGCCAAATGTGGGCAGGGCTGTGACCAGTCGCAGATGGTTAGAATAAAAATTAATGTACCTACTAAAGAGTAGGCTACTTTTTATTGTTTCATTGCTATTGTCAGATTTGTAATAGTGCTGCTGTGGTAGCCTATATAACTGTACAACTGTCTAACTAATTTCCCCGCAATATATTAATAAAACAAATTCATTAGGCTGCTTTGTTTACACTTGGCGTTAGCATGCGATCACCATGATCCGATCAAATGAGAGGATCATCAGCCAATCAGTACAGGATCAAGTGGATACTGTATAGCCTCTGGATGACTGATAGGCCTACAGGTCACATCTAACAAATCTGCATAGCCTATTTGTGGTAACGGCATCCAGGAAGGAAACAATTTTCTAATCAACATTTTATACTGCTATATATGTCATTTTACTTTATTATTCCAACATATTTAAACTGTTGATTTATCTATGGTGATTTCCCTGATGAAATAATCAAGCAAGCTATTTGAATTTTAATGCCATTTAGCAGTTATACCAACAAATTCTAATCTGTATACACACAATAGTTTTACTATTGATTTATACATTTAGTATTAACTCAAACGTCCATAAGATTAGGCTATTTACATAATCACAATGAAAAGATCATGTGATCTGAATACACCAGGCAATTTTCCAGTTACACGTACAGTACCCTTAAAATAAACAGAGAAGGAAAGGAGAGTCAGTCCTTCATTCACCTGTTATCCAGCTAACCTGAAAATCTGGGATATTTATGTAATGAATTATGAATATTTTTCCTGTCTCTGATATTTACAGTAGCCACATACAAGGAGAGCCTGTTCATCTGCTTAAAACTTGTTTCCATTTTATACAACTGATTTAAACTACTTGGCAAGAATGTAATTTACCATTTTTTACTACAGTGTGCTGAACAATTTAAAGAAGATGACAAACTCATCGATTGTGTCATCAGTCATGCTGGAGGTCCTTTACAGAATGGATGATCTTAAATACCTTTACTTCATGATCTTTTTTGTCTTGTACATGTTTGTACTCTTTGCTAACACTACTCTGATTTTTATCATAATTACTGACAAGGCTCTTCATAAACCTATGTATGTCTTTCTATGTAACTTGGCTGTAAATGGCATCTATGGTGGCACAGCTTTGCTTCCATCCTTGATGGTTACTTTAATGTCTCCTTCTCATGAGGTATCTTTGGCATGTTGTAAGGCTCAAACATATTTCCTGCACACATATGCTATCATAGAATTCACCATTCTGTCAGTGATGAGCTATGATCGCTATGTGGCCATCTGCTACCCGCTACAGTATCACAGTATTATGACAATCACAAGGGTGTATAAACTAATTGCTTTCTCGTGGGGTTATCCTTTAGTGGCATTCGCTTTGTTTTTTATTCTGACTCTGCGCTTGACAATCTGTAGAAACATAATTAGGCGAGTGTACTGTTCCAACTATTTTCTTGTCAAACTGTCCTGTGATGACACACATGTTGTGAGTGCTATTGGATTGTTTTCTGTTGTTGTATACACGTTTCCTCAGCTTGCGATGACCCTCTACTCATATGGACATATTCTAAAAATATGCTTTACTTCCACTAAAAAGTCTAAAATAAAAGCACTGAAGACCTGCACACCACACTTATTTGCAATATTGAACTACAGTGTGGGCTGTTTTTTTGAAATTGTACAAAGTCGCTTTGACACAAGTTATCTTCCCTTTGAAACACAAATAGTTATGTCACTTTATTTCTTGATATTTCCTCCTATTCTGAATCCAGCCATTTATGGGCTGAGTGTTCAGGCTCTGAGAGCCAATATTTTTAGACTTTTTAGCTCTAAGAACAAGTTATTGCCTTTGAAATAGGATCTTTGTTATTTTCTAGATGAAAAATGTGCATGTTTTCAAATATTACATTGTCAATAAACAGCTGACGTTCCCAACATTTGTGAACAATATCTGACTATAAGTCATAAATGCAAGATGATGTGTTGCCCTCTGAAATGCAGTAGTCAGTTACTGTCACCATTCATCATAACAAGCACATAGTTTTACTTTGTGTTCTGTTACTTTACTGAGAAATGTGGGGAAAACAGGGGGAAATTGGATATGGATTGATAGATTTTAATATTAAAACCAAAGCATCAACACACATTAGGTCTTAAACTTCTTTTTCTCAGGCACAAATTCCAAAAGAATATATTTAAAATGTAAGCCTGTATCATATTTGATTTCTGGTCTTTAAATGATCAAAATATGTTGTACACAATCTACGTTTCCTGTTCCTTTTTTTTGTAAGTAAAAGGCTTTTTAGTATAATTTAAAAGATTTTCAACCTTCAGTTTGTGCCTTTAAATAAAACTGAGGTGTTTTTTCCAACATTCTTTATATTCTCGTATATCATACTATATGAGCCATAAAATCCTGTTGTAGCCTATCAAATATGATATTCAATTAAAAAAACATACGCAAATGTTTATTTATTTATTTAGCTTTTTTTTTTTGCTTTTTTTTTTTGCTTTTTTGGTGTGTTTTGTAACTGTTCCATAAAAAACATTTTTTTTTTTCTGACTAAAATTTCATGTGTCAGGCCTCATATAGGGTTAAAATAACAACTGTGGATTACTGGGCTGGCTGATGAATTGTGTTTCATTGCATCATCCTGTAACTTATTACTTGTTACAGCCTGATTTTATAGTATTTCTTGATAAGCTAAAAGTTGATAGAATCTTGCGCCTATAGGCAGGTACACAACGCGCCTGCAATCTGCTTGTTACAACACAGTTCCTCTCTGGAGAAATGTTCAGCCTTTCCGCTTCCCATATGGAAAAGTTTTGTTAAAAACATATGTGATTCTTATATGTTCTAACAGAATATTATAAGGGACATATATGCTGCAAAAAACACATATACAAATTGCATAATATTTATGTATTTTCAATATCAAATGTCATATATGTCCAAGATATAACTAAAGTCTTACAGATTTTCATGATGTAAATAATACAAATTTAATAGGCCTATGAATGTCCAGCATATCTCGTAAGATGTGTATAAAACATAGTGCATCAGTATAAGGCTGTACTTCACTTCCCTCACTCTTATCTTGTCCTAAGTGGAGTCCTACGCCTGTCAATCACAGTCATATAATGTATAATCATAGACTTTCAATCTCAGATGAAACACATATAAACTACATGCAAGCACATATATTAATTACAAAATTATCATTTTAATTACAAGACTTAATTAAATTAACATTTTAATGTGGGATGACACTTGGTGACTTTAGTCGCATTAGCTAGCCTATGTGAACACAAAAATCATGGACATGATTCAGATATGTTAAAGGGTCAGGGGAAAAAGTCACACTTGGCTCCTTTGTGGTTAAAAATGACCACCATAGGAAATTAATGGAAATACAAAAACACACAAAAACTCTGAGAATCTTTTGGTGGTACAAACTACAAATCAACCATTGTGCAGAAAAAGTGCACAGCAATGAAGGGGTCACGCTCAAAAATATCAAGAGTGCAAAACAAACACATTACACTAGTGTGACTATAAAACAGAGCAAGTTTTTGCAAATGTGAAATATCAAGAAAATCAAGAATTCAGCCACTATGCAGAAAAAACAGCAAGGAAGAAGTTTACAAGCACAAATGAACTACACTCTAAAAAATGCTGGGTTAAAAACAACCCAAGTTGAGTTGAAAATGGACAAACCCAGCAATTGGGTTGTTTTAACCCAGCGGTAGGGTTAAATGTTTGCCCAGCCTGCTGGGTAGTTTTATTTAACTCAACTATGGTTTAAAAATTACTGTATTGCTTAATTAAAATTAACCTAAAGTATGTTGGAAATGAACATTTATTAATGATCAATTAATAATTATTAAACAATAAACATTTAAACATTAAATTGCTTATTAATACATTTATATTAATAAACTATTAAACTATTACATTTATATTAATAAAATATTAAAGCTTATTAATAAACATTCACCTTTTGTCTATTATTGTTGTCTCTAATTGCATCTGGTTTTTAATTTCCCAACTATTTTGGGCTCATTTTAAGCTAAAGTTAGCCATATAGCAATTTTTAAATAATAGTTGGTTAATTGATGTAACCCGGGTAACCTATGCTACCAGTAAAGAGAAAAAAGTTAAGAAAAGGAGAAAAAAAAAAGAGATTCATCCAATCACTGATCGTGCTGCAGTGAGAGACACCCCTAAGAGCCAATAGTAGCGGCGCATTCATAAGTTCCGCCCACTGGTCGCGCCGGCGCTGCTTTCAGCGTGAGCAGATGAGAGCGACTCAGAGCAGATCAGCGTAGACGGACCAGACAGACCAGACAGTTTCTCCAGAACATCCATTGATCTAACTGGAAATGTGAATGAGTGCACTGAAAGTGAAGCTTTTGAAGTCGACGCGTCAGCCTGAAGTGTTGTCGCCGGAGACAGAGAAGAGAGACGGAGCGGATCCAGCGTGTTGAAGCACTGTGAGTAACTTAATCTTCCTTGTGTGAATAAATATATGATTCTGTTCTGCTTTAGGGAGTTGAATTCCAGATATTAATCCGAATATAATGTAAATAACATGTCGAAATTTCTAAAATGATTAATTCTGAGCCATTTTGAGTACGGTAAGCCGCGTGCACACAGCGCGAGCTGAACTGATTAGCACATGGGCTAAAGCTAACACGAGTAAACATGATAATTGTGTCGTGATGAAATGAGATAAAGAGTGATATACGAGTGTCGGTGTGTTTAATAACTGCCTATTCATGTTTAATTTGATTGTGTCAATTTGAGATATTCATATGATTTATGGTAATGTCTTAATCAAAAATAATATATGGTTTGTACATCCAGTTAATCATTAATTACTAGCTTATTTTTGTTTGTTTTTGCATGAAGGTGGATCCTTCAAATGTTTATTAAATCTTAAATAATGGCTAATATGCCCTTACTAGCCTGTATGTTAAGTTAATCATTACTAGTGTGTATGTATGGAAGTAAATTAATGCCAAATGTTTTTGAAATAAAAAGCTTGTTGAATTGCTCTAACTGAAAAAAAAAAATGCATTAAATTAGCTGTACTTGCATTTAGATGCACTGTATTTTTAAGGCTTGCATTTTTATGGGATGAAATTCAACACAGTCGTATATTTAAGCTGTGAATATTTCAATTAAAAATATTTCACACACATTTTCATTATCAAAAATTAAATAATTCATATTCACATTTCAAATTTCACTTCCAAGATATTTATTCTGTTTAAAAATACAACCTATAAAATTCGACTAGCAATTTTCAGTCCATTTTATTTCACTTTACTAATTCGCTTCCACAAATTCAGTGGCTCAAATTCGGCAGAAAATTCAACATTTCACATCCGGGAACTGCAGGAAGAGCAGTAGAGTGCCGATGCATCATCTCTATCTGCTGTTAGTCTTCTTCACCAGCAGGTGCCGCTAGCGGCTGTTTAGGAAGACCAAAGCAACGCTAGTAAGTCATCATTCATTCATAAAAACGGATTTACAGAAATGGAGCAAGCGGTAAGTGAATGTGTGATGATTATCAGGGCCAGTATAAATGCAGAAAAGCTGATAAAGACACAAAAGCTGCATTTATGTTTAATTCAGTGTATTTACGCTTACTTTCCCAGTGTAGCTACAGCTTTCTCTCCAGTGAACAAGATAACGTTATTGCCCGATGCTGGTGTATAGATCAAACGTTAAATCTGAGATAGACATATATTTCTCTCTGTTGTTTAGTTTCCTTAACTTTCTATCGCAGCGCTGTGTTGTAATACTAGGGCTTCCCTCATCCGTCATAGCTGCCATCAGGACATATAAACTCTTAACACAGCTTAATGGACTCGTACAGTGATATAAAAGACCAAACTCGCACCTCATTTGTGATGTAGGTTAGACTATATAGGCTCCAAGAAAGCAGATACTGGCATTAAGTTGATTTGACGCTGAACGTTTGATTATAATATTCGCAAATTTAGGGACTGTCTCTAAAGTTACGACATTCTGTATTCACGTTTCTACCTTCTACCAAACTCTTGTAGACACACATGCACATATACATATTCAAACACACCTCACTCAAAGTACATGCATATTTCTTTTTTTTTTTTTTTACACGTTCATCACACAATATTTATTTTACTTTGTTCATTTTTTATTTTACCTGATCATAGATTATCCTGCTTATACAAATTTTAAATTAAATTTAGAAATAAAATTAACTAAGTAGAACTAATTGTGTGATGAATGTGTAAGAAAAAGTATATGTGCATGTACTTTGAGTTGAGTGTGTTTGAATATGTGTGTGTGTGTGTGTGTGTGTGTGTGTGTGTGTGTGTGTGTGTGTGTGTGTGTGTGTGTGTGAGAGAGAGAGAGAGAAGGGTGCATCACTCTTCGACCTGGCACCTATAGATGAACACTTCACAGGTAGTTTTGGTGACTAAATCATTCTCATCAAATGCTATTGAGCTTTAAATTATGGCATTTTTTTGTATGATCCAATACAGTAGTGAAATACATAGCAATCTTTACATATTACTTGACAGTTTATTTGGAAACACTTTACAGTAAGGTTCATAATGTATTAACTAATGTGAACTATCCATGAGCAACACATTTGTTGTTGTATTTGTTAATCTTTGTTAACGTTAATAAAAATACAGCAGTTCATTGTTCATGTTACTTCACTGTGCATTAACTAAAGTTGACAAATACAACTCTTGATTTTAGTAATGTATTAGTAAATGCTGGAATTAACTTTAACAAAGATTAGTAAGTGCTGTAGAAGTGCAGTTCATTGTTCGTTCATATCAACTATTTAATATAAAGTGTTACCTTTTATTTTAATAAACATCAAAAATCTAAAAGGTTTGCATTATACCTGACAGCTAGATGAACAATTTACAGTTGGTTTTGTGACTAAGTCATTCTCTTTAAATGCAATTGAAGGTAGAAACGTGAATACATAATGTTGTAACTTTAGAGACAGTCCCTAAATTTGCGAATATCATAATCAAACGTTCAGCGTCAAATCAACTTAATGCCAGTATCTGCTTTCTTGGAGCCTATATGGTCTAACCTACATCACAAATGAGGTGCGAGTTTGGTCTTTTATATCACTGTACGAGTCCATTAAGCTGTGTTAAGAGTTTATATGTCCTGATGGCAGCTATGACGGATGAGGGAAGCCCTAGTATTACAACACAGCGCCGCGATATAAAGTTAAGGAAACTAAACAACAGAGAGAAATATATGTCTATCTCAGATTTAACGTTTGATCTATACACCAGCATCGGGCAATAACGTTATCTTGTTCACTGGAGAGAAAGCTGTAGCTACACAGGGAAAGTAAGCGCAAATACACTGAATTAAACATAAATGCAGCTTTTGTGTCTTTATCAGCTTTTCTGCATTTATACTGGCCCTGATAATCATCACACATTCACTTACGCTTGCTCCATTTCTGTAAATCCGTTTTTATGAATGAATGATGACTTACTAGCCGTGATCTCGTCTTAAACAGCCGCTAGCGGCACCTGCTGGTGAAGAAGACCAACAGCAGATAGAGATGATGCATCGGCACTCTACTGCTCTTCCTGCAGTTCCCGGATGTGAAATGTTGAATTTTCTGCCGAATTTGAGCCACTGAATTTGTGGAAGCGAATTTGTAAAGCGAAATAAAATGGACTGAAAATTGCTAGTTGAATTTTATAGGTTGTATTTTTAAACAGAATGAATATTTTGGAAGTGAAATCTAAAAGGTAAATATGAATTATTGAATTTTTAATAATGAAAATGTGTGTGAAATATTTTTAATTGAAATATTCACAGCCTAAATATACGACCATGTTGAATTTCAGCCCATAAAAATGCAAGCCTTAAAAATACAGTGCATCTAAATGCAAGTACAGCTAATGTAATGCATATTTTTTTCAAATAGTGCAATTCAACAAGCTTTTTATTTCAAAAACATTTGGCATTATTTTACTTCCATATGTATGTGCATAACACATGCATAATTGTGGACCCTTAAAAAAATCTCCTTTGAGATCTGCCTCCCTCCCCTTCAGGTACAGACATTTTATATATTCATCTGTTTACATTTATTGAGGTAAGAAGACAAATATCTAAGAAAATTAATGCGTATAATTTCCATTTCTTGTTTCTTGACAGACTCAGAAGAGGCTGAAATAATGGAGGAAACGAAAAAATTGAGAAATGACAACAAAAAAGTAAGAAAAATGCACGTATTAGTTATTTTACTGTTTGGTGAATCAGCAGCCAGCTATCAAACTGTTTGGTGGTTTATTTTAGTAGTTTTTTTTCTGTCTTTATACTTAAAACTTTTAAATTATTGTAGAACTGCTATTGTTTCAATATTATTATTCAACTTGCTATGTTAAGTTAAGACAAAGAACTTAATAATTATTGGTAATTAATTACATTATCAAATATATGACAAGAAATCTGAAAGTTATCCAACCTCTAACATCTGGCATGATGGCTTTGCAAAATGCATCATTAACATTAAATTCATCAGCTTAGATGACCATATGTACACATAGGAGGCAGTCGAGTTGGTAAATAGGTTTAAGAGATTGCTTTATCATTTATTTTGCTATATTTTTGTTGCTAGAGCTACCAAATCTGATGAATGAAGTGAAGATGGCCCTGAAGTCTCAGTGTTCATCAGCATCAGTCAGCTCTGACTTGGAAAATGAGGCAGGATTTGCCACAGAGTAATTACAGAGCCCTTCCAACAGAACAGGTAGTGTACTAGTTTATCTAGTCAATGAAGTGCTGAAACCCTGTTGTTAATACTATATTCAAAGTGATCCAGTTGGAGTTAAGTTTAGGTTAAAGGATTAGTTGTTTGAAATGAAAATTAGCCCAAGCTTTACTCACCCTCAAGCTGTCCTAGGTGTATATGACTTTCTTCCTTCTGATGAACACAATCAGAGAAATATTAATAAATATCCTGACGCATCGAAGCTTTATAATGGCAGTGAATGGGATCAATGAGTATAAGGCTGAAGAAAGTGTCTCCATCCATCATAAACGTACTCCACACGGCTCCAGGGAGCTTAATAAAGGCCTTCTGAATCGAAGCGATGCATTTGTGTAAGAAAAATATATTTAACAAGTTATGAAGTAAAATATTTAGCTTCCGCCAGACCACAATTCATATTCAAGTTATGAAGAAAGTGTAAATTGTAATCATGTCAGTTACAATTTTTCCGTAAGTTTAATAGGGAAGGTGTAGGATGTAGCGTAAGCTTTGTGAGCTGCAAGAGTTTTACACTTTCTTTGTACGTTGAATATGGAAGGGGGAAGCTAGATATTTTACTTCATAACTTGTTAAATATGGATATTTCTTTTACACAAATGCAGACACTCTCTTCAGCTCATACTCATTGATGACTATCACAACTTTCTGGCTCCATTTGGAAGTCCAGTAGCCTACAACATTTTTTGGACGGGAAGTTCGGTCTGGACTCGATCCATTGTGGAGTAATTATGCTCGGCTCCCAGACGGCCAAGCCAATCAAATTGCCAGGGCGGGCTTTAATCGATGATGGACAGGCTATCTGCTGTTACGTAACCACCTACATCATCAAAGAGCGCTTGGGTTGAATCGGTTTTCACCAACGATGACTGCAGCTGGAGAAGCAAAATGTTTAGATTCCGCTATCACGTCTGTAATAAAAGAAATTGACAGCACATTAATTTTAAAAGACGAACAAAGAACCACAATCAAGGCATTTGTCGATGGGAAAGATGTGTTTGCCGTCCTTCCAACGGGATTCGGTTCAACATACACTTACTGCGTTGCTCTGATTGGTTGTAGGTCTATCCAATTGAGTGCAGTTTTTTTTTACTAGTTCGGTTAAGACGCGCCCCATAATTCAAGTGCAATGGAGCAGTATCAGACTCACATTCTGCCTAGAATATGAGTATGACGAAGTCAGGCTAGAAGTCCTGGGGCCGTATTCACAAAACATCTTAAGGCTAAAAGTAGCTCCTAACTTGCCGATTTAGGAGAAACTCTTAAAAATAATGGGCGTGTCAGTCCTAATTTTAGGACTCCTAAATTTTTGCTCTAAGAGTATTTCACAAAGCATTTTAGTGCTAAAACTAGCTCCTAAATCTGTGAAACGTTAGGAGTAGTCAAGAGGACTCCTAAGTCACTACCCCGCTAGAAATTGTACGTTCCCAGAACATTCTCAGAACGTCCCCACTGGTGTTGAGTAATGTTCCCATTATGTTCACAGACGGTCACGATGTGGAGTTCTTTTAAGGTTTGGGGGACGTTATTTGGTGGACCTTCAGGGAACATTCAGGACGTTCTCTGAACGTTTAGGGAACCATACTTTATTTGGAAATGTTCTCAGAACGTCCCCGCTGCCCTTGTCAAAAACTTGACTAATAAAAGTGGCTGTTCAAACAAAAACTATTTTCACTTAAAGCTCTCTACAGATATTTCCTGGATTAATATTATGAAACCTTTTCTTTAAATTGCAAATCTCTTGCATTAAATCATTAGCTGACAAAAACACACACATGAACTAATGTAACTGCTGTATCACTGCATCAGTAACTACACAGTTACTGTCTTTAAATAAAGCAATATGCAGCAGAACATCAGTGTTTCTGGATCATCACTGACTGAAGCACAGGAGCTACCCTTCAGCACAATGGTGACACATAAAACTCAGATAACACAAACAACATTAAACAATAACAGGGGCCGTATTCACAAAACATTTTATCTTACCACTAAGAGTTCTCCTAAAAGTTCTTAGCTAAGAGTTTTCTCTTAAAACCTATTCACAAAGCTGCTGAGACAAACTTTTACTAAGGAATAGACTGAAATCTTAAGCTAAGAGTAAGGGTGGGGTTGACCTCGTTGCTATGGACTAAACACACAGTGATTGGCTGATGGGGGAGGAGTCAGCGATTTAATCATAGAAATATTGTAGAATGAGGTGTTATGTTTCAATATTAAAATAAAGGTTTTAAAATATCAAATGTTGCCCTATTCAAAAGTGTTCAAATGTTCCACAGTCAAAATAAAATGTTGACATATTTTTGCCATAAAGGTTTTAAAATGTAGGCTAAGTGTCACTAATTAAACTATAGAGTTAATTGTCCACTTCTTGGATGTTTTTATCTCAAGAGAATGCAGAATTGAACCGACAAATTATGTTTTATAAACAAAGTTTGGGAGAAACACATTCAAACGGTCTTTCTAATCAGCACGAGGAGAGGAATAAATACACAGGATATATATATATATATATATATATATATATATACATATATACATTTTTTTTTTTACTCTATTAAATTATTTGTAAGTGTGAACCCATGAAAACCATTGCCACAGGTAATCAGACAATATTTATTTATTTGTTAAAGATTAATTTTTGGCATCTCATCATAGATTCAAATCTATAAACCTTTTTTTTTTAAATGCAAAAAAAAAAAAAAGGTTCAGCACCTAAGGCTATATCGCTATTCCCTCAATGGTGTTCAGTGTCTTTGGGTGGATTAGGACTGTTTGTGATTTGGTCTTAGTGACTTAGGAGTCCTCTTGACGACTACTAATGTTTCACAGATTTAGGAGCTAGTTTTAGCGCTAAAATGCTTTGTGAAATACTCTTAGAGCAAAAATGTAGGAGTCCTAAAATTGGGACTGACACGCCCATTATTTTTAAGAGTTTCTCCTAAATCGGCAAGTTAGGAGCTACTTTTAGCCTTAAGATGTTTTGTGAATACGGCCCCTGATCTCTCTAGATCTCTGCATCTTCACTTATTACAAACCACTCTGGCTTTGTTTCTTTCATACACATCTTCTTAATGAGGTGTTGATGTTTTATCAAAATTTATAGATATCATTGTTACAGAGGTAAGCGCTTGCTTTAGTTGGGCTCCTGACCCTTGACAATTTGACTTTTATTTTTTCTCCAATTGTTGTAACTGTTTTTCTAAAGCATTTGTTACTAAAAAAAATTGTGAGAAAATAAATGTGATCAATTGGGTTTGGATGCTTAGTCATTGTTGTTGATTTGATCATCAAACAGTGACCTTATTCACTGATCTTTAAATATTGTGTAAATATTGTGTTTTCTCATATCGGGAACATTATTAAATGACCAACAGAAGACCATGTAGCAACGTTCAGTTTGATGTCCTAAATATCCTCATTGTAACGTTCTTGTGTGAGCATAAAATTAACCAAATTGGAATGTCCCCCTAAAATCATATAAGGAACCTTAAACTGCAGCACTTTCATTACCAAAAGAGGATGTTTTATGTCCCAAATGTTCTGTAAAGTTTTAGAATTTTTGTCACTTTTAGAGAACTTTTAGACAAAGTTGCACAAGGTCACGAGAATGTCGCCTCCTGTGTGGGTATTTTATAGAAAATAATAAAGTTTGAAGTCACCGTTATAGAGGTGAGCGTTTGCTTTAGATGGGCTCTTGATTCTTGCCTTTTTTAACATTTGATTTTCTCTGGCTGCTTTAACTATGTTTTCAAAACACATTAGTTATAGCAAAAAAAGCAGGAGATAGTCTGATCAGATGAATTTGGTTGTTTTGTGCTGGTGATTCAATCATCATGGAGTGTCCTGATACATTGATCATCACCAAAATCTAAACTGAGTGTGTTAAATGTTATTTTTGTACTAATTGAAGGTTTTTTTACCCCCTTTTTTATTAGTTTTTTTATACATTCTTTTAGACTCACACAGACATCATGAATCAGCGTATGATCCTCAGCGATGGTGACACTAAAATATCTTTTTTGTGACTTTAGTAGCTTGTTTTGTGATGTTCAGAGTTTATCTGAAAATTTTGTCACCATTGTTGAGGATCATATGCAGAATCTTGATATCTGTGTGAATCTACATGATTCTATCTGAATAATTTCTGCATAAGGATAAACACTTTCATAATTTCAAAGTAGAACAGGTTCTCCAGCATTATGTCTAGGTGAATGAAAACAAGATTCAAAGATCTGTGAATAAGACCACTGTATGACTCTTTATCATCATCATGCATCCGAACCCATTGACATTTTAATTTTCTCACAATTTTTTATTGTACCAAATGCTTTAGAAAAACACAGTTATAACAATTGGAGAAAAACTAAAGTCAAATTGTCAAGGGTCAGGAGCCCAACTAAAGCAAGCGCTTACCTCCATAACGGTGAAATTTATAAATTTTGATAAAACATCAACACCTCATAAAGAAGATTTGTATGAAAGAAACAAAGTCAGAGTGGTTTGTAATAAGTGAAGATGCAGAGATCTAGAGAGATCTGTTAGTGTTTAATGTTCTGTTTCTGTTATCTGAGATTTCTGTGTCACCATTGTGCTGGAGAGTAGATCCTGGGCTTCAGTCAGTGATGATCCAGAAACATTAATGTTTTGCTGCATGTTGATTTATTTAAAGACAGAAACTGTGTAGTTGCTGATGCAGTGATACAGCAGTTTCATTAGATCATGCATGTGCTGAAGCTAATGACTTACTGCAAGAGATTTGAAATTTAAAGAAACGGTTTCATAATATTAATCAAAGAATAACCTATAAAGACCTTTAAAAAAATAGTTTTCATTTGAACAGCCACTTTTATTAGTCAATTTAGCTCTAATTTTCAGTTCAAGCGCAGCAGGGATGTTCTGAGAACATTTCAAAATAAAGTATGGTTCCCTAAATGTTCAGAGAAGGTCTTGAATGTTCCCTGAAGGTCCACCAAATAACGTCCCCCAAACCTTAAAAGAACTCCACATCGTGACCGTCTGTGAACATAATGGGAACATTACTCAACACCAGTGGGGACGTTCTGAGAATGTTCTGGGAACGTAAAATTTCTAGCAAGGTTGTCACCTAACCTAATGGAACGTTCCCCTAAACTCATATCGGGAACGTTATTAAATGATCAACAGAGGACCGTGTGGGAACGTTCTGTTAATGTTCCAAACATCCTCTTTGTAACATTCTTTTTTTGACCATAAAATAACCAAAATGGAACGTCCCCCTAAAGTCATATAAGGAACCTTGAACTGCAGCACTTTCATTACCAAAAGAGGATGTTTAAGGAACGTCCCGAATGTTCTGTAAAGGTTCAGAAATTTCATCACCTTTTGAGAACTTTTAGGGAACGTTGCGTAAGGTCCTGAGAACGTTGCCTTCTACGTGGGTAAGACCAAATCACAAACAGTCCTAATCCACCCAAAGACACTGAACACCATTGAGACAATAGTGACAGAGCCTTGGGTGCTGAACCTTTTCTTCATAAATGCAATACATTTTGATTTATAGATTTGAATCTACGATGAGACACCAAAAAAAACCTTTAACAAATAAATCAAGATTGTCTGATTACCTGTGCCAGTGGTTTTCATGAGTTCACACTTACAAATGATCGAATAGAGTAAAAAAAAAAAAAAAAAACACACACACACACACACACACACACACACACACACACACACACACACACATATATATATATATTGATATATATATAATTAACTGTATATACTAGTTTAATAAGTGATATTTTATAACCTTTATGGCAACAATATGGCAACATTTTATTTTGAATAGGGCAACATTTGTATTTTTAAACCTTTATTTTAATAAGGAAACACAACACTTCATTCTACAATATTTCTATGATTAAATCACTGACTCCTCCCCCATCAGCCAATCACTGTGTGTTTAGTCCATAGCAACGAGGTCAACCCCGCCCTTACTTTTAGCTTAAGACTTCAGTCTATTCCTTAGTAAAAGTTTGTCTCAGCAGCTTTGTAAATAGGTTTTAAGAGAAAACTCTTAGCTAAGAACTTTTACTGCTATTTAGGAGAACTCTTAGTGGTAAGATAAAATGTTTTGTGAATTCGGCCCCAGATCCCCAAACATGTTGCTGTTGATTTGTCTAACTTGATATGTAGTCATGGACTGTGGGCCACTTTGCTTCCTAACAATTGTGTGTGTGTTGTCTTCACAAAGTTCAGTTCGATATCAAGTTTTAATTTTAAATTACTCTTGTGGAGTATAATTTGATTGTCTTGTTGATTGTGTTGAAATAAAAGTATTTCTAATGTAAATTAAAGTAATTGACTGAAATCATATATGATTTGTAGATGCAGAGATATTGTAATATTTATTAAAATCATGTAAGATAATTATATGTAGAGATATGAGGAATTAGGTGGAAACCTATAAAATCTGTATAAAATTCATATGAACAAATGATGCAAAATTTAAATGAATCCTATATGACTCGCATATGATCCAATCAAGAATTTTAAATGATTTGTATAGCAAATTTATAGCAAATTTTCTACTAAAATCATATACTATTACATACTGTTGTCATGTAAAACTTGTATAAGAATTTTGCAGTATTCATATATGACCTAAAAATCCCATATAAGTTTTATGTGTGCTTTTTAGTATGAAAGTGGCCATAATCGGTCTGATTTTGTATATGACATGTATTGGACTTAAATGAAACGCATAAGGAAATGCTGGCTGATTTGAGTAAGGAAGATGTATGGTTGCTGTATATGGAACATACAGGTTTTTTTCATATGGGTTGATAGTCCACCATATAAATGGCGAATCCACCATGGTGTAAGCGCAACTGGCTTTTAAAGGGAATGGGACTTGAGACTGATTGGTTTAATGCATGTTATGCATCCAAAACACACCCATGACTCATTAAGAGACTAGGTACAACCCTTTTGGACCATGCACTTGGCGCGACAACCATTTTTTTCTGTCGTTAAACTAGCAAAAGTGGATTTGAACAAGCCCTAAGTGCACCTGTGCCGCGCGCTTCAGACCATGCTCTCAGATCATTAAAATGAGGCCCCTCAAGTCTGTTTGCTCAATCACTATGGTAAATGACACTGAGAACATAAAACAGAGTCTGCCCTGTTATTTTTTCATGACTTCCATGATGCTTCCCCAAACAGAATCCATTCATGATGGATTTGTTGTGTAATATCCATGCCTGGTTTCGCAGACAAGGCTTAAGCTAGTCCCAGACTAAAATGCATGTTTGAGCTGCTTTAACTGAAATCAACTTACACTGACATATCTTAAAATATGTCAGTGCCGTTGTTTTGTCTCAAGATGTTTTTTTTCTAAGGCATTTTTATAACTATAATAAGCTACTTAAATGCCCTAATTGAACTGAAGCCTAATCCTGGCTTAATCTAAGCCCTGTCTGTGAAACCAGGCCCCAGTATTTCAGAACTTTTAAAATAAATCTTCATGCTTCATGTTCATGTTTGAGATGAGGAGTGGTACGAGTGCCAAATGTGGGCAGGGCTGTGACCAGTCGCAGATGGTTAGAATAAAAATTAATGTACCTACTAAAGAGTAGGCTACTTTTTATTGTTTCATTGCTATTGTCAGATTTGTAATAGTGCTGCTGTGTTAGCCTATATAACTGTACAACTGTCTAACTAATTTCCCCGCAATATATTAATAAAACAAATTCATTAGGCTGCTTTGTTTACACTTGGCGTTAGCATGCGATCACCATGATCCGATCAAACGAGAGGATCATCAGCCAATCAGTACAGGATCAAGTGGATACTGTATAGCCTCTGGATGACTGATAGGCCTACAGGTCACATCTAACAAATCTGCATAGCCTATTTGTGGTAACGGCATCCAGGAAGGAAACAATTTTCTAATCAACATTTTATACTGCTATATATGTCATTTTACTTTATTATTCCAACATATTTAAACTGTTGATTTATCTATGGTGATTTCCCTGATGAAATAATCAAGCAAGCTATTTGAATTTTAATGCCATTTAGCAGTTATACCAACAAATTCTAATCTGTATACACACAATAGTTTTACTATTGATTTATACATTTAGTATTAACTCAAACGTCCATAAGATTAGGCTATTTACATAATCACAATGAAAAGATCATGTGATCTGAATACACCAGGCAATTTTCCAGTTACACGTACAGTACCCTTAAAATAAACAGAGAAGGAAAGGAGAGTCAGTCCTTCATTCACCTGTTATCCAGCTAACCTGAAAATCTGGGATATTTATGTAATGAATTATGAATATTTTTCCTGTCTCTGATATTTACAGTAGCCACATACAAGGAGGGCCTGTTCATCTGCTTAAAACTTGTTTCCATTTTATACAACTGATTTAAACTACTTGGCAAGAATGTAATTTACCATTTTTTACTACAGTGTGCTGAACAATTTAAAGAAGATGACAAACTCATCGATTGTGTCATCAGTCATGCTGGAGGTCCTTTACAGAATGGATGATCTTAAATACCTTTACTTCATGATCTTTTTTGTCTTGTACATGTTTGTACTCTTTGCTAACACTACTCTGATTTTTATCATAATTACTGACAAGGCTCTTCATAAACCTATGTATGTCTTTCTATGTAACTTGGCTGTAAATGGCATCTATGGTGGCACAGCTTTGCTTCCATCCTTGATGGGTACTTTAATGTCTCCTTCTCATGAGGTATCTTTGGCATGTTGTAAGGCTCAAACATATTTCCTGCACACATATGCTATCATAGAATTCACCATTCTGTCAGTGATGAGCTATGATCGCTATGTGGCCATCTGCTACCCGCTACAGTATCACAGTATTATGACAATCACAAGGGTGTATAAACTAATTGCTTTCTCGTGGGGTTATCCTTTAGTGGCATTCGCTTTGTTTTTTATTCTGACTCTGCGCTTGACAATCTGTAGAAACATAATTGGGCGAGTGTACTGTTCCAACTATTTTCTTGTCAAACTGTCCTGTGATGACACAAATGTTGTGAGTGCTATTGGATTGTTTTCTGTTGTTGTATACACGTTTCCTCAGCTTGCGATGACCCTCTACTCATATGGACATATTCTAAAAATATGCTTTACTTCCACTAAAAAGTCTAAAATAAAAGCACTGAAGACCTGCACACCACACTTATTTGCAATATTGAACTACAGTGTGGGCTGTTTTTTTGAAATTGTACAAAGTCGCTTTGACACAAGTTATCTTCCCTTTGAAACACAAATAGTTATGTCACTTTATTTCTTGATATTTCCTCCTATTCTGAATCCAGCCATTTATGGGCTGAGTGTTCAGGCTCTGAGAGCCAATATTTTTAGACTTTTTAGCTCTAAGAACAAGTTATTGCCTTTGAAATAGGATCTTTGTTATTTTCTAGATGAAAAATGTGCATGTTTTCAAATATTACATTGTCAATAAACAGCTGACGTTCCCAACATTTGTGAACAATATCTGACTATAAGTCATAAATGCAAGATGATGTGTTGCCCTCTGAAATGCAGTAGTCAGTTACTGTCACCATTCATCATAACAAGCAAATAGTTTTACTTTGTGTTCTGTTACTTTACTGAGAAATGTGGGGAAAACAGGGGGAAATTGGATATGGATTGATAGATTTTAATATTAAAACCAAAGCATCAACACACATTAGGTCTTAAACTTCTTTTTCTCAGGCACAAATTCCAAAAGAATATATTTAAAATGTAAGCCTGTATCATTTTTGATTTCTGGTCTTTAAATGATCAAAATATGTTGTACACAATCTACGTTTCCTGTTCCTTTTTTTTGTAAGTAAAAGGCTTTTTAGTATAATTTAAAAGATTTTCAACCTTCAGTTTGTGCCTTTAAATAAAACTGAGGTGTTTTTTCCAACATTCTTTATATTCTCGTATATCATACTATATGAGCCATAAAATCCTGTTGTAGCCTATCAAATATGATATTCAATTAAAAAAACATACGCAAATGTTTATTTATTTAGCTTTTTTTTTTTGCTTTTTTTTTTGCTTTTTTGGTGTGTTTTGCAACTGTTCCATAAACATTTTTTTTTTTCTGACTAAAATTTCATGTGTCAGGCCTCATATAGGGTTAAAATAACAACTGTGGATTACTGTGCTGGCTGATGAATTGTTTCATTGCATCATCCTGTAACTTATTACTTGTTACAGCCTGATTTTATACTATTTCTTGATAAGCTAAAAGCTGATAGAATCTTGCGCCTATAGGCAGGTACACAACGCACCTGCAATCTGCTTGTTACAACACAGTTCCTCTCTGGAGAAACGTTCAGTCTTTCTGCTTGATATTCCACCATGTAAATAGCGAATCCGCCATGGTGTAAGCGCAACTGACTTTTAAAGGGAATGGGACTTGAGACGCTGATTGATTTAATGCATGTTATGCCTCCAAAACACACCCATGACTCATTAAGAGACTAGGTACAACCCTTTTGGACCATGCACTTGGCACGACAACCATTTTTTCCGTCGTTAAACAAGCAAAAGTGGATTCGAACAAGCCCTAAGTGCACCTGTGCCGCGCGCTTCAGACCATGCTCTCAAATCATTAAAATGAGGCCCCTCAAGTCTGTTTACTCAATCACTATAGTAAATGACACTGAGAACATAAAAAAGAGCCTGCCCTGTTATTTTTTCATGACTTCCATGATGCTTCCCCAAACAGAATCCATTCATGATTGATTTGTCGTGTAATATCCATGCCCGGTTTAACAGACAAGGCTTAAGCTAGTCCCAGACTAAAATGCATGTTTGAGCTGCTTTAACTGAAATCAACTTACACTGACATATCTTAAAATATGTCAGTGCCGTTGTTTTGTCTCAAGATGTTTTTTCTAAGGCATGTTTATAACTATAATAAGCTACTTAAATGCCCTAATTGAACTGAAGCCTAATCCTGGCTTAATCTAAGCCCTGTCTGTGAAACTAGGCCCCAGTATTTCAGAACTTTAAAATAAATCTCTCTCCTCATTCATGTTTGAGATGAGGAGTGGTACGGGTGCCAAATGTGGGCAGGGCTGTGACCAGTCGCAGATGGTTAGAATAAAAATTAATGTACCTACTAAAGAATAGGCTACTTTTTATTGTTTCATTGCTATTGTCAGATTTGTAATAGTGCTGCTATGGTAGCCTATTGTCACAGACACGCCAGGCTCCACCTTCACTCAGTCTCAGCGCACTCAATCACCCGAATACTAATCACCGCCACCTGCACCTCATCATCACTGCAATCACCAGCACTATAAGAAGCCAACACTCACACACACTCACTGTCCGGCCTTGTTGTATCATACGTACCTGTATGCTTACCTTAAGGACTCCAGACGTCCTACTTACCTGTCTCCAACGGCTCCTGTTTCCCTTGTGTGCTTCTCCTCCTGTGTGTGAGTGTTCCAAGTCTCCAGTGTTCAAAGTCTCCAGCACCATCCTGGTTCTTCTATCCTACGACCACATAAAGTACAGTATCACCATTCTGAATTGCTATATCCATCTCTACATCACGTATTACTCACCTGCACTTCTGTCAACCTCTGCTGGTATCAATAAACCATACTGTTTGTTTTACATCTGCCTCCGTCCCTTCTGTACTCGTAACAGAAGACCCGACCAACAACAGCCGATACCAGCATGAGTCACCGGGACCCATTTCAAGAGCTCGTGGATGCTCTCTGTCAAGCCTTCACTCCTCAACCACTGTCGCCGTCACCACCCGTTGCTTCCGCAACCCCTGCTTCCAATCCTTCACCTGCGGTGCACTCCAGTCCCATGGCTAAACCAGCGCACTGCTCAGGATCGGCGAGGATAGCAGCAGATTCCTACTGCAATGTGAGCTGGTCCTGGAGATGCAACCGCCCCTCTACCCTGACGATATCTCGAAAATTGCATTCATCATCTCTCAACTACAAGGTAAAGTGTTACAATGGGCAGACTCCCTGTGGTCACAAAAGGGTCCGGCAGTGCAATCATACTCTTCCTTCGTCTCGCACTTCCATGAAGTTTTCGGCAAACCTGTCTCCGACTCGTCTGCTGGTGAGAAGCTTTACAATTTAAAACAATGATCTATGTCTGTCAATGAGTATGCTTTGCAATTTAGAACGCTGGCTGCTGCAAGCGGATGGAACAAACAAGCCCTCATCACCTCTTATCGTCAGGGTCTGGAACTGAGTGTGCGGTTGCATCTCGCTGCATACGAAGATTCCATAGGCCTCAAACGCTTCATCCAACTCTCCATCCGCGTAGGCTCTCGTATGCAGTCATGTATCGAAGAACACCAGGGCCAGCCACTCTCCAACATCCTCCTCCGTCGATCTGAACCGGTCAGCCCTCCAGAACCAGCCAGCGAACCCATGCAAGTGGATTCATCCTGACTCCCTTCCACTAAACGTCAACGCCGGCTGACCCTGAATCTCTGCTTTTATTGTGGTGCTCCTGGGCATGTCATATCTGCATGCCCCATCCATCCTCCTTGTCCCATGGTGAGGGAATTTAATCTACGGCTCCCTCTGTAGACAGCTCCAGCTCAAAACCACGCCCTCTCCGATCATCTACCAAGTCCACTCATTCTGCCTGTTACGCCCCCTTCAGCGACGACTTCTGCCCCCAAAGAGCCCTCCAAGCTGCCTCCACACCGGCCATGGGACTGTGCCATCGATCTGTTACCGGGTGAGCCAGTGCCCAGGGGAAGGATTTACCCCCTGTCTGTACCGGAGGAGAACGCCATGGAGGATTACATCAAAGAGGCACTTAACCAGGGTTACATCTGCCCGTCTACTTCCCCTGCTGCTTTGAGTTTCTTCTTCGTGGCTAAAAATGACGGAGGCTTGCGGCCCTGTATTGATTATCGTGCGCTGAACAAGATAAGTCAAGTTCCGGTACCCCCTTCCTCTCGTCCCAGCTGTTCTAGAACATCTCCGTGGTGCCACTGTGTTCACCAAGCTGGACCTCAGCAGAGCGTACAACTTCATCCGGATACGCGAGGGGGAAGAGTGGAAGACCGCCTTCGTCACGCCCACCGGCCACTATGAATATCTCGTCATGCCATATGGCCTGGTCCACGCCCCCTCCGTATTCCAGGATTTCATCCATGAGGTACTCTGCGAGTTTCTCCATCGGTTTGTCCTGGTCTACATAGATGACATCTACTCATCTACTCCCGGAGCCTGGCCGAACATCGCCACCACGTTGCGGAGGTCCTCCAACACCTGCAACAGTTCCATCTCTTCCTAAAAGCAGAAAAATGTTCATTCCACCAACCCTCAGTACACTTCCTCGGATACATCATTGATCACAGTGGCATCCAGATGGACGAGGGGAAGGTGGAAGCTATCAAATCCTGGCCCACTCCATCCACCATAAAAGAACTCCAACACTTCCTTGGCTTTGCAAACTTCTACCGCCGCTTCATAAAGAACTACAGCTCCGTCGTTCATCCACTCACCAACCTACTTCGCAACCTACTCCGCAACCAGCCCAAGTCTCTGTCCTGGGATCAAACAGCCAACAACACCTTCGAAGCCCTCAAGAATGCCTTTACCACTGCTCCCCTCCTCGTCCACCCTAACCCAGAGCTGCCCTTCGTCGTAGAGGTGGACGCTTCCACCACAGGAGTGGGAGCGGTACTATCTCAGCAGCAGGGGACGCCAAGTAGACTGCACCCATGCGCCTTCTACTCCCGCAAACTCAACCCGACGGAGGTCAACTACGACATCAGTGACCGAGAGCTCCTGGCCATCAAGCTTGCCTTGGAAGAGTGGAGGCATTGGTTGGAGGGAGCCAAGCACCCGTCAAGCACGGTGGGCCATGTTTTTCTCCAGATTCGACTTCTCAATTTCCTATCGTCCTAGCTCCAAAAATGTAAAGGCTGACGGCTTGTCCCGTCTCCATACTCCCAAAGAAAAGAACAAGTCCATCCCTGAGTCCATCTTTGTGAGCCCCATCTCCTGGTCAGAAGAAACCTTACCCTCCTCCACCGCTTCCACCAAAGCTCCGCCGGGTTGCCCCCAAAGCTTGCAGTACATCACCAGGACACGATGCACTCCACTGAGCCACTCTGTGCACACGTCACTTGGTACTGGCCACCCGGGGGTCAATGAGACCCTCTCACTGCTGAAAGAGCGCTTCTGGTGGCCCAGTATGGCCAACGATGTCAGAAGGTATGTGCAGGGCTGCAGGGAGTGCGCCATCTCAAAGAGCCCTCATCATCTCCCAGCCGGCAAGCTGAATCCTCTGCCCGTTCCTGAGCGAGCCTGGTCACACCAGGGAGTGGACTTCATCACAGACCTCCCAGCCTCTGATGGTCACACATGCATCCTGGTAGTAGTAGACCGCTTTTCCAAGTCCTGTCATCTGATTCCCCTGAGAGGTCAACCTACCGCCATGGAAATGGCTGAACTCATGTTTAACTATGTATTCCGATACTTTGGTATCCCTGAAGACATTGTCTCAGACAGAGGACCCCAATTAATCTCTTGTGTATGGAAGGCGTTCCTATCCTGGGTGTGACCGTCAGTCTGTCATTTGGTTACCACCCTCAGTCGAACGGGCAGACGGAAAGGAAGATTCAGGAGATTGGCCGCTTCCTACGTACCTTCTGCCACAGCCACCAGGACACCTGGAGCCAGTACTTTGGTTGGGCAGAGTACGCACAGAACTCCCTACGACAGTCAACCACTGGACTCACTCCATTCCAGTGCGTGCTCGGTTTCCAACCCCCTCTGTTCCCCTGGGATGGGGAACCATCCAACGTTCCTGCGGTCGGCTACTGGTTCCGGGAGAGCGAGAGGGTTTGGGACTCAGCTCATCACCACCTGCAGAGGGCCCTGCGCAGACGCAGAACGACAGCAGACCTTCGACGTTCCAATGCTCCCTCCTACCAACCGGGACAGAAGGTCTGGCTGTCAACCAGGTACATCAGGCTGCGTCTGCCCTGCAAGAAGCTGAGTCCCAGGTTCATTGGCCCATTCACCATCACCCGACAGATCAACCCGGTCACTAACCAACTACAACTCCCTCCACAGTACAGAATTCACCCCACTTTCCATGTGTATTTACTCAAGCCTCACCACCCTTCTGTTTCTCCTTCCACAGAGCCTGATGTTGCAGCCACAGAGCCCCCCCCTTCCACTCATCCTAGACAACGGCGCAGCCTACAAGGTTCGTGAAATCCTGGACTCCCGGCGCTGTGATGGTCAGCTAGAATACCTAGTGGACTGGGAAGGCTACGGTCCCTAGAAATGATATCCTCGATCCCAATCTTCTTGAAACATTCCACGCCAGCCACCCTGACAGACCTTCCCAACATGGAAGAGGACGACCACCACAACGTCGGGGTCCTCGGCCCTCAGGAGCGGGCTGTGGGAGGGGGGGTACTGTCACAGACACGCCAGGCTCCACCCTCACTCAGTCTCAGCGCACTCAATCACCCGAATATTAATCACCGCCACCTGCACCTCATCATCACCACAATCACCAGCACTATAAGAAGCCAACACTCACACACACTCACTGTCTGGTCTCGTTGTATCATACGTACCTGTATGCTTACCTTAAGGACTCCAGACGTTCTACTTACCTGTCTCCAACGGCTCCTGTTTCCCTCGTGTGCTTCTCCTCCTGTGTGTGAGTGTTCCAATCTCCAGTGTTCCAAGTCTCCAGCGCCATCCTGGTTCTTCTATCCTACAACCACATAAAGGACAGTATCACCATTCTGTGTGTGCTACATCACGTATTACTCACCTGCACTTCTGTCAACCTCTGCTGGTATCAATAAACCATACTGTTTGTTTTACATCTGCCTCCGTCCCTTCTGTACTGTAACACCTATATAACTGCACAACTGTCCAATTAATTTTCCCTGCAATATATTAATAAAGCAAATTAATTAGGCTGCATTGTTTACACTTGGCATTAGCATGCGATCACCATGATCCGATCAAACGAGAGGATCATCAGCCAATCAGTACAGGATCAAGTTGATTCTGTATAGCCTCTGGATGACTTATAGGCCTTCAGGTCACATCTAACACATCTGCATAGCCTATTTGTGGTAACGGCATCCAGGAAGGAAACAATTTTCTAATCAACATTTTATACTACTATATATGTAATTTTACTTTATTATTCTAACATATTTAAACTGTTGATTTATCTATGGTGCTTTCCCTGATGAAATAATCAAGCAAGCTATTTGAATTTTAATGCCATTTAGCAGTTATACCAGCAAATTTTAATCTGTATACACACATAATAGTTTTACTATTGATTTATACATTTAGTATTAACTCAAACGTCCATAAGATTAGGCTATTTACATAATCACAATGAAAAGATCATGTGATCTGAATACACTGGTCAATTTTCCAGTTACACGTACAGTACCCTTAATATAAACAGAGAAGGAGAGGAGGAGAGTCAGTCCTTCATTCAGTCCTTCATTATCCAGCTAACCTGAAAAATCTGGGATATTTATGTAATGAATTATGAATATTTTTCCTGTCTCTGATATTTACAGTAGCCACATACAAGGAGGGCCTGTTCATCTGCTTAAAACTTGTTTCTAATTTATACAACTGATTTAAACTACTTGGCAATAATGTAATTTACCATTTTTATTACAGTGTGCTGAACAATTTAAAGAAGATGACAAACTCATCGATTGTGTCATCAGTCATGCTGGAGGTCCTTTACAGAATGGATGATCTTAAATACCTTTACTTCATGATCTTTTTTGTCTTGTACATGTTTGTACTCTTTGCTAACACTACTCTGATTTTTATCATAATTACTGACAAGGCTCTTCATAAACCTATGTATGTCTTTCTATGTAACTTGGCTGTAAATGGCATCTATGGTGGCACAGCTTTGCTTCCATCCTTGATGGTTACTTTAATGTCTCCTTCTCATGAGGTATCTTTGGCATGTTGTAAGGCTCAAACGTATTTCCTGCACACATATGCTACCATAGAATTCACCATTCTGTCAGTGATGAGCTATGATCGCTATGTGGCCATCTGCTACCCGCTACAGTATCACAGTATTATGACAATCACAAGGGTGTATAAACTAATTGCTTTCTCGTGGGGTTATCCTTTAGTGGCATTCACTTTGTTTTTTATTCTGACTCTGCGCTTGACAATCTGTAGAAACATAATTGGGCGAGTGTACTGTTCCAACTATTCTCTTGTCAAACTGTCCTGTGATGACACACATGTTGTGAGTGCTATTGGATTGTTTTTTGTTGTTGTATACACTTTTCCTCAGCTTGCGATGATCCTCTACTCATATGGACATATTCTAAAAATATGCTTTACTGCCACTAAAAAGTCTAAAATAAAAGCACTGAAGACCTGCACACCACACTTATTTGCAATATTGAACTACAGTGTGGGCTGTTTTTATGAAATTGTACAAAGTCGCTTTGACACAAGTTATCTTCCCTTTGAAACACAAATAGTTATGTCACTTTATTTCTTAATATTTCCTCCTATTCTGAATCCAGCCATTTATGGGCTGAGTGTTCAGGCTCTGAGAGCCAATATTTTTAGACTTTTTAGCTCTAAGAACAAGTTATTGCCTTTGAAATAGGATCTTTGTTATTTTCTAGATGAGAAATGTGCATTTTTTCAAATATTTCATTATGTCAATAAACAGCTGACGTTCCCAACATTTGTGAACAATATCTGACTGTAAGTCAAATGCAAGACTATGTGTTGCCCTCTGAAATGCAGTAGTCAGTTACTGTCACCATTCATCATAACAAGCAAATAGTTTTACTTTGTGTTCTGTTACTTTACTGAGAAATGTGGGGAAAACTGGGTATGGATTGATAGATTTTAATATTAAAACCAAAGCATCAACACACATTAGGTCTTAAACTTATTTTTCTCAGGCACAAATTCCAAAAATATTTTAAAGAATATATTTAAAATGTAAGCCTGTATCATATTTGATTTCTGGTCTTTAAATTATCAAAATATGTTGTACACAATCTACGTTTCCTGTTCCTGATTGATAGTTTATATATATATATATATATATATATTTTTTTTTTTTTTTTTTTGGATGAAAAAGGCTTTTTGGTATAATTTAAAAAATTTCAACCTTCAGTTTGTGCCTTTGAATAAAACTGAGGTGTTTTTTTTCCTGTGAAAAATTAACATTCTTTATATTCTCATATATCATACTATATGAGCCATAAAATCCTGTTGTAGCCTATCAAATATGATATTCAACAAAAACACATACGCAAATGTTTATTTATTTAGCTTTTTTTTTTTTTTTTTGGTGTGTTTTGTCTAAAGGTTCAAACTGTTTGAATTGTGTTTCATTGCATCATCCTGTAACTTATTACTTGTTACAGCCTGATTTTATACTATTTCTTGATAAGCTAAAAGCTGATAGAATCTTGCGCCTATAGGCAGGTACACAACGCGCCTGCACTCTGCTTGTTACAACACAGTTCCTCTCTGGAGAAACGTTCAGTCTTTCCGCTTGAAATTCCACCATGTAAATAGCGAATCCACCATGGTGTAAGCGCAACTGACTTTTAAAGGGAATAGGACTTGAGACTCTGATTGGTTTAATGCATGTTATGCATCCAAAACACACCCATGACTCATTAAGAGACTAGGTACAACCCTTTTGGACCATGCACTTGGCACGACAACCATTTTTTCCGTCGTTAAACTAGCAAAAGTGGATTCGAACAAGCCCTAAGTGCACCTGTGCCACGCGCTTCAGACCATGCTCTCAAATCATTAAAATGGGGACCTTCAAGTCTGTTTGCTCAATCACTATAGTAAATGACACTGAGAACATAAAACAGAGCCTGCCCTGTTATTTTTTCATGACTTCCATGATGCTTCCCCAAACAGAATCCATTCATGATGGATTTGTTGTGTAATATCAATGCCCGGTTTCACAGACAAAGCTTAAGCTAGTCCCAGACTAAAATGCATGTTTGAGCTGCTTTAACTGAAATCAACTTACACTGACATATCTTAAAATATGTCAGTGCCGTTGTTTTGTCTCAAGATGTTTTTTCTAAGGCATGTTTATAACTATAATAAGCTACTTGTTACGGATAAGGGTAACATCTGTTCCCGAAACGGAACCTAGTCGCCTTTAGGTGGCGTTCTAGATTCTGTTGTGTCTGTTTGTTTGTTTGTGTTTTGCAGGGTGGAATCAAGCGACAGGTGTAACAGGTTGCCTATAATGAGTGCTGATACTGATGACTGATAAAAGGATCTGTCTTTCTAGAGAGCGGCCCTCTGCGCTTGGGTTCCTGATATCATTTGGACTTGATCTCTCTCCTGCACCAGTTTGTGTTATTGTTATTTTTGTTTGTTAGTTTATTATGTGTTTCTTCTTTAAATAAATATATTTTTGAGTCAATTTGAGTTGAGCGTGGCCTCCCCGTTTTGTTACGCTGCCATGAGCCAGGTAGCATGTAACATGTGGGGGCTCGTCTCGGAGTAACTGAAAGAAATAATCAGTATTTTTGATCGGCCTTGATTTTGAGCCGATTTCAAAGCCGTGGGGAGAGCCGTGCTTTTTTTCTTTTTCTTTTCTGGTGTTGGAGATGAGAGATCAAGTAAGTAAATTTATTATTTAATATTTGGTCTGGGGTAAGTTGGCATGGTGTTGCTTGTGCTTTATTGAAATGTGATTAATGGGTTTACTTTGTAAGAGCCAAGTTAGCCTCGTGTTAGTTAAAGGGCGGTTAACGCCGTTTTTTATTTTAATTTTTTATTTTAGTTTTTTGTGTTTGATGTGTCGGACGCGGGTAGACTGCTTGTGGTGGCAGTTGAGCTGCATGTGGGCACATTGAAGAGGTTAGGGTTTGAGTTTGTTTTGTTAATTTTACGAGGCAAGTTTACGTAAACCTACCTTTTCTAATAATAATAATTAAAAAACGCTTTATCTTGTACTTTGCAACCCCTGCCACTATCCCATGAACCAAAAAGAAAATGAAGAAAATCGGGTGATTCGGTCGTTTTCATTAATTTCTAACACTTTTGTTGAAATCGAAAATATTTTATAATGGATAAGTTGGAGAGTTTTTTAGCGGCGCCGACGGAGGAAAAATTGGAAGGTCTCACGAAAGATCAATTGCGTAAAGCTGGTGAGCATTTTAATATTGAATTGGCTTTGCCTAAAACTGCTAACCTACAACAAATTCGTAAAACTGTTAAAGAAAAATTAGTGGAAAGGTTAGTTTTAACGTTAGATACGCAATCTGATGTGGAAAATGTATCCCCAAAGGGCGCTTCGACTCCACATTTAGCCGAACTGAAGAGTGATGTGGAGAGTTATGTCTTAACATTCGAGCAACAAAAAGAATTATTAGAATTTAAAAGCAAGGAACGCGCATTAGATCGTCAACTGGAATGGGAAAGGGAAAAGAGTAGGGAGCGAGAGTGTGAACGAGAATTTGAAAAGTTTAAAGCTCGACATAGGTTGGAGGAGTTGAAATTGGAGCAAGAAAGGGAACGGCTTAGATTAATTTCTGAGGGTAGAATGCCTAATGTTGATTCGGAAAGTTTAACAAATGATCAACCGGATGTAAAAAATAAATTTTCCAATATCATAAACATGGTCAAAATTTTGCCCAAATTCAATGAGAAAGATCCAGATGTATTTTTCTCACTATTTGAAAATGTCGCTGAAGATAGAGGGTGGGATGATATAGAGCGCACCTTTCTGCTACAGAGTGTTTTAGTGGGCAAAGCACAAGAGGCTTATATTGCTTTATCAAAATCACAACGGAAAATATATGATGTTGTTAAAGAAGCTGTACTCAAAGCGTATGAGCTTGTTCCAGAAGCATATAGATGGCGTTTTAGAGGTTGGAAGAAGGGAGACAAGCAAACTCATGTAGAAGTTGCGAGGGAGTTAATGGGTCATTTTAGTCGTTGGTGTGTCTCTACAGGAGTGGACACTTTTGAAAGTTTGAGCGATTTAATGGTGTTGGAACAATTTAAAAACATAGTTCCTGATCGGGTAGCTACTTATATAAATGAACATAAAGTAAAGTCCGCTGCTGAAGCTGCCGTTCTTGCAGATGAGTTTGTTCTAACACATCGTTCTAACTTGGGTCCAAATCATGATGGTAATCGCAGAGAGTTTCGAAGTACGGATGTATTTCGTTCTGTTAATTTGAAAGTCGATTCAAATAAAAAAATAGATCTGAATTCTACGTGTAATTATTGTCTAGAAAAGGGACACTGGAAGAGGGAGTGCCCTGTATTACGAGGCAAGTATAATAAGTCCATTCCGTAGCCTGTTGCTTTAGCTTTTGGACAAATATGCTGCAACTCGAATACATGTATTGACTCTAATATTAAATCTATAGAAGTTAATAAGGATTTTGATTTGACGTCTGATTTTGGACCTTTTATCACAAATGGTTTCGTTTCTTAAACGAATGATTCCGTTAAAGTGCCTGTGAGAGTGTTGCGTGACACAGGTTCATTGGAATCCTTTATATTGGAGTCTACTTTACCTTTTTCTTCCGAGTCTAATACGGGCAGCACAGTGTTAATTCAAGGAATTGGATTACAGACTTTTTCAGCGCCTTTGCACAAAATCCAGTTATATTCAGATCTTGTGCAAGGTGAGGTTGTGATGGCCTTGCGTCCTTCTTTGCCGGTGGAGGGTGTAGATATCATCTTGGGTAACAATTTGGCAGGGGGACAGGTGTGGCATGGTGTCTCGCCACCTGTTGTCAAGATGATCCCTTCTCTCCAAGTTCAAGATGATGAAAGTGCTCAAGATTTTCCTAGTGTGTTTCCAGCGTGTGCTGTGACAAGGGCAAAAGCTCTCACCTTGGAAAATTCCGATGTTGCGCACGAAAATTCTTCGTCTGTACGGGTGGATTTACCTGTTCTTCCTCCGTTTATTTCTGCTAATGATTTAATTTCGGCTCAGCAACACGATTCTACTTTGGCACATTTATTTGCTGATGCGAAGAGTGCTGAAGAAATGCAAAGTATTGCTAACGGTTACTTTATACAGGATGGGGTGTTGGTTCGTAAATGGACCTCGTGTAATGATAAAGGGGTGGGTGAATCGTTGTTTCAAATTGTAATACCCTCTAGTTTACGTGATGTAGTATTACAAACGGCTCATGGTGATATTGCAGGACATTTTGGAGTAAGAAAAACGTATGATAGAGTGCTGCGTCACTTTTTCTGGCCGCGTCTCAAGAAAGATATCGCCAAGTTTATCAAGACCTGTCATGTTTGTCAAGTAACACTTAAACCGAACCAGAGTATTTCACCTGCTCCTTTATGTCCTATTCCTGTGGTAAGTAACCCCTTTGAGCATATCATTATTGATTGTGTGGGGCCGTTGAATCCATCTAAATCTGGCTCGAAATATTTGTTAACGGTTATGTGTCAAGCTACGCGTTATCCAGCTGCGTATCCGTTGAGATCTATTCATACGAAGTCTATTGTAAAAGCTTTGACGCAGTTTATTTCTATCTTTGGCATCCCAAAGATAATTCAGACTGATAGAGGGACTAATTTTTCATCTCGCATGTTTGCAGAAGTTTTGCAACAGTTGCGTATTAAACCTCATAAAAGTACTGCACGACATCCACAGAGTTAATTGCCATCAAGTAAACTATTCAACTATTGAAAAAGAAGCACTTTCCTTGATATGGGCCTTGCAGCATTTTGATGTGTATGTGGGTGGGGGAACAGTGCCCATTGTGGTATTTTCGGATCATAACGCCCTTACCTTTTTGCGCTCTTTGCGTTCTCAGAATCAGCGCCTAATACGCTGGGCCTTGTTTCTGCAGCCGTATTGCTTGGATATCAGACATGTTCTTGGAGTGGACAACATTGGGGCGGATGCGTTGTCTCGTTCGTTTAGAGAAATGTAAATTACCTTGCTGCTGTTTCTCTTTCCTTTTTTTCCAGGTGTCCTGCTCTCGTTGGTCAACGTGCTTGATGTTGAAGAGGGCCGGGTGGTTTGGAGAAATTGGGGGTAATATTTTAACGAGTGGTAGAGAAAAAAGAAAAGATGATTGTATAGTTGGATTTATTTTAGATTTATTGGTTATTTGGAGAATTATTTTTGGTTATTGAATCTTTTGGATTTGGTTTATTTAATTTATATTTGGATAATTTATATTTGGTTGTATTTGGAGAGAATAATTTTGGGTTTGGACCAGAGACTTTAAGTAGTCTCTGTCTTGAGGGGGGAGGTGTTACGGATAAGGGTAACATCTGTTCCCGAAACGGAACCTAGTCGCCTTTAGGTGGCGTTCTAGATTCTGTTGTGTCTGTTTGTTTGTTTGTGTTTTGCAGGGTGGAATCAAGCGACAGGTGTAACAGGTTGCCTATAATGAGTGCTGATACTGATGACTGATAAAAGGATCTGTCTTTCTAGAGAGCGGCCCTCTGCGCTTGGGTTCCTGATATCATTTGGACTTGATCTCTCTCCTGCACCAGTTTTTTGTGTTATTGTTATTTTTGTTTGTTAGTTTATTATGTGTTTCTTCTTTAAATAAATATATTTTTGAGTCAATTTGAGTTGAGCGTGGCCTCCCCGTTTTGTTACGCTGCCATGAGCCAGGTAGCATGTAACATACTTAAATGTGCTAATTGAACTGAAGCCTAATCCTGGCTTAATCTAAGCCCTGTCTGGGAAACCAATTTCAGAACTTTAAAATAAATCCCTCTCCTCATTCATTTTTGAGATGAGGAGTGGTACGGGTGCCAAATGTGGGCAGGGCTGTGACCAGTCGCAGATGGTTAGAATAAAAATTAATGTACCTACTAAAGAGTAGGCTACTTTTTATTGTTTCATTGCTATTGTCAGATTTTTAATAATGCTGCTGTGGTAGCCTATATAACTGTACAACTGTCTAACTTTCTCTGCAATATATTAATAAAACAAATTCATTAGGCTGCATTGTTTACACTTGGCGTTAGCATACAATCACCATGATCCGATCAAATGAGAGGATCATCAGCCAATCAGTACAGGATCAAGTGGATTCTGTATAGCCTCTGGATGTCTGATAGGCCTACAGGTCACATCTAACAAATCTGCATAGCCTATTTGTGGTAACGGCATCCAGGAAGGAAACAATTTTCTAATCAACATTTTATACTGCTATATATGTCATTTTACTTTATTATTCCAACATATTTAAACTGTTGATTTATCTATGGTGCTTTCCCTGATGAAATAATCAAGCAAGCTATTTGAATTTTAATGCCATTTAGCAGTTATACCAACAAATTCTAATCTGTATACACACATGGGGGCAGTCGTGGCCTAATGGATAAAGAGTCGGATTTGTAACCCAAAGGTCATGGATTCGAGTCTCAGGTCCGGCAGTGATTGTCGGTGAGAGGAGTGAATATCCAGCGCTCTCCCCACCCTCAACACCACGACTGAGGTGAGACCATTGAGCATTGCTCCCCGGGCGCCACAACGATGGCTGCCCACTGCTCCAGTTTTGTGTTCACGGTGTGTGTTCACTGCTGTGTGTGTGCACTTGGATGGGTTAAATGCAGAACACAAATTCTGCAAGCAAGCTATTTGAATTTTAATGCCATTTAGCAGTTACACCAACAAATTCTCAAGTATGGGTTACCATACTTGGCCACATGTCACTTCACACATAATATTTTTACCATTGATTTATACATTTAGTATTAATTTAAACGTCCATAAGATTAGGCTATTTACATAATCACAATGAAAAGATCATGTGATCTGAATACACTAGGCAATTTTCCGGTTACACGTACAGTACCCTTAATATAAACAGAAGGAGAGGAGGAGAGTCAGTCCTTCATTCACCTGTTATTGAGCTAACCTGAAAAATCTGGGATATTTGTTTTGCAATGAATTATGAATATTTTTCCTGTGTCTGATATTTACAGTAGCCACATACAAGGTGGGCCTGTTCATCTGCTTAAAACTTGTTTCCATTTTAAACAACTGATTTAAACTACTTGGCAAGAATGTAATTTACCATTTTTTACTACAGTGTGCTGAACAATTTAAAGAAGATGACAAACTCATCGATTGTGTCATCAGTCATGCTGGAGGTCCTTTACAGAATGGATGATCTTAAATACCTTTACTTCATGATCTTTTTTGTCTTGTACATGTTTGTACTCTTTGCTAACACTACTCTGATTTTTATCATAATTACTGACAAGGCTCTTCATAAACCTATGTATGTCTTTCTATGTAACTTGGCTGTAAATGGCATCTATGGTGGCACAGCTTTGCTTCCATCCTTGATGGTTACTTTAATGTCTCCTTCTCATGAGGTATCTTTGGCATGTTGTAAGGCTCAAACGTATTTCCTGCACACATATGCTACCATAGAATTCACCATTCTGTCAGTGATGAGCTATGATCGCTATGTGGCCATCTGCTACCCGCTACAGTATCACAGTATTATGACAATCACAAGGGTGTATAAACTAATTGCTTTCTCGTGGGGTTATCCTTTAGTGGCATTCGCTTTGTTTTTTATTCTGACTCTGCGCTTGACAATCTGTAGAAACATAATTGGGCGAGTGTACTGTTCCAACTATTCTCTTGTCAAACTGTCCTGTGATGACACACATGTTGTGAGTGCTATTGGATTGTTTTCTGTTGTTATATACTCTGTTCCTCAGCTTGCGATGATCCTCTACTCATATGGACATATTCTAAAAATATGCTTTACTGCCACTAAAAAGTCTAAAATAAAAGCACTGAAGACCTGCACACCACACTTATTTGCAATATTGAACTACAGTGTGGGCTGTTTTTTTGAAATTGTACAAAGTCGCTTTGACACAAGTTATCTTCCCTTTGAAACACAAATAGTTATGTCTCTTTATTTCTTGATATTTCCTCCTATTCTGAATCCAGCCATTTATGGGCTGAGTGTTCAGGCTCTGAGAGCCAATATTTTTAGACTTTTTAGCTCTAAGAACAAGTTATTGCCTTTGAAATAGGATATCTTTGTTATTTTCTAGATGAAAAATGTGCATGTTTTCAAATATTTCATTATGTCAATAAACAGCTGACGTTCCCAACATTTGTGAACAATATCTGACTATAAGTCATATGCAAGATGATGTGTTGCCCTCTGAAATGCAGTAGTCAGTTACTGTCATCATTCATCATAACAAGCACATAGTTTTACTTTGTTCTGTTACTCACTTTACTGAGAAATGTGGGGAAAACAGGGGGAAATTGGGTATGGTTTGACAGATTTTAATATTAAAACCAAAGCATCAACACACATTAGGTCTTAAACTTCTTTTTCTCAGGCACAAATTCCAAAAGAATATATTTAAAATGTAAGCCTGTATCATATTTGATTTCTGGTCTTTAAATTATCAAAATATGTTGTACACAATCTACGTTTCCTGTTCCTGATTGATATTTTATATTTTTTTTAGTAAAAGGCTTTTTTAGTAAAATTTGAAAAATTTCAACCTTCAGTTGCCTTTGAATAAAACTGAGGTGTTTTTTTCCTGTGAAAAATTTACATTCTTTATATTCTCGTATATCATACTATATGAGCCATAAAATCCTGATGTAGCCTATCAAATATGATATTCAACAAAAACACATACGCAAATGTTTATTTATTTATTTAGCTTTTTTTTTTTTTTTTTGGCGTGTTTCGTCTAAAGGTTCCCTTTCGATACTTCACTCGTACTGCGTATGAGGAAAAGTCTCCCTTTTTCCCCGTCACTGAAGCCTTTTTTCAATAACGCAGTGTAACTGCACCGTCATTGGTTCACTCATGAGAAGTTGTTGAACCAATGGCGGCGCGGCATAGCTGCGCGGCCTATGGCGACAAAGCGCGTGAATATTCCCGCCGAAAGGGGCGGGGTTTAGTGCTATATAAGCCGGCGTTTCGCCATAGGATTTCAGTCCTTTCTCCTTCAGCGACGACTACACAGCTCTTCGCTGATCTCGCCGCCTGGAAAAAGCAGCTCTCGCCGCCGTCGAAGAGGCCCCGCAGCGGACCCAGCTGAGCCGCCGGACGACAACAGCGCCTTCTCAGCCGTCTCCTGCCGCCATCCGGCGCATCTTAAAGAGCGTTTCCTCACAGTTTATACCGCTCTAAGAGCAAATTTCCAGCGGATTCGTCTGCACCTAAAAGATCTTCCACAGCCCTCGCCGCTCTAAAAGAGCCCCCCAATCGCCGTTTTTACGGCGGCGGCGTTGCTTCAAATGCCGCGCCACGGCTGTGGCATCTGCAGAGCCCCTCTGCAGGACAACGATGGGCATGATGAGTGCGTCGGATGTCTGGGTAAACCCCATGCAGAAGCTGTGCTGACCGAAGCTTCGTGCCCACACTGCGAGTGTATGAGTGTGGCCTCTCTGTGCTCCCGGCTTGCCTTCTTCATCGAAGACAGCCCCGCCGCTCGCGCCCTCCCGTCTCCTTCTCACCGCGAACCGGCCAGGAAGAGACAGCGGGGCAGAGCGACCCAGCGCCCGGAGTCGAGCGAGCTCACGTCGGCTCAGCCCCTGCGTGTCTCGCCTTCTCCCGCTCGAGAACACTCGCCCGTCAGATTCTCCCGCCCTGAGCAGCGTCCCTCCGCTGATGCGAGCGACCTAGTCTCATTTGGCGGATCGGATGAAGAGCCGCTCGATGACTCAATGTCCCTCGCGGCTTCGGAGGCAGAAGGATGGGTCGGTGAGTCGGACGACCCCGCCCCCTCTGGAGCCCATTGGACACGGCTCGGGTATGGACGCCAAACTTTTCCGCATCCTCTTAAAACCTGTAGAGGAGCTGGAGTTAGACTGGGCTCCGCCGGAGGAACCGTCGCGGAGTCGTCTGGATGAGTGGTTCCTGCCGGGAAGACGCCAGGCCCCTCGCCAACGTGCTGCTCCGTTCTTTCCAGAGGTCCACGAAGAGCTGACGAAGTCATGGCGCGCCCCTTACTCTGCCCGCCTGCACACCACGCACCGTTCGGCTTTTACGACTGTAGACGGCGCCGAAGAAAAGGGTTATGAGCACCTTCAACTCCTGGATGAAGCAGTGGCTGCTCACCTTTGTCCCCCCGCAGCTGTGGGCTGGAAGACAAAAAGAGCCCTTCCTTCTAAGCCCTGCAGAACGACCTCCACCTTGGCTACCCGAGCCTACACCTCTGCGGGCCAAGCTGCCTCAGCGCTCCACACCATGGCCATATTCCAGGTGTTTCAAGCTAAACTTCTCTGCTCCCTGGACGAGTACGGCTTCGATGCACCTGCCTTCAGAGACCTCCGCAGCGCCACGGACCTAGCCCTGCAAGCCACGAAGGCCACCGCCCAGGCCATTGGCAGATCAATGGCCAGCCTGGTTTTGCTGGAACGCCATTTATGGCTCAACTTAACTAAGATTAAGGACGCGGACAAGATGGCCTTTTTAGATGCCCCTGTCTTGCCTTCCGGTCTCTTTGGGCCAGCGGTAGAGGGTTTCACCGAGCGATTCATCGCAGCACAGAAGTCTTCTCAAGCCATGAGACACTTCCTACCGAAACGCTCCAGCTCCGCATCTGCTTCAAGCCGGCCCAGGCCTGCGCCGGCTCAGCAGAGCAAGCCTGCCCCCTCTGCCTCCCAGGCAGCACCGCCAAAGGAGCACCGCCAGCACTCTCGCTCTGCTAAACGCTCCTTCCCGAGACGACAGGGACCTCGGCCCAAGATTGCGCTGGACCCTGTAACGCCTAAGTCATCCTGATCTAAGAGGAAGGAAGAGGACAGGGGAATGTCTCGCCGCGGCCGGACCACCCCCAAAGCTTCTTTGTGCAGTTTCCCCTCCGCCTCGTTCACATCCGGGCGTGGGAAAGATGCTCAGTGTTGCAGACGGGCCCACATATGTTGCGCCCACACAAACCGCCGTTCTCACGGCGATCACATTTTTACCTTTTCAAATAAAGGGCAAATTTCCTCTTCCACTCCCCTCGGTGTGCGGCCCCCCCTCGGGCGGGCCGCCAGCCGATGTCATTCAACCCCTCGCAACCCGGGTCGAGGCTTGGCGGGCCATCCCCGGGCTGTCGAAGTGGGTTCTAGGGATCGTAAGTCAGGGCTACTCGCTCCAGTTCGCCCGAAGACCCCCACACTTCAGTGGGATCCTTCAGACTTCGGTGAATTCGGACGACGCTCACGTTCTCCGAACTGAGGTCTTGGCGTTACTCAGGCTGAGTCACCGGGCAAACCCCTAAGCCGAAGAAAGATCAGTCAGTGCGTGGGTCCTCTTCAGTTACGTGTGGGAATCTTTCATGTGGAGGAAATTCATCTGCTGGTTCTGGAGGAATCCACCTGACGTGGTTCTATGGCGCCCGTGGCTAGAGCAGCACAACCAAACCATTTCATGGCATACGGGCGAAATCCTGAAGTGAGGCGATACCTGTTTCTCAGAGTTTCCTGTTCCCAAGTCTGCTCGTGTGAATGATCTCTCCCTCTGTACCACCTCCATCAAGAGCCTGATTGAGAAACGCTCCGTGGATATTCCTGCCTGTTACGCCCCCTTCAGCGACGTCTTCTGCCCTCAAAGAGCCTCCAAGCTGCCTCCACACCGGCCATGGGGCTGTGCCATCAATCTGTTACCGGGTGAGCCAGTGCCCAGGGGAAGGATTTACCCCCTGTCTGTACCGGAGGAGAAGGCCATGGAGGATTACATCAAAGAGGCACTTAACCAGGGTTACATCCGCCCGTCTACTTCCCCTGCTGCTTTGAGTTTCTTCTTCATGGCTAAAAAGGACGGAGGCTTGCGGCACAGTTACAGTCATGTTCCGGTACCCCCTTCCTCTCATCCCAGCTGCTCTAGAACATCTCTGTCGTGCCACTGTGTTCACCAAGCTGGACCTCCACAGCGCATACAACCTCATCCGGATACGCGAAGGGGACGAGTGGAAGACCGTCTTCGTCACGCCCACCGGCCACTATGAATATCTCGTCATGCCATATGGCCTGGTCAACGCCCCCTCCGTATTCCAGGATTTCATCCATGAAGTGCTCCGGGAGTTTCTTCATCGGTTTGTCCTGGTCTACATAGATGACATACTCATCTACTCCCGTAGCCTGGCCGAACATCGCCACCACGTTGCGGAGGTCCTCCAACGCCTGCGACAGTTCCATCTCTTCCTAAAAGCAGAAAAATGTTCATTCCACCAACCCTCAGTACACTTCCTCGGATACATCACTGATCACAGTGGCATCCGGATGGATGAGGGGAGGGTGGAAGCTATCAAATCCTGGCCCACTTTATCCACCATAAAAGAACTCAAATGCTTTCTTGGCTTTGCAAACTTCTACCGCCGCTTCATAAAGAACTACAGCTCCATCGTTCATCCACTCACCAACCTACTCCGCAACCAGCCCAAGTCTCTGTCCTGGGATCAAACAGCCACCAACGCCTTCGAAGCCCTCAAGAATGCCTTTACCACCGCTCCCCTCCACGTCCACCCTAACCCAGAGCTGCCCTTCGTCATAGAGGTGGACGCTTCAGGAGCGGGCCGTGGGAGGGGGGGTACTGTCACAGACACACCAGGTTCCGCCTTCACTCAGTCTCAGCGCACTCAATCACCCGAATATTAATCACCGCCACCTGCACCTCATCATCACCGCAATCACCAGCACTATAAGAAGCCAACACTCACACACACACTCACTGTCTGGTCTCGTTGTATCATCCGTACCTGTATGCTTACCTTAAGGAATCCAGACGTACTACTTACCTGTCTCCAACGGCTCCTGTTTCCCTCGTGTGCTTCTCCTCCTGTGTGTGATTGTTCCAAGTCTCCAGAGTTCCAAGTCTCCAGCGCCATCCTGGTTCTTCTATCCTACGACCACATAAAGGACAGTATCACCATTCTGAATTGCTATATCCATCTCTACATCACGTATTACTCACCTGCACTTCTGTCAACCTCTGCTGGTATCAATAAACCATACTGTTTGTTTTACATCTGCCTCCGTCCCTTCTGTACTGTAACACCTATATAACTGTACAACTGTCCAACTAATTTTCCCTGCAATATATTAATAAAACAAATTAATTAGGCTGCATTGTTTACAATTGGCGTTAGCATACAATCACCATGATCCGATCAAACGAGAGGATCATCAGCCAATCAGTACAGGATCAAGTGGATTCTGTATAGCCTCTGGATGACTGATAGGCCTACAGGTCACATCTAACACATCTGCATAGGCTATTTGTGGTAACGGCATCCAGGAAGGAAACAATTTTCTAATCAACATTTTATACTGCTATATACAGTGGGTACGGAAAGTATTCAGACCCCCTTAAATTTTTCACTCTTTGTTATATTGCAGTCATTTGCTAAAATCATTTAAGTTCATTTTTTCCTCATTAATGTACACACAACCCCCCATATTGACAGAAAACCACAGAATTGTTGACATTTTTGCAATTTATTAAAGAAAAACTGAAGTATCACATGTTCCTAAGTATTCAGACCCTTTGCTGTGACACTCATATATTTAACTCAGGTGCTGTCCATTTCTTCTGATCATCCTTGAGATGGTTCTACACCTTCATTTGAGTCCAGCTGTGATTGATTATACTGATTGGACTTGATTAGGAAAGCCACACACTATACTATATAAGACCTTACAGCTCACAGTGCATGTCAAAGCAAATGAGAATCATGAGGTCAAAGGAACTGCCTGAAGAGCTCAGAGACAGAATTGTGGCAAGGCACAGATCTGGCCAAGGTTACAAAAAAAAAAAATCTGCTGCACTTAAGGTTCCTAAGAGCACAGTGGCCTCCATAATCCTTAAATGAAAGACATTTGGGACGACCAGAACCCTTCCTAGAGCTGGCCGTCCAGCCAAACTGAGCTATCGGTGGAGAAGAGCCTTGGTGAGAGAGGTAAAGAAGAACCCAAAGATCACTGTGGTTGAGCTCCAGAGATGCAGTCGGGAGATGGGAGAAAGTTGTAGAAAGTCAACCATCACTGCAGCCCTCCACCAGTCGGGGCTTTATGGCAGAGTGGCCTGACGGAAGCCTCTCCTCACTACAAGACACATGAAAGCCCGCATGGAGTTTGTTAAGATGGTGAGAAATAAGATTCTCTGGTCTGATGAGACCAAGATAGAACTTTTTGACCTTAATTCTAAGCGGTATGTGTGAAGAAAACCAGGCACTGCTCATCACCTGTCCAATACAGTCCCAACAGTGAAGCATGGTGGTGGCAGCATCATGCTGTGGGGGTGTTTTTCAGCTGCAGGGACAGGACGACTGGTTGCAATCGAGGGAAAGATGAATGCGGCCAAGTACAGGGATATCCTGGACGAAAACCTTCTCCAGAGTGCTCAGGACCTCAGACTGGGCCGAAGGTTTACCTTCCAACAAGACAATGACCCTAAGCACACAGCTAAAATAATGGAGTGGCTTCACAACAACTCTGTGACTGTTCTTGAATGGCCCAGCCAGAGCCCTGACTTAAACCCAATTGAGCATCTCTGGAGAGACCTAAAAATGGCTGTCCACCAACGTTTACTATCCAACCTGACAGAACTGGAGAGGATCTGCAAGGAGGAATGGCAGAGGATCCCCAAATCCAGGTGTGAAAAACTTGTTGCATCTTTCCCAAAAAGACTCATGGCTGTATTAGATCAAAAGGGTGCTTCTACTAAATACTGAGCAAAGGGTCTGAATACTTAAGCGCATGTGATATTTCAGTTTTTCTTTTTTAATAAATCTGCAAAAATGTCAACAATTCTGTGTTTTTCTGTCAATTAACTTAAAATGAAAATTTCATTCTGTCAATGAAAAAAATGAACTTAAATGATTTTAGCAAATGGCTGCAATATAACAAAGAGTGAAAAATTTATGGGGGTCTGAATACTTTCCGTACCCACTGTATGTAATTTTACTTTATTATTCTAACATATTTAAACTGTTGATTTATCTATGGTGCTTTCCCTGTTGAAATAATCAAGCAAGCTATTTGAATTTTAATGCCATTTAGCAGTTATACCAACAAATTCTAATCTGTATACACACATAATAGTTTTACCATTGATTTATACATTTAGTATTAATTCAAACGTCCATAAGATTAGGCTATTTACATAATCACAACGAAAAGATCATGTGATCTGATTACACTGGGCAATTTTCCGGTTACACGTACAGTACCCTTAATATAAACAGAGAAGGAGAGGAGGAGAGTCAGTCTTTCATTCACCTGTTATCCAGCTAACCTGAAAAATCTGGGATATTTGTTATGTAATGAATTATAAATATTTTTCCTGTCTCTGATATTTGCAGTAGCCACATACAAGGAGGGCCTGTTCATCTGCTTAAAACTTGTTTCTGTTTTATACAACTGATTTAAACTACTTGGCAAGAATGTAATTTACCTTTTTTTTTTACTACAGTGTGCTGAACAATTTAAAGAAGATGACAAACTCATCGATTGTGTCATCAGTCATGCTGGAGGTCCTTTACAGAATGGATGATCTTAAATACCTTTACTTCATGATCTTTTTTGTCTTGTACATGTTTGTACTCTTTGCTAACACTACTCTGATTTTTATCATAATTACTGACAAGGCTCTTCATAAACCTATGTATGTCTTTCTATGTAACTTGGCTGTAAATGGCATCTATGGTGGCACGGTTTTGCTTCCATCCTTGATGGTTACTTTAATGTCTCCTTCTCATGAGGTATCTTTGGCATGTTGTAAGGCTCAAACATATTTCCTGCACACATATGCTGTCATAGAATTCACCATTCTGTCAGTGATGAGCTATGATCGCTATGTGGCCATCTGCTACCCGCTACAGTATCACAGTATTATGACAATCACAAGGGTGTATAAACTAATTGCTTTCTCGTGGGGTTATCCTTTAGTGGCATTCGCTTTGTTTTTTATTCTGACTCTGCGCTTGACAATCTGTAGAAACATAATTGGGCGAGTGTACTGTTCCAACTATTCTCTTGTCAAACTGTCCTGTGATGACACACATGTTGTGAGTGCTATTGGATTGTTTTTTGTTGTTGTATACTCTTTTCCTCAGCTTGCGATGATCCTCTACTCCTATGGACATATTCTAAAAATATGCTTTACTTCCACTAAAAAGTCTAAAATAAAAGCACTGAAGACCTGCACACCACACTTATTTGCAATATTGAACTACAGTGTGGGCTGTTTTTTTGAAATTGTACAAAGTCGCTTTGACACAAGTTATCTTCCCTTTGAAACACAAATAGTTATGTCACTTTATTTCTTGATATTTCCTCCTATTCTGAATCCAGCCATTTATGGGCTGAGTGTTCAGGCTCTGAGAGCCAATATTTGTAGACTTTTTTTTTAAGAACAAGTTATTGCCTTTGAAATAGGATCTTTATTTTCTAGACGAAAAATGTGCATGTTTTCAAATATTTAATTATGTCAATAAACATCTGACGTTCCCAACATTTGTGAACAATATCTGACTATAAGTCATATGCAAGATGATGTGTTGCCCTCTGAAATGCAGTAGTCTGTCATCATTCATGATATTATTTTAAAGAATATTTTAAATGCAAGCCTGTATCATATTTGATTTCTGGTCTTTAAATTATCAAAATATGTTGTACACAATCTACGTTTCCTGTTCCTGATTGATATTTTATATATATATTTTTTTTTAGTAAAAGGCTTTTTAGTATAATTTTAAAAATTTCAACCTTCAGTTTGGGCCTTTGAATAAAACTGAGGTGTTTTTTTTTCCTTTGAAAAATTAACGTTCTTTATATTCTCATATATCATATGAGCCATAAAATCCTGATGTAGCCTATCAAATATGATATTCAACAAAAAACGCAAATGTTTATTTATTTATTTAGCTTCTTTTGTGTGTGTGTGTGTGTGTGTGTGTGTGTTTTGTCTAAAGGTTCAATAAACTGTTCCATAAAAAAGTATATTTTTTCTGACTAATATTTCATGTGTCAGGCCTCATATAGGTTTAAAATAACAACTGTTGATTACTGGGCTGGGTGATGAGTTGTGTTTCATTGCATCATCCTATATTACTTGTTACAGCCTGGTTTTATAGCATTTCTTGCCAGGTTAAAAGCTGATAGAATCTTTTATGTTCCAGAGCACTCTATCAACCGCACATCAATGAACTTAATCATATTTAATCTGGCAAGATCTGGTTTATTTAATGTCCCCATGCATTTAAATTACACAACATGCAAATAAGCAACAAAGACAGACAACAGAAATAGAACAAAATGCAAATATCCTAATATGACCGTCCTTTGAGCGTTAAATAAATTACGAATTAAATGCTTTTACAGCACCTGCTGTCCTGAGATGCCACGTGCAAAATAAAATTGCTTTATTTAAACAGCAGATGGCAGCAAATGAACAAAAACAAGACTTCTCTAGCCTACATGTGCTTTTGACCCACACTCAATGATACTATCAAGATTGCCCCATCCAGGCACTAGGCTACTTACAATATATACTTTCATTGCAATATATTCATGAAATATTTGGCAATGATTCATCTGAATGTTCGTTTCTTGGTTTTGCATTTATTTTACATAGGCTATATAAGTACTTTGTGTAACTTTTGGCGCTCTAGCGGTTAATAAACAAAATTGCAAGCTTCTTGCTGAAGAACATTGTAGCCGAATCTACCTCTCTGTTGTTTATGTATGACGCAGGTTACGTTGCTGGGTTACTCCGCAGCGGTTGGCGTCCCACTCGGTCTAAAATAGTCCGTCGTACACTGATTCAGGATAAGACAAAAGCACAGCTTGGAAGACGGATTCATGATGTGTTTGCTCATTATATACATTTTGTACATTTTAAAGAAAAACGTTACATAATGTTTTAATCAGTCTTCTGACATTTGTACATATTATATTGTATAACATTGTATAACATGTTGTATTTAAGTTACCCGTGGGCAATAAAACATCGCTATCAATAAATGTTATAAACATGAAATAGCAACATAAGCATGACTTGCACTTTCTTTTGTTCTTGACGTTTTTAGAGGAGGAGCTGCGCGCGCTCTCTACAAGTGCGGAACATTAAACATTAAACAGAAGAGTGCAGATTCTTCATTTTCCTGACTTAATTTCTTTGCTTAACGGCAGACAACAGAAATCCACAATGTCCAAAAAAGTGGCTGTAGTTACGGGGGCAAATAAGGGCATCGGACTGGCGATTGTTAAAGGGCTGTGCAAGGCAGGTTTCAAAGGAGATATTCTCCTCACTGCACGGAATGAGAAACTGGGACAAGAGGCTCTTGCTGGACTGCATTCTGAGGGGTGCAAAAACGTAATCTTCCATCAACTTGATATTTGTGACCAGGGAAGCTCTCTAAAACTCAAGAAGTTTCTGGAGGAGAAGTACGGTGGCCTGGATGTTCTTATCAACAACGCGGGAATTGCTTTCAAACGTTAGTGGTTTTTTAACGCAGACCTGCGTAAATCTTTCATCCTTAAATTCCGTGTCAAAAGTGTCAAAGAACAATTAAAACATATTATATTATATTATATTATATTATATTATATTATATTATATTATATTATCAGTGTTGGGTAAGCTAATTACTACAACTAATTACATCCTCAACAGTGTAATTAGATCACGGTACTAACTAATTATTCTCTCTAAAAAGTACTGCATTACTTATTACTAATTACTTTCTAAATCCCATATCCACTTTCATATTATCCCATACTGACCAGTGGTAGACATGGAACTGCTCTTTTAATTCTTTCAAATAAATAATATAAAATATTCTTGAACTTAACAAAGTATTTAAAGGGAGGTTACATTAAAAACATACATTTAAACACTAGACATTACATTTTATGTTTAATCATCCGCTATTGTTTTATATAGAATTGTTCTAAAGAGTATTTAATGCAGCTACCTCAGTAGTAGCTGTAATTAAGATTACAGAAAAATTAAGAGTAATCCCTTACTTTACATACTCAAGGGGAAAGTAATTAAATTACAGTAATTAATTACTAGTAATGCATTACACCCAACACTGATTATTATATTATATTATGATTGGTCCATACAATGTTCTGTGCTAAAATCCTCACACTCACATCATTCTTTTTTATTTTATTTTTATTTTTTGCATTCCACAGTCTCTCTTTTCAATATATTTTCTATGTAAACATGCATTTCAATAAAAAAAAAAAATGCTTCTTTTTTTCATTCCCTTTTTTGTAACAAAAGAACATTCTGTGTCCATTTACATTCATCTGAAATTCTCTTCTTTTTCTAGATTCAGCACCAGAGCCATTTGGAGAACAGGCCGAGGTGACCATGCGCACCAACTTCTGGGGAATGCTGTGGGTGTGTCATGCTCTTCTGCCGATACTTCGACCCAATGCTCGAGTGGTCAATGTGTCCAGCTTTGTTAGCAAGAAATCGCTTGACCAGTGCAATGCTGAGCTAAAGGCAAAGTGTGTGAATCAATTTTTATAATAAGTGATAAAGTAAAGTAAACAGCATGTGTCAAGTGATTTTTTTGGTTTTATGTTTGCCTTTGGACAGATTCAGAAATAAAGATTTGTCAGAGGAGGAGTTGTGCCTGCTGATGGGAGAGTTTGTTCATGCTGCACAGACAGGGGATCATACGGCTCAGGGCTGGCCAAACACTGCCTATGGTACCACCAAGGTAACAAACATCCTTATTTGTCTGTGGATGTGTCCGAAAGTTGAAAAACAAAACAAACAAACAAAACAAAAAAACACCACCTCCGCAGGCAGCATACGGTGGTAGGAAGATAACAAGGCATGTCTGAATCCAATGATCTTGTCACATCCTGTCTACTGAGATAGCTTTATCTGATTGTTTTTTGAAGGCAGCATAAACATATCCTTTGCTGCCTTTAATATCCCACAATCCTGCATGTTCCATTCCATGACAGTTGAGTTAAAAAATAAAAATGGCATCTAAAAGTTGCAGTTGGTCGTCAGTTTTTGTATAAATGTATGTTTTTGACCAACTTTTCCCATATTTTTAACGAGAAATTGGTATTAAATTAAAATTAAATGAGGCCAGCAGGGGGTGTTCACCCTGTGGTCTGTTGGGGGTCTTGATCAAGCGTGCCACACGCGTCCTGTAAAATGAAGCTAAAGCCAGAGATTGTATATTATAGGGAGATGAGAGGATCTGTATCTCTCACCATTGGAGAAAATGTAACGGCTAACTTAATCACATGTGGCACCTCTCAGCCTATCGTGTAATGGCAGTGACATCAGTCGCAACATTCCCTAGTCTGCTTTCTCTAAAAAAAAAAATAATTTTTATCAAGCTAGAATCTACATATAGTTCCCAAAGAAAGTATATTGTTTAGTGTAAAACATTCTGAAGATTAGCAAATAGGCTGTCCATTAAATAAATGATTAGCTATTTTCCCACAAAAGCTGTTTAATCAGCATAGTGAAGCCTCTCATCCATTGACATCCATTCAAAAAGTGGCCTCTGGTCTCTTTACCAGCGTACCACCAGAGGTGGAGCGTTAGCATTAGCCGTTATGCTTTTTTGGCTAAAGGTTGCAGGGTTGCCTTCCAGTGGCTTTGCTAAAACATCTCAATCATCCCCCTCCAGGTGGCTGGATGCAGTATAGGTCATAAACCCCACCCTCTCCATGTAATGTCATGGGACGTGAGACAAACTAGTCAGATTTCACGTCTTTTTTTTTTTTTTTTTTTTTGGTCATTTTAGGTGGTTTTTATCACATTAATATCAATTAAAGTTTTCATTCTTTAAATAAGTTTGTTTTTAGTTAGTTATTTGATGGTATAAAAACTCAGGTTTTAACATCATGATTGACAGCTGAGATTGACAGCTTCTCTGAGCGAAGTAGTCACTAAAGCACCAACTGACTTTTTTCTGGATCTTTGGGAGGAGATTGGAGCTTTAACTTTAATATCTACATTTCCAGAACTGTTTATTTCACACCAACATAATGTGTTGTTCTGCAGTATTAACTGATTTTGCGGTAGTGTGGGCGGCTCCACTTCGTGCTCACTACTGCACAGACTCAGGCTCCAAGTTCACTATGCACAGACTCAAGATGTCAGCGTATCAGCAGGAGACACTATACTGTCAAAAAGCACTGTGCTTCTGATGAGACTTTAAAGGGTTAGTTCCATAGACTGTAAAAAAAGATGGACGACGCGACGTCGCTTCCTTCCATTGTAATGAACTGAAGCCAAAATGGCCGACCGAATGGGCGCTGACATGTTACGCAATACGTAAGTTTGGAGCCTGGGCATGCGCAGAAGGAACCGTCAGTGGAGCCGGAGGCGGAGTCGCGATATCAAACTTCCGCCCAGACGACTGCGTCATCATTCATGTATTTTAAATAGACTATAAAAATTATATACAATTTAAAATTCTACCTATAAAATAATAGGCTATTCTATTTCTAGAGCAATAATACTTTTAAAACAGCAAATTCAGTAGATAAAATCAATATAATATGCCACTAGAAACAACTCTAAATCGTCAGAAACGGTCCTGCCATTTTAAATCAAGTTCAACTAATGTTACAGGAGATCGATTGCTGTAATTAGAGTAAGCTATCATTAGTTTTGTCCTGCTAATTATTATTTTATACCCATAAAAATAATAAGTAACTGCCAGATAACGATCACCTGCTTTTTCCCGACATTGTTAACATTAGGTGTGTTATCTTAACTAATAACATTTATTAATTAGCTTATAACACCCATATTTAATGTTACAGAAAAAGGTTCAGTGATCCGTCAGATCCTGTAGGTCGGTTAGTACAGTTTACTGCTGAACAACTCATTTTGTTGGTGTTAAATAACAAAGAAATCGAAAATTAACAGTTAGTTAATACATCTTCAATCTCCCCTCGAAGCTCCGACAGTCCTCAGACAAGCTGAGCTGTCAATCAAGTTCGAATCATGACGACACGCCCCGTTTTTATAGCATCAAATTGCTAGCTAAAATCTAAATCATCACAAAAACGAACAATTGAATATATATCAGTGTGATAACAACTACCTTAAATGACCAAAACCATTTTTCATAAAGTTTTATTTGAAGCAGAATTTATTTTTAAGTTTTCACTGAAGTCTCATTCGACTGCATTGAGAGGGCGGGGTTTATGACCTGTACTGCATCCAGCCTCCAGGGGGCGATCAAAGAGCCCGTGGCTTCACTTTTCAGAACGTATGAGACACACCCGGTTAGTTCACCCAAAAATGAAAATTCTGTCATTTATTACTCACCCTCATGCCGTTCCACACCCATAAGACCTTCGTTAATCTTCGGAACACAAATTAAGATATTTTAGTTGAAATCCGATGGCTCCATGAGGCCTCCATAGGGAGCAATGACACTTCCTCTCTCAAGATCCATAAAGGTACTAAAAACATATTTAAATCGGTTCATGTGAGTACAGTGGTTCAATATTAATATTATAAAGTGACAAGAATATTTTTGGTGCGCCAAAAATAACAAAATAAGGACTTATTTAGTGATGGCCGATTTCAAAACACTGCTTCAGGAAGCATCGGAGCACAAATGAATCAGTGTATCGAATCTACTTTTCGGAGCGCCAAAGTCACGTGATTTCAGCCGTTGGCAGTTTGACACATGATCTGAATCATGATTCGATACACTGATTCATTTATGCTCCGATGCTTCCTGAAGCAGTGTTTTGAAATCAGCCATCACTAAATAAGTCGTTATTTTGTTTTTTTGGCGCACCAAAAATATTCTCGTCGCTTTATAATATTAATATTGAACAACTATACTCACATGAACTGATTTAAATATGTTTTTAGTACCTTTATGGATCTTGAGAGAGGAAATGTCATTGCTCCCTATGAAGGCCTCATGGAGCCATCGGATTTCAACTAAAATATCTTAATTTGTGTTATGAATGAAGATTAATGAAGGTCTTACGGGTGTGGAACGGCATGAGGGTAAGTAATAAATGACAGAATTTTCATTTTTGGGTGAACTAACCCTTTAAACCGAGGTCCTGACTCTCTGTGGTCATTAAAAAATCCCAGGATGTCCTTGGAAAAGAGTAGGGCTGTAAAGGCCAGTTCACACCAAGAACGATAACTATAAAGATAACGATAAATATGTATTTTGAAAAATCGTTCTAAATATAAATGAATAGCACTATCCACACCACAGCTATAATGATAACGATATTGGGATCACTTTCAGAATGATTTTTTTTCCCAGCTGTTGAATGAAAAAACACTGACAGCCAATCAGAATCCATTCTAATTTAAGGGCTCGCGCATTTAAAATGGCAGACGACATTGCAGAGAAGTTAATCGGCAAGGTCCAGAAAAAGCCACGTTTGTTTTACAAATCAAACCCAGGACTCAACGCTAAGGATTTTTTCTACTGGCCCCACAACAAAAAAATTAATAAAAGTAAAAGAGAAGAAAATGGGCCTATAAAATAAGCATAGTTTTTGTTTTCGTTGTCTTTGTTACATTTAACCTCAATAAATAGGTTTATGACACCAAAAGCTATTAGATTAACTCACTTATATTTTAAATATTGTTAAGCATTTTAATAGACTAAATCACGCAGTGAAAGCGTACACTCTAAATATGCACGCGCACTAGTCTAACCTACTAGACTACGCCACGTAGTGTATACGTGCACTCATTGAATGTTTTTTGTTTGTTTTTTGTAAAGTGAGGGACATACTCGATAATATCGGATCGTTAAATCAACAATTACGATATCATAGATGATATATATCGCACACCCCACAGCACTGACCGTTCAGTCTGCTGTCCCGAGCGTCATTCACACTGGCCCCGGGCCATCGGGCAGTCCTTATTGTCGAGCCCTGCAAACCCCTTTTTCAAGAATACTTTAAAGAAAATGGATTGAAAACAATCGGTCATACCCTCAGAATAAATGTTGTTAAAAGTGTTAACGATGAGATCATTATGCCAGGCTAGCAAACAGTGTAACATAAAGGCCTGCTGGTTTCACAGACAGGGCTTAGACTAAGCCAGGATTAGGCCTTAGTTCAATTAGGGCATTTAAGCAGCGCGTGAGTTTAGAATAAACAGACCATTATCGTTTGTTGGTGTGGACGCAAATGTAGTTATCATTATAGTTACCATTTTAGTTTTCATTCTTGGTGTGAACGGGCCTTATCCCTGACATCCTGGCCAAATTTGCCCATTAGCCTCTGTCCATCATCATGGCCTCTTAATCATCCCCACATACTGATTGGCTTCATCACTCTGTCTCCAAGAAATCACTATATAAATGTAACAAATTATATTTGTTAAATATTAACTCAGTTATCAGCAAAGCTCCCTTTATTATGTGGATCATTAAACAATTATGCTGCCCCAGAAGTCTGTCCAAAATCAGTTTTGTGTGGTCCCTTCATGCTCAGACGCAGCCTGTAAAGTCATTGCCTGATAGGGCAGAGTCATCGAGGCAACAAGTCAGCTGCCTAAACTTTCTAGGTTGTATATTTTAGCAAAAAGCAAGCCCAGACAAAAATCTGTCAGAAAAGGAATTGAACTGTATTTGTTTACTGTTTTTTTTTTTTTTTCAGATTGGTGTGACTGTGCTGTCAAAGATCCAGGCTCGAGCTATCAGCGAGACGAGGCCAGGTGATGGTATCCTCCTGAATGCTTGCTGTCCAGGATGGGTGCGGACTGACATGGCTGGATCAAATGCTACCAAGAGTCCAGAGGAAGGAGCAGAAACTCCTGTTTATCTGGCCATGCTGCCTGAAGGAGCCAAAGAGCCGCATGGACAGCTAGTGTGGGACAAGACTGTACAGGAATGGTAGAGTGCAGAAAACAGGCGCCATCAGTTCATCTGAAAATAATGATATGATCTGAAAGTAACTTTTCCAAAATATATGAGACATTATAAGAGGCATACTGTAAAATTTCTACTACATGAAATTACATTTTAAAAAGCTATGACGTGTACATGGCAGTTTTCGTGAAAGCAATTGTATCATCATTTATGAGTTCTTCATATCAGATTTTCAGTATCTGTTCAGTTTCTAAGGTCATTTTGTTTGTCACTAAGATAAACAGATTTTTACCTCAAATCGTTCCACAGAACAGAATTTTACTATCTGTATACATTCCAGCTTTATGAAGTTAAATAAATATTTAGCTTGCCAAAACATTTGTGAACTTTTGATCTTGAATTGTAACCATTAAAATGATTGGTTGTAAGCTTGACTGCAGTCACATTCTTCATGCTCAAAGGTTATTTCTGCTGAATTCGTGTGCTTATTTTAGGATACTCTGAGCATTAGTTAGAGAAATATTTACTGTATTATACAAGATGGACTTTTGTGCCCTGCAATTCAAACACAATCATACCCGCCTCGCCATACACGATTAAAGGAAGTAAAACAAAACTGATGTTATGTAGGCTTTTATTGGTGCAGTATCTGCTCTTGAGAAATCAAAGCCATCATATAACTATCTGTAAAACTTGTAATATTTGGCAGTATCTTAACCTTATTGGCCAACAGAAAGCAGTTATCATTGCAGAGAATTAGTTGTTTATCTGCCTGTTTCTCTGATAAAACACCAATAAACTCCCTACCCTCAGTGTCATTAAACAATAAACCCGCTTGTTTGGATCATAATCACAATTTTTCAACACTGAAGTCAAGCAAAAGCAAGAATATCTTATTTCACTCCATACTTTTGTTTTAAATAAATCGATAAATGTTTCCTTAAGTATTTACTTTGTGACTTTAAGATAACACCCCATAACTGAACAAAAGGCTAAGGCAAGCATTATCGAAACAGTTTTGAATCGTAGGGAAAGTATGGTAGATGTGTAACCGCTAGAGGGCGCCACAGATTTACTTTGTGTAAATGAATTAACATGAGGGCCGGAAAAGCCTGCAACACAAAAGTTGCCAGTGTAATAATTATTGAAGCTGAAATTTCATACTGAAAACTCAGAATGTCAAATCACTTTAGAAAAAAGTCGAAGTATCATTATTAATTTTTCATTTATTTGTGAAAAGCGTAAGTAAAAACCTACTAATTTATCTTCACCCAAGTTGTTTCACTAGATGGCAGCATAGGATAGAAATCTAAAGAATATCTTCAAGCTCAACTCATTCATTACCTCTCCTATATTAATTTGAATTAAAGTATGCTGTTACCATGTTAAAATCTTATATATATATATATATATATATATATATATATATATATATATATATATATATATATATATATATATATATATGAACTATGAACTCCAATGAGCTCCATGGAGAGATCATGGATAAATGATTACAATCATTATGTATGTATATACAGAGTAGTGGCCAAAAGTGATGTCCAGCCTAGGAAAATTGACATCTTCACCCTTTATTCAAACATGATTTTAATTCTATTGCTTAATTGTGCAGTATTAAAATAAATATATTACAGTACATGATATTTTGTAATCATATTGCTTAGCTGTGCTTGAAGTCAATTGCTTTATTTGTGATGATGCAATGAAACATTATAGAGAACTAACATTTTTCCCATATATTGATGGTTTAATCAAACTTGTAGGGTCATTAAAAATAAAAATTCCCTTCGCATATCCCTATTGGCTACTGCTGTATATCATTTTCTCAGCTAACAAACAGGTACATCAAGATAATTTATTGTGACTAACTGACTGTTATTCTATTATATTCTCAAGTAAGATCGTTAAATAAAATGCAGTGTACAAACATACCAGCATACATTCAGCATACAAACATTCCACTTTTAATTCACTTCCTTTATAAAATCAAACAACAAAAGCATTGCCAGCTCTGAAGCCACAACAAAATAGCTGGCAGGAAATTGCCTTTCCTGAACACCTGTAACAAATGTGGACACTGGGAAAACAGCTCAACACATTTAAAACATTGATTGCAATTATACAGAAATAAAATGACACCAACAGCTCTGACTTTAAAAAACCTGAACTAATTTATAGCTGCATTTTGGATATATTGTGCAAAAAGCAGTGGATTCTGGGTTTTAAGAAGGATTAAATACAAAACAAAAATTAAAAAAGTTTTAAAATAATTTAAAAAATAATTCACAAGTACATATATAAAAACCAAGTTTGTTGTTGTTGTTGTTGTTTGTTTTGTTTTAGTTTTTTGCTGCCAACAGCATATTTAAGCATAAATTAAGTTAAAGCAATGCTTATTGTTGACCTGGAAGTACAAACATCGACACTCTTCACTTTTTTCCTATTTAGTCTGTTCTGTAAACACATGTCCAACAGTTTTCATTTTTCATTTTTTTATTCAGATTTTCTGAATAATAAAAAAAAAAAATACACCTGAATTGTGGTGAAAATGTTCAGTCACAATATGATTTATTTCTGCTAAATAATATTAATAATATTAAACACTTTGGGCACCTTTATATCAAACAATGAATATGTCCACTTCTATGAAAACATGCACAGCATATGTAGAGTATTATTCACAACATAAATTTAGAGTACAAAAAGTACAAAACAAGCAATACTACAATCTAAATGTGATACAGTGGAGTCAAGTAAAACAAAAAGGACAAGTTGACAAAAAAAGGAATTAAATAGTTCCCCTCAGAAAATACTGGGCCTCAAGATGTTCCTCTCTTGATTGTGCTAATCAGGACCAAACGGAAACGCCACTTTCAGCAGCACTTGCAGGTCTTCACAATCATATTTGACAGCTGTTCTACCTGAGAAGTTACATTGAGCATTATTTAGATTCAATTTCTGTTGAGCGCTGATGAAAGTGATCAAATCAATTCTGACCTTATGTCTTCGCCCCACATAGTAAATGATGGTCAGTGGCTCTAGATCCTGAGGTACGCAGCAGGGTTGAGCGGATGCACCAGGATTATGATGCCTATACAGTGCAAGAACCTGTAGGCAAACAAAATTGGACAATATCAGAAACATCATTTTAAAACGGTCCATTTATGAAACATCTGTTAGTCTTGGTTAATACCTGTGAGTACTTATTTTCTGAAGACCAGACGTAAGAGCAAGAGCCAGTGCAATAGTTGGCATTGTAACCAGAAGGTTCATGTATCCACTTCCAGCCCAGGTCTTTGCGGAAATCAATGTACAGGCTCCTCACACAACAGCCCTCAGACTTTCTGCATTAATCATGAAGTTGACAAACTGTAAGGCTTTTGATATAGAACATAAACATCATATAAGGAATGTCAGCTGAATCATAAAAGGCTCACTCGTTACAAACTCCTTCAGTTTGTCGTTTTTTGCGAGATTTTGATGGGCTGTGGCCGTCAGCAGGAAGCGACATTACCAAAAGGTGGGGCTTTGGCTCTTGTCCTTCTAAGCTGGCTTTATCGCCTCTCATCGGTACAACTGAACCTGCATACACAAGTAGTCATTTTATCTTGTTCTATAGACCACAAGACATACAGGATTTTAATTTGAATTCACAAACCTGCTATTCTGAATTCGAAATCATCTTTCTTACATCCACAGGGCACTTTCAACTGAAATCCTTGCTCCACCTCTATGAATTAAATGGTAGAGAAAGTTTAATTTATTATCCATACATTTCATTAATGTAATTGTCACGATATGAGGGTTGCAGCAGATGAAATAAAGAGATGGTTTGAGGCACAGCAGTTCACATTTAAATATAGCTGCGGGCAGCAATGACGGGCCCAATCCCCGGCACCACCGCCACCCTGGTGGCTTTAGGACAACTGTGCACTGAGGGCAATTTGCATTTAAAGTGAGTACATGTAAAATGCTCATTGTGATAAAATGGGATTGTGATAAAGACTTGCACATATTTTTTGTTTAAGGCCAGTTTTGCACCTGCCAGCTGCCATTGACGAGTGGCAGTAACGTTTAGACTTTTTTAAGTTATATTCAACTGCCTAGAAACAAAACAGGTCTCAAAGCTGTCTAAATATGTTCACCACTGCCCATTTATGTAAATAATAAAAAGTTTAAACTATTTAAAATCGCATCTTGGTAAGTTAAGTCAACATTTGAACCGTTTATTTTTTGTTTGTATGTTTGTTTTTTTACATTTGATTATTAGAGTAATTAGAACCCAAGACTTACATTTAAAAGTGTAATCCGGCAATTTCTCTCTCAAAAAAAAATCCTGTCATCACCAGAGCGCAATGAATTCTGGGGTAGGCAAGACCGCGAAGGGTCCCCTAGGAGGAGGATATCAAATTCCAGAGCGTGCGTTTTTCAAATAACCCAAAATAGCTGACTTCCTGTTGAGCTGGCATATGGCTATGAGCATGAAAGTTTTTTTGGCACTATGAGATCCATAAGTGTACAAAGTTGGTTTAGGTGAAAAGAGGTGCGCAACAGAGCCACTCAAACACAACTATAGAAAAGGATGCACCACAGAGCCCCGGTTTTTGAGCATGTTAAGAGCCCCAAAAGTGCCTGAAAGGAAAACAAAAGGGCCCTTCACCCTTAGGCCCTAATAACTGAATTCAAGAAAACAAAATACTCAGGTTTTTAATGAATGACTTAAGAATAGGAACAGAACAACCATCAAAAACACAGATGACAACTTAACAAAATACAGGGCTTAAGTACACAGACCAAATTAATCAAAGAAATGTGAAAAACTTAAGACAACTTAAACGACTGGTAACCAAGAAAACTAAGAGAAACAACTGAAAACTAAGATGCAGAACTACACCTGAAAGGGTGACACGTTTACAATGTGACAGGATTTCTATAGCTTTCATTTATTTGTATTTCAGTTAGTTGCCATGGGCCATCATCTAATATTTCTATTTTTATATATCAGCTTTATTTCAATTACTGGAAACAATTTTTAATAAAATTTTTAGTTTTAGTTATCGATACCAATACTTTGTAGTTTTTAATAATCTTTACAATTTGTGTAAAAACTTGGGGATAGTTAAAGATAGTTTTGTTTTGTTTTGTTTTGTGTGTGTGTGTGTGGGGGGGTTAGAACATTTGGGACAGCTAACTTCTAATTAGATATTAAATTTAGTTAAAGCTGCTGTCCGCGATTTTTGGCCCTCTAACGGTTAATAAACAGAACTGCACGCATCTTGTGGAGGAACATTCTAGCCGGAGCTACTTTTCTCCGTGTATGTCTATGGCGAGTCACACAGTTACTGTGATACTCTGCGGCGAGTCCCACCAGTCTGGTCTGAAATAGTCTGAATATAAACACTTATTATAAGTGTACCATAACGATACAGGGTAAGACAAAAACACGGTTTGGAAAATGGATTCATGTTGTATATTCTCATTATATAATTTTTGTAAATTTTTAACACAAAAAAGTTGCGGACTGCAGCTTTAATTAAAATTTGTTTTTGTTTTTTTACAACATTTTTTAATGTTTTTAGTTTGTGACTGCCAATTTTGACATTGGGTATTTTAATAGATACATTCAAGAGGGTCTTATACACATAGGATTTATACCTCTAATTTATACAGCTAAAATACAGCATAGTGTACAACAGTACACTTTGCTGTATTTTAGAGTTATAAATCCTGTGTGTTTGTGAGAAACTATTATCTAACATCATAAAATTAACCTAGCTCTAAATGTGGCAAGCAGCACTCATTCTCACCCGTCTTCTGCAGCCAGTCTTTTAGGGTTGACGTCACATCAAATGAAATCCACTTGCCAAGCATTTGATTGGTAATGAAGCGTGAATTCAGGTAGCGCGCCTTGTCCCCAGTGTCCTGGTACAGCTCCAGTCTCTGCTCTGATTTAATTATTTTGGTCTCCTTGATGCGCATTCGGAGCTCCGCCTGGGAGAGCATGGGGTTTGAACCCAGTTTGTCCTTTATATCTGTGATGTTGAACCATAAGAGCATGTCTGGGTTTTCTTGCACTGGTGATAAGATAGAGAGACAACTGTTTGGAAACAGGTCTGGAAATAAGCATGTATGTGTTTTTATATTTTTTAATACATTGTATGAATGGAGCAACAAAAGAATGAATAAGTATAGAACAAAGGGTGTGTTTTGGATGAGAATAACAACAGGGCTCCGTATGTACCAATAATACAGTCATCCTGTACAAACAATATGTTGGTGCTTTATAAAAGTAATCAGTTTACAAAATACAGTCTAAAGGTAATACTTCAATGATGACTCAAGTTAATTAGAATCATTTGAACAAACTCATATATACATTTTTAAGAGACAACAACAGGTCAAGGGTTTTTGGAGTTGAGTGATACATAAACTAATATAAAAAGTATCACCTATATATATATATATATATATATATATATATATATATATATATATATATATATATATATATATATATATATATATATGGGGTGACTGTTATCATTGTCTTTGCAACCACCACCAAAACATCCCTGCAGCGTTGTCATATATTAGTCCATATATGGATTTAAGAGACAATAATAAATCAAGGGATGTTTGGAGCTGAGTTATACTGTAGTTTACCAAGAAACACTAATTCCAGGATCTGAGTCACTTCATTAACATTCTCTTAGCAGCCTTCCTTCCTGTTTGTGGTCAGATAATTTGCACACACCCTCAGTTCTCTGAGGAAATTGCAGGCACATGGCATCTTAGGCTCTAACACTAAGAAAGGCACTGTAATATTACAGTAATCAACAGGCAAGACAATAGAGAAAAGACAGACCCACTCACTTGGTCTTATTGTGAACTTGTGAACCTCTTTAGCATAGTAATCCTCCTCGGTAGGATCTTCTGCATGCTGGTGTACGGGATCCGCCAATTGCTCCTGGTTTAGTTCTACAGTGCTGTTGTACAATGAGATCAGTTCTGCTGGGATGTTTTCTAACTCCTTTTCATCATCTACTTCTGGTTCCTTAGGTAGTCGTAGCTTGCTGAGGATCTGTCCTCGAATGGCTTCAATGCGTTTTCTCTTTATCAGTTCCAGGTCTAAAGGATTGCATGTTGACAATGCTTTGCTATAGAGCACAAATCCCAACAGGCATTGCGATACCAGAAATAGACTCTCTGCCCTCATGGTCAGCGTTGCTGGAATTTATCTTCAGTCTTTGAGTGTGGCAGGTTACAAGATGGTTAAAGGGACTCAAGCACTTCTAGATACAATGCGTCACTTTAGCATTGCTACAGCATAAGCTGGTGTTGTCTTCTTCACTTCAAACCCAACGGCCTGAATTAGAAAGCAAACATCACAGATATATAGATGCTGGTACAACAGCCTCAATGGATCTGGAAAAAAAACAAAACTTACCAATCAATGAAGTCAGAGGTCCATCGAACGTACACAATAGATGTCCTCACAAGCCACCATGCTTCATTTACAATACATAGTTTCCACTCGATAACCTTAACGATTTCTTGCGTCCAGCTCAATAGTAAAAAACAAATACACGTATTTGAGGTTCAAAGTAATATTAGTTATTCTCGCGTGCCATCTTCTTGTTCTGAACAGTTTGCTCTCAACTTAAGGAATGACAAAAGAGGAAAAGGAAGCAGCACAGTTTAACCAAATGACACAACACTTCCTTTGCAGCAGAGTAGTTTCCCCCTGAAGATTTAACCCGCACTGTGGACAATATGTGAGGCAAAGGTTTTAGTTCAACTCATGATGGCTCATATGCCTGGAGTCAGCTGGTTTTTGCTATCCACTCAACAAATAATTAAACATTTAGAATGAAACAAGATGTTATGAATTCTTTTCCTAATTAAACAAGAATTCATGAAAGAATCCTTAACAACCTTCTTAACCTACATTAAAGCCTTTCTAGGCCTGTTCACTCCAGGAACGATAGCTATAAAGATACCTATAAATATATAAGCATCCACACCAATGCATGATAACTTTATATTTATTTAGTGCAGTGCAGTTATGGTGTCTGCAACTTTAAATGCTCAAGCTCTTTAAAGTTGGGTGGATTCTGATTGGCTGTCAATGTTTTCATTGTTCATCAGCTGAAAAACAAAATTCTAAACGTGATTCCAATGAAATCATTATTCTGTGACATTATCGTTATAGCTGTGGTGAGGACTTCCCTATTCTCATAGAATTAGAATGATTAATACTTTATGTACTTCAAGGCCTATTCACACCAAGAGTGATAACCATAAAGATAAGTATATTTGTGTCCATACCAACTCACAAGAACTTTCTTTATATATAGCGCATACTGTCATCACAGTTATCGGTCGTCTGCCATGTTAAATGCTCAAGTTCCTAAAAATCTTGTGGATTCTGATTGGTGCTCACTGTTTTTGCTGGAACATGCAACAGCTGGAAAAAAAAAAAAAAATCATTCTGGAAATGTGATTCCATTTCAGCGATATTGTTCCTCTGTGTTATTATCATTATAGTTGTGGTGTGGACTTTCCTATTCTCATAGAATTAGAATGATTAGTAATTTATTCACATTTGTATATATTAGTCGGGTTGGACTACTGACACCTAGTACTATGAGGGTAGCATCACAGCCGCCATTTTGAGATCACCTGACCAGTTAAAAATGTACTCACTTTATCCTGGTTACACAGGTTAGTATTACGGTAAACACTTTTGCTCACATAAATAATTGCTGACAGTGATTTGCTTTTTTGTCGCCACGTGAGGCGACCCTCTCCATATAAAGGTCCCGAAAACATATAAAGGTCCTGAAATAATTTGCGAAATCAAAGATCAAATGGGTATATGAGGGTTGTGGCCAGAAGTGATGCAAAATCTTGCCATAAAATAACAATAAATTAAATTTGCTACTTATCAGATTGTTTTATTAACGTCTACACCCACCCCAACCTTAAACCTACCCTTACAATAATGCAAATACAGTAATTAAGTGCTGTTCAGCGTGACAAAAAATTACACAATATTGATGTGCACATGCCCAGTAAGCCCTGATATGACTATAGGCTTGTTCGAGATACATCAGCGCAAAGTACCGCTAGAGCGATTCAAAAGCATAAGAAGTCGTATGCTCTCCAATCATTCTCACGATACTTTGATGTCATACGCCGATCAGTCTGTGCAGCGCCGATGCGTCTTGAACCAGCAGTGCTGCCAATTTAGCTATTTTGTCACTAGATTTAGCGACTTCCCTGCCCCTTTTGAAACTTTTTTCAAAAGCCTAGCGACAAATCTAGCAATTTCTTGGACAAACCTTTTTTAGATTTGTGACTCGCCCACTGATCTATATTTATATTAATATAGATCAGTGGACTCCCCAGTATGACGTCATCTAGCGACGAGTTTTAGCTACTTTCAACTGAAAGCATTTGACAACACTGCAAACAAGCCTAATCTGGCCGTAGCTGCATCCCTTCTAGCCCCAACTGGGTATGAGGTCATTTTGAACACAATTTGGCCAAACAAAGGTGCTCATCAAGTGCAAATTTCCAGAAAACTTTACGCTTTATGTTTACGTAAAAGGTGGGCGTGCGTTGGGGCTTCACTTTCTTTGACGTGTAAATTCCAGTGTTTTGCTGAACTTTGATGTCAGTTATCATGGCCTTTAGGCTACCGATATCTCATGTGTGAGTATACTTGTTTTGAAATACACTTTTCAAAAGTATTATTCATTTATTTGTATGTAAAACTTTTTTTTAAGAGAGAAGAAAAGAATGAGTGCACTTTTAAATAGGTCAGCTGGGTATGTTAAGGGAACAGTTAAAGCGCACAACACAACTCTGCTAGCAAAGCGGTTTATCTGTTGAAATATCTTCCACAGATTGTGTTTACAGAATGCAGATGCAACTTCCACAGAGGGTATCCTACTTTCAAACTTGAGAACTCGTAGAAGAAATCAGACAGATATTAACAGAGAATTAGCAGATCCACCAAATGATGACAACTGCACACTTGTCAATGTAAAAAGCAACCCTCCCCCAACTCTCTTTATGTCTAAAAAAAGAAACTGATTTTAGAGAGGAACTGATGAACTTCAGCTCAGGCAGGACGTGAAACAGTGCATTAAAATATTTCCAACGACCAGTGTTTCCATTTCTGAAATAGGTTGGTGTCAATTTTTTCATCGCCCATTCAGAGAACAGACAAAGTTGAGCCTTTGAAATATTGAGTTGTAAACTTCCTCAGTATTACATGAAACATACAGTATAAAATGAGCTTGATCTTACTTGCTCTTTTGTCTTTTTTAGTCTCACTAAAACAGTTAGAAACTCCACACAGGAAATGAGCAAAATGTGACAGAGTTGTTTCTCACTATCTACAAAACTCAGAGCCTGCTACAAAAAGCTTGTTACCTAAAGATTAAAAAACAAACAAAATAGAATTATGTACTCATACAACTGAACTGAACATCAGGCTTTTCTTTGAAAAGGTCCTTCCCATCAAACATTAACGATGAATGATTTAACAATGTTTGATTCAGAAATGATTCACCTCTGAAAACTGCCAAATTTAATTACATAAAAACAAAATACAATTCTATAAAAAGTGTACAAAAAATGTAGAAAAATTAAAGTATTGTTTGAGATACAAAGCACAAAAACACATTAAACGTACACATAAATCGGTCACTCGCTATTTCACTCAATAACATACTTTACTATACACCTTTACATTCACACACACCTTATATGAGAACCTCCTATCAAATATAACAAAATATTTTACCTTCGTTTCACTCCTCAAATGTCTGATCTGAAATGTGTGACAATCTGCAGTCCATTCTCAGCTCTCCACACCATATCTGTCAAAGTGGCGTAGAATGACGCACAGCTCTAGTTCAACTGTGCCCATGCCAACCGTGTGGAGTCTGTATCGGTCTGCGCCACTGTAAATGAGATCTGGCGAGCGCAGCTGTGGGCCTCCTCCGACAAACATCTCGGCAAGTTGATCCTGCCAGGATCCCAATGGTCGCCATGTTGCACACTGCAGACGATGCTGTCCTGGGCTCGATGGTATGTGGATATAACCATAACCATACAGCTGGCATCGCCCAAAAGAGTCCTGATGCCACACTTGTAGGTGAAGCTTTGGCCACCCTAGAAGTTGAAAACACATCCTATATATTAAACCATGTTTAAGTGGTTAGAAACTCTTTACAACACTAAAACATAATACAAATACCTTGTAGGCCCTTAGTAGTGTAGTGCAAATCAATGGGATGGCTCCAGTATGCCATGTCCCCTGTTTGAGGCATGTCCACTTGAGTTTGACCTTCCTTCAAACCAGAAAGAAGTCTCCATGCTCCTCCTGAATGGCATAAAGTGAAAAAGTTTTTGTAGTTAATATTTATGCAAACTTTGGCACATCAAGAATTAAAACAATCTTTACACTGTTAAAATGTAAAGAAAAAACAATAAAGTGTCTCTAAAATCTTTTTTTTTTTTTTTCGTAGTTAGTGTAAATTTTATTTTTTTAACACAGTATGAAATAGTTTAAAATAAAACAAAAAAAAGACACCTGTGTGTACACCCCATTTGCAGAAGAGGCTGTTCTGTGGAAAACCGGTGGCCCCAATGATCTGCCCAATTATATGCAATTCTGCCATGAGAGTCCTAGAATAACATTATGTAGTATGTTGGTTATCACATGCATCTGTTCAAATGGTCATATAACCAATTTCATGCACTGTATATGCATATTCCACTAATATATTTGTTTTTAGATTCAAGTATTTGCTGTTTAATTGTTCTTTTTTGCTCCAACAAATATTCACTATTTCTGTTGTGCTCATTTCATACTGTATCGTTGTTGTTTGCATTAATAAACTTCGTAAACTTCGCTTCATAAACATCTATAACAATGTCGCTTTAAATACACTTTCAGACTCGTTACGGGTTGTTTAGGTGCACTAAAACATATAACCGTTTTCGTTTTTAGCTAAGTCTTGATACAGATACAGTACCTAACTTCATCTTGTAAACGGAGTACATTAAAACTACTAGCAGAAGGCTAGCTAATTAGCGACCTGACTATCTAACGGTTTCACAACGCCGTAAACAAAGCAGAATGGTTACAAATTAGCACGCGTACCACGATTTACACAATCACCACAATCATTCATTGATCAGCAATGCTGGAAAAATTGTAAAGCGAGCAATAATGTTAATCCAGTAATAAGCGTTTGTTCACTGTTTACAGCGCCTTCATGTCGTCAAGGCTGATTTCCTTAGCAACCCACTTCCTCAGGTTTTCTTTGTTTTGGTTTAACAAGCTTAGTTACTGCCATCTGGTGGCAAGAGCTTGTTTTACATTGCAAGCAAAGAGGAGGGAGGACTGTATAGGTCAAAAATATTTCAAAAATAAAATAACAGCATTTATTTAAAGTAGAAATCTTTTTAAACAAAATACACTACCGTTCAAAATTTGGGGTCAGTAATTTTTTTCTTTGTTGTTTGAAATAAATTAATACTTTTATTTAGCAAGGATGTGTTAAATTTATTAAGTTAGTAAAGACTTGTATTGTTTCTATTTTGAATAAATGCTGTTATTTATTTATTTATTTATTTTTACTTTTTATTCATCAATGAATCTTGAAAAAAGTATCACAGGTTCCAAAAAATATTAAGCAGTACAACTGTTTCCAACATTGATAATAACTATTAACTATCAAATCAGCATATTATCACATCTGTGAAAGTTTCACAGAAATGCAGACCTTGTTATCCGCTAATGATATGGCTAATATATCAGATACAATTGGAGGGTTACGGAAGGAATTGAACAGCTGGAAATTTATGGTATGAGAGTGAATTTGAATAAAACAAAAGTTATGATTCTTTTCAGAAGAGGGGGCTCTTTAAAGGGTTAGTTCACCCAAAAATGAAATTTATGTAATTTATAACTCACCCTCATGCCATTCCACACCCGTAAGACCTTCGTTGATCTTCGGAACACAAATTAAGATATTTTTGTTGAAATCCGATGGCTCTGTGAGGGAGCAATGACACTTCATCTCTCAAGATCCATTAATGTACTAAAAACATATTTAAATCAGTTCATGTGAGTACAGTGGTTCAATATTAATATTATAAAGTGACGAGAATATTTTTGGTCCGCCAAAAAAACAAAATAACGACTAATATAGTGATGGCCGATTTCAAAACACTGCTTCTAAGCTTCAGAGTGTTATGAATCTTTTGTGTCGAATATGATTTGGAACGCGTGTCAAACCGCCAAATTGCTGAAATCACGTGACTTTGGTGCTCCGAACCGCGGATTCGACACAAAAGATTCATAACGCTCCGAAGCTTCATGAAGCAGTGTTTTGAAATCGGCCATCACTATAAAAGTCTTTTTTTTGGCGCTCCAAAAATATTCTTGACACTTTATTAATATTGAACCACTGTACTCACATGAACTGATTTAAATATGTTACCTTTATGGATCTTGAGAGAGGAAATGTCATTGCTGGCTATGGAGACCTCACTATATCTTAATTTGTGTTCTGAAGATTAACGAAGGTCTTACAGGTGTAGAACGACACAAGGGTGAGTAATAAATGACAGAATTTTCATTTTTGGGTGAACTAACCCTTTAAATAAGAATAAAAAATGGTATTTTGAGGGTGAGAAGATTGATGTGGTTAATTGTTATATCTGGGTACGTGGTTTACACCAAAACTGCCATGGTGGAAAGCCTGACAACATTTAGCAAGCCAAGGTAAGAAAGCAAGGCTTTCTGGTTTGTTCATAAGCATAAAACCACATGGTTGCACCATTATGGACCATTATGGATCCAAGATAGTGGCTTTGAGCCTGTGGAGTGTATTGAAAACATGCCTTTTCAGTTAGATGATGTAGGTAGAAAAACATGGGTTTCATGTATTAGAGTTCTGTTGTATTTTTTTGTTTTTTCAAGTGTCTGGGAGGCTCAAACTGTAGGTGATTTAAGAACGTTCACATCTATTCTGAATCAGCAATTGAGAGAAAAAGCACATAATGCATGGTGCACATCAGTTCTAAAATAATAAGTTGAATATATATTCTCAATGCAAGTGCTGGATGGTACAAGAAAGCTACATTGCATCTATAACATACTGCTGGTACAATCGTTGTTCCTGTTCAGATGCTCAGGTACACCAGTGACAGAGAGAATATCTGTAACTATTGTTAGTTAAGTTTGAAAACCTCTGTGATAGAAGATAAGAAGCATTTTTGTATGATTGTTCATAGTATGTGGATCTGCGTAAGAAATATTTGGGTGATCTCGCTCTTGTTGGTGACGTTTGTATTGATGTGTCACGTGTATATCGTGATTCCGAGTATTGATGGAGATTGGCACTGTATATATATGCCATGAATGAAGAAAAGAGCATCTGCAATGCTATTGTGATTGTGTGGAACTATGGGCTGAGGCCATGTATTCCTGAAATAAATAAACTTGAAACTTTAAAACCTGAAATCAGCATGATTTCTGAAGGATTATGTGACACTGAAGAGTTATGATGCTGAAAATTCAGCTTTGCATCACAGAAATAAATTAGATTTCGAAGTATATAAAAATAGAAAACCATTATTTTAAATTGCAATAATATTTCACAATCTTTCACAAATGTTTTTTTCTGTATTTTTGATCAAATAAATGCAGGCTTGATGAGCATAAGTGACTTAACTCAAAAACATTACAAATACTAATGTGTCCAAACTTTTGTCCGGTACTGTATTTATTTATGTAGCCTATTTATCTGTTTGTTTTGTTTGTTATTTTGTTGCTATATGGTAGTCACATTAAAACAGTATTTTTAACCATGCATTCATCGGTTGCTTTTGCTGCCTTTTAAAGTGCTTGTACATTTCGAATGTTATGATAATCAAAAAAAAAAAAAAAAAAAAAAAGGTAACCATTGTAACAATTTCTGAAAACATAAACCATTTTATGAACTGTGTGAAAATATTATTCAGTTGTGTGTAATAGGATACATAAAATGTAATAATATATGGCCTATATGACAGTTCCACTGAAGTTTTATTCTTGTTTTCATGAGCATGATTTGCAACATCATAACTGTGTATTTGTCTAAATTAAAATAAACATGTTTCCTTCTGTATGCTCAAGCAGTAACCCATTCATCAACATTCCCATGTTCATTGTTTATTTTTGTTAGTTCATTAGTTTATCATTTGTTAGTATCATTGTTAGTTTTTTTGGTAACACTTTACAATAAGGTTCATTAGTTAACATTAGTTAACTACATTAGTTAACATGAACTATTAATGAACTACACTTCTACAGCATTTATTAATCTTTGTTACTGTTCATTTCAACATTTACTAATACAGTATTAAAATCTTGTTAACATTAGTTAAAGCACTGTGAACTAACATGAACAAACAATGAACAACTGTATTTTCATTAACTAACATTAACGAAAATTCGCAAATACAGTAACAAATGTATTGCTCATGTTAGTTCATGTTAGTTAATGCATTAACTAATGTTTGACTAATTAACCTTATTGTAAAGTGTTACCGTTTCTTTATAGTGAAGAAGATTGGGATGATTTAAGTCTTTTAACTGATAGATTATAATTATGTTTTTGGAAAATTTGTAATTAGCTCCTCACGGTATGTTTCATGTTTCTGTCACTGCACGTCAACTTTTTAGAATGTCCCCTGAAGATTTCATGTTTATTTCATACTTTAATGTTTACACGGCACACTCAATAACAAGGGCACACATCTAGAGGACAGCATGTGCCAAACATAAGGTTTTCTTCTCCCTGTGGCCCAAAGCAACCACCTCAGGTAGACATCAACACCATATTTCATACCCTCAGAGACCACTTTGTACAAACACAGAGACAAATACTAAATATTTAATGTGATTAATAATGGAAACACAAGGGACTGTGTTCTGATGTAGATTCTGATGTAACCCTCAAGATTGAAATGATGTGGTTATGAGAGTTCAGATAAACAAGTGCATATCCTATTTTAATGCACATAATATAATAAAAATAATAGACTGTTTTTTTTTTGACATTTTTTTTTCTCTTTTACACAGCAGATGGAAATTCACACTTTGCTTCTACTACTACTACTACGACTACTACTACTACTACTACTAACTTTAATAGTAGGATATTAATTAGAATTTTTTTTCAAATGAAAGTAGGGCCTAAAATTTACTCTTGCCAAGCGACAAAAGCGAGTAAAAATGTATTTTGGTGAGCACAAGAAACTGTGTCAGTCACAAGATAGCCAGTAATATTTTTATGAATTCTAACAATGCAATGTTGTGAGAGCATGAACGTGAACAATGTTCTGTACAGCTGACAGTCAGTGCTGCATCATCACGAAAATTTAAGCCTTTCCACTGCAAATATTCAAGCACTAGAATACGTGAAATGGAATTTGCACTAACAAGCTATGTGGGAAACATCCGAAACTATACTGTTAGACATGAATGAAAAGCACTGTTTTTTTAATTTCTATCTTTGTTGCACTGTATTTATTTGTGCTATTGTTTGTAATTTGATTATTTGATCTTATTTTATTACTGACTGTTTACTTGTCTTTAAAAATGTATTGACTATTAAAATTATATTAATTAAGCTAGTAGTTTTAGCTGTGGTATCTAAATTGGAATAGAGGAATGTGAATTTTCACTTATAGTCTATCTAAAATATTGGTGCCATAATTGCCTGTTTTTGTTTCATGGCTGGTAAAAAAAATAGTTTTGTCCAGTACATTTTCTTAAGTTACCTGCCATTGGCAGGTGTGGCAAAAAGTTAGTTTTAGGCCCTTCATGAAAGTAAAGAAGTACCAAAAAAACTATATTTTTTTACCTGTATATACGCTGTAGCTATAAATATATATTTAAAAAAAAATTACAAAATATTCAGCCAAGCAACACGACTTGTACTGTAACAATTTTACGTAATATTAACAGTTGGGTACTTTGGTCCTCTGGGGTTATTTTCACTAGACAAGAGGGAATATATATATATATATATATATATATATATATATATATATATATATATATATATATATATATATATGTGTTGTTGTAACAGATCGTTGTAGCGTGTATTTATTTCTATATATATATGGTATTCAATGTTTGTCAACATTTGAAAGCTGAGACTTTGTTTCATGCCAAAAGTAACATGCTCTGTCTTGTCTTTTGCCGCATTGTCAGTGTCCTCTTTGCTCTGCAATGTACTTTTTTGCTGTGTGAGAACAATGACTACATTTACATGTGCACCGATAATGTGATTATTTCCAATAATCAGAGTAAGGACTTAATTGCAGTAACATGTAACAAACTCCTGTTTACATGCAATTTTCATTATTCTGATTATTCACTAAGAAGTGTGGTTATTTTTACTGCCATTATACAATTGAACAAGTCAGAAACAGTAGGTATGTTACTGCCCATTGTTTTAATCTACTTACATCAAATGCAAAACACATTTCTATGGACATACTGGAAGGTTGTAGGTGTTGTATGCGTTTACATACACTGCATTGCTTTCTTTATGCTTTCTCTGGATTAAGATACGGAGCGAGTTGTGTTGACAGAGTTTAGTAAGGAAGCTTGTTTCCACCACAGAATAAAAAAATGTAAAAGATAATTGTGAATTTTTATCTCACAAATCTGACTTTTTTTCTCACAATTGCAAGTTTGTACAGCCCATTTCTGAGGACAAAAAAGTCAGCTCACTTTTCTGTAATTTTCTTATAATTGCGAATTGTGAGCTAGCCTATATAAGCTCGTAATTGTGAGAAAGAAGTCAGAATTGTGGGATAAAAAGCCGCAATTACCTTTACAAAACATTTTTTTTATAATAGCATGCCATTCTTTTGCTATTTGAGCAAATGGGAACACAAAAATTAGGCTATATCTGCTCAGGGGAGTGTTTCCCATACAACGACGTGACTCGCTGCTTAACTACCATAGTACAATGCATTGTTGAAAAAATCAACTAGTCACGACTGTTTCCTGAAACCACATTTGTTGTTCAACCACAATGGTTAATGAACGCAGGTGGCAATTAATAAATTCTTTTAATTAAGAATTCCCCGGGCGCCACAGCAAAATGGCTGCCCACAGCATTGGGAGTGCCAATGGTTTGAAATGTGTGTGTTTACTACTCACTACTCCTAATGTGTGTGCACTAACTTGGATGGGTTAAATGCAGAGGACAAATTCCGAGTATGTGCCAACAGACTTTTTTCTGGATCTTCAGGAGGAGATTGGAGCTTTAACCTTAATTTCTACATTTCCAGAACTGTTTATTTCACACAGACATAAGTTGTTCTGCAGTATTAATCGATTTCGCGGAAGTGTGGGCGGGATATTGCGGCTCCACTTCGTGCTCACTACTGCGCAGACTCAGGATCCAAGTTCACTATGTGCAGACTCGAGACTTAAGATGTCAGCTATATTGGCACACTGGTGGTTTCATTTACTACAATGGAAAAGAGTGAAGGTGCGTCGTCCACCTTTTTTTCATTTTTATGGTCACATCACTTTACTTCACTTCTAGTTTTATTGACAAAAATTAAATCAAACACAAAGACCAGAGAACCAGGAACGGAATGTGTGCACCAAACATAACATCAATGTAGGAACTAAACTCGGCAAAGAACACAAGAAGGTTTAAATACACAAAAGCAAACAAGACATACCTGGGAATAATCACTGAACTAATCCACACAAAAAACTACAAAGGACTACAAAACATGGCACAGAACAGGAAATAACATAAGTCCACACAAGACCAGTGGAACACAGGCCGGGATCATGACAGAATTAATGCCTGTCATTCCAACCACACAACTTTGCGATGCTGTTGCGAATGTTTGTTGGATCTATAGTTTCAGGAAACACGACTCATTACACTATGCTGATAACAACTTGCGACCATAGTTGGCTAACACTCCATTAAAAACTCTTTAAACTCTATTAATACACAAATTGAAGGAGATATTAAATATATTAATTTCATTAACTGACCATCTGTTCACACAATTAGCTTTTCCCAACTGTGAGATCAGAGAAATGTTTTGCCTAACTGGTAGTACAGAGTCTGAGGTAAATGCACAGACTGTCTTATAACTTCATGAATTCAAGACATATTTCCACACAAATGCACAAGGAAACATAAACCAATGGGATTTGCTATAGGATACTTGATGCTGTTAGTTGGTGAAATACACACCAAGGGTTAATGTATTATTATTTTTTTTCCACAGTCATTTTGACACACACAAACCAGCCACTGGGATTCCATGCGTAGTTCATGACAGATGCTTTACAGATATTTAAAGTGTGATGCTCTCTGATCATTCTCTGTACCTTCAACAACAGAGGTGACACAAGCCTGGAGATTTGCAGTTACAAAGACTTTATAGATTGCAGTATTATATTCAGTGTTTTTTTATTGAATATGTCTAATTTTAATGATTCTAAATCTAACATCACTCAGACTATATCACAGGTGGATCGAGATTTGAAAACATTTTTGTCTGTGTCCTCATGTGTTATTTTCCTGTATGTCAATGGAGTCATGATCTTCACTTTGAGGAAAAAGACTGTTTTTCAGGAGGCATCTCGCTACATTTTGTTTGGTCACATGCTTTGGGTCGATACGCTCAATCTTGTTATGAGTGTAGTGTTGTTTGTGTTGGCTGTTTGTAGGGTTTTTGTTATGAAAATTTTTTGCCTTATCCTTCTTGTTGCTGCAACAGCTATCTATCAGGTCTCTACATTAAATCTGGCTTTGATGTCACTGGAGAGGTATGTGGCCATCTGCATCCCTCTCAGACATGCAGAAATCACCAGTTACAGAAAAACTAGCATGGCCATTGGTGTTGTTTGGATGTTAAGCTGGATTCAATCCCTGTTTGAGATTATTATCTTTTATTCCAGTGATACAAACACAGCAATGCATTTGTTCTGCTCAAGAACTACTCTCTTCAGGCTACAGGTCTATAAGCAACTTGATATAGGTTTTACTTGTGTATTTTTTGTATCTGTGTGTATTGTTATTATCTTTTCTTATGCTTCTATAGCAACTGTGGCTAAGTCAGCCTCCTCTGATAAAATGTCAGCCAAAAAAGCCAACAAGACTGTTCTGTTGCATCTAATACAGCTGGGTCTCTGTGCTGCATCCATTTTAGTTGGAGTTATCCAAGAAGTCATTTATGTTTATACTGACTATATGACTTCATTGAATGTGATGTATTTTTGCTTTGTAGTGTTTATGATTTTTCCAAGATGTCTAAGTCCTCTTATATATGGCATGAGAGACCAAGCCTTTAGCACTTTATTTAAATACTACTTTACATTTGGTCTCAAAAGAAAAAACAGGTAATACAAAGATACATTGATCAGGAGGTGGCTGAAAAATACTAGATACAATAAAAGTCATGGTAAAAACCTGTTGAAATATTATCTAAAAGGCATTAATAGATAATGTTTTATTTGTCCATGTTTTGCACTCTTTCCAGCCATATAACATTCAGTTACAGTTACTACTGAGTTATGGAACAAGTGACATCAAAATGTTTTGAAAGTAAAACAATGAGAAAAATAAAATGGTGTCAATTTCTACTGACTAATAAAACATTTCTTTGTTGCTAACATAATTACATATATAGGAATGAATTTTATATGCAATTCAGATTGCTGCAGATGAGTGAATCACTTTTCACTGATAGATTTTGAATTTTTTATCCATATATACTGACAAATGTTTCCATTACACTGTCAATCATTTTACATTAGCTTTACAAACTAGCTACTGCTGGAATCCTGTAAAGTTAAACAAATGTGCACTTTGTGCAGCAATTTTATATAACATATACAACATATTATATATCATTTGATCATAAAAAAGAAATGTAAACTGGTGCTTGTGTATGTGTGCATGATCTGGAGAGCAAACAACTTCTTTTTTACATTCAAGCCATGTCAAAGCACTTTCTGCGCAAAACTCAGTGGTCATCAACCTTTGAGTCCCTACTTGACTTTTTTTTCTTGAACCAGTAAAGCACAAAAGCAGCCACAGCTGGTTCAAAAGATTGCACTGGTCAAGTCAACTTCAGTGCCGACGGTGCTCCTTAAAGTCACCATGAAATCACAAATGACAATCCTCTGACATCATGTAGCAGCAATTATTATAAATGATTATATCTTAGTTATTTCTGTTTTAAATTCATGTGCCTTTGTAATCTGAATTCAAAAACATTAACGTCTCCCCCCCTCACAACATCTCTTCTCTGATGACATGTGCATTGAAATGAAGGAGGCAATAATCTCTCCCTCCCAGCAACCTGTCACTCACATGAAACACTTACAGCAGTTATCAAACAATAACAATCCAATCAATTCCAGATTGCCAAAATCATGTCCTATTTTTTTTTCTTCTTGTTCCAGAAGCGATTTCGGGGACATGGTTAGGCTTGCTGCAGTGGTTGGCTGCATTACAGTACATCAAGTTTCACTTATCATGTGAAGATAGTAAGGAGAGATGACTTATAGGATGATGTTGGAGGATTTGGTGCAGATCCTGAGCGTCATTTCCATCCAAAATTGCGAATTTAACTTATGCGCAAATTTGGAATATCACATAAAACATTTGCTAATAAAGCACTGTTTCCGTCCAGTGATTCGAAGAGAACTAAATGGTAATTTCCTGATAAAATGGTGCTAAATATCACTAAGAAAAATGAAAGTTGCTGCAGTAGAAGCCACTGCATGTAATAATTTTTGTATATAATAAATTACTTGCACCTCAGAGCACGCAGATGAAACCCAATAAACGGTGTCATGTTATCTTGCGTTTTCACATGCCTGGTGTTTGTGAACGTAATCGTGTGAGAGTTGTCACAGTTTTGGTTATTTATATTTAGAGACTCGTAGTTTGAAGTTTATTTATTTCATTAGGTTTTTCCCAGTTTCCATTTCCTGTTTTGTTCCTGTTTCCTTGGTTATCATGGTTTTTTTTTTGGTTTTTTTTATAATTATTTTCTCATTTGTTCCCTTGGTTACTGATTATATTCACCACCTGTTTCTTGTTCAGTTCTCATTATCTTGTGTATTTATATCCTCAGTTTGGTTCTGTCTTTGTTTGGTGTTGTCTTTGTCTAGTCTTACTGGTTGTGACACATGATTTATTGTATGTAAAGAATAACTTGGACAAAACGTTCTCGGTTACAAACGTAACCTCGGTTCCCTGAGATATGGGAACGAGTACTGCCTATGGGGAAAAGCTCCTTTTTCCTCCTCACTGAAGCCTTTTTTCAATAGCACAGTGTAACTGCACGTCTATTGGTTCAAAGAAGAAAACTTTTTGAACCAATGACGGTGCGGCGTAGCTGCGCGAGCCTATGGCGAAAAAGCGCGCAAACAAGCCCGCCAAAACGGGCGAGGCTTATGGCTATATAAGCGGGCGTTTCGCCATATGATTTCAGGTCATTTGACTGAAACAACAACACTGAGCCGCAGCCTCGTGGCATGGCATCAAACGCAGTACTCGTTCCCGTATCTTAGGGAACCAAGGTTTCATTCGTAACGGAGTATGTTCCCTTTCGATACTTTCACTCATACTGCGTAAAGGGGAACGAATATAATCGCGCCGTGCCACAGCAGGGAACAAATTAAGCATATCTTGAGCACCTAAGGGCCCAGAGGATACGTGAGGGGGACAGAGGCCGTCGAACCCTTTATGTTACACTGGTAAAGGGAGATACTCCCTGACAGTGGCGTGATGACGGATGTCAAGCCAGCTGCCTCACAGATGTCTTTGAGAGAAACACCGCTAGACCAGGCCCACGAAGAGGCCATACCTCTAGTGGAGTGAGCTCTTACTCTTATGGGGCAGTCAAGTAACACAGAGCGATACCGTCAACAATCCATCGCGAGAGACGTTGCTTTGAGACAGGAGACCCTTTGGTGCGGCCACCAAAGCAAACGAAGAGCTGGTTGCACTGCCGGAACGGCTCAGACCACTCAATGTAGGTCCTCAATGCCCTGACGGGGCAGAGTAATTCCACCTCTCGCTCGTCCGAAAAAGGAGGTAGTGCTGAGATGGAAATGACCTGTGCTCTGAACGGGGTTTAGAGCACTTTAGGGACGTAGCCATGCCATGGTGTCAAAACAACTTTGGAGTCGTTGGGCCCGAATTTGAGGCACGCAGGGCGCACAGAGAGGGCCTGCAGGTCGCCAACGTGCTTTACCGATGCTAGTGCCAGTAGCAAAGTGGTTTTAAGCGTCAAAGGCCGGAGGTCAGCTGACCGCAGCAATTCGAAGGGAGGACCCTTGAGGGACCCTGTGAGGACTGTAGAGAGGTCCCAAGTGGGAACAGTGAGTGGGCAAGGGGGATTTAACCGCCTAGCACCTCTCAAGAAACGCACAATGAGGCGGTTTCTTCCCATCGACTGGCCAGCGATGGAAGCGTGGAACGCTCCGATGGCTGCTACGTACACCTTGAGGGTGGAGGGCGTGAGGCTCCTGTCCAGCTGCTCTTGGAGGAAAGACACTCTCCACGTGGTCAACATCACGTGCTTTGCACCAGTCAAGGAAGACCGACCATTTCTGTGAACCGTCTGGGGATGGACCCTCCACTCGTCCGAGGGGACATTGCTCCAAGATAGCATATCTGCTCACAGGTTCGACTTTCCAGGTATGTGCGTCGCTCTGAGCGATCACAGCCTGGGTGCTGCCAATTCGATGAGGCGCTTTGCCAGGGTGCATAAGCGGCTGGATGACAGGCCTCCTTGATGATTTATTTAAGACACCACTGTCATGCTGTCTGACTGGACTAAGACATGGCATACTTCCAGGAACATCTGGAATGAGAGGGCTCCTTCCACTGCCAGCATCTCGAGGCAGTTGATAGGGAGATGGCTTTGCTCGTGAGACCACGAGTCAAAGGCTGGTCTGCCCTTGCATACAGCTCCCCAACCCAGGTTGGAGGCATCTGTTGAGAGCACCATTCTTCTGGTCACCGCCTGCAGGGGAACTCCACGACTGAACCAGCTGGGGTTCATCCAAGGTATCAGGGCTGAGATACAGGCCTGATTGACCCTGACTAGACTTGTCCAGAGAGTGGAGGAGTTTGGCCTGGAACACCTGGAGGTAGCCATGGTGTGGAGCGCCGATGCAGCTTGCCCAGCTAAAGAGTACGCTCGGCAGGCGATGGCGGAGGTAGTCCTACAGGGCTTGGAAGGAAGGGCCCTCTTGTTTTTCCAGTCCACAGCCGCGGAAGGACAGAGGTGAGCGGCCACGGCTTCGTCCAGCGGCGGCATGTGCTCATAGCCCTTTTCACGGGAGCCATCAACTGAGGTGAGAGCCGCAGGTGAGGAAGTGTGCCATTCGTCCAGCCTGCTGCGTGTCTGCGTGTTCTGGCGGGGCCCATTCCAGGTCGAGCTCCTCGACAGCTTTGGAAAGGACACGGAATAATTTGGCATCCATCCCTGGCCTTGCATCGATGGGCTCCAGCAATGGCAGGTGGGCAGGATCCTCTGAGTCACCGGCCTATTCCTCCATCTCAGATGCCGCAAGAGACATAGAGTCATCAAGCGGCTCGTCCTCTGAACCGCCAAAAGAGACGAGGTTGCTCGCTTCTGCCGAGGGACGCAGCTCTGGGAGTGAGAAGAGGACGGGGGACGGCTCTCTCATTGGAGAGGGCGAGGCACGAGGGCGCTAGGCCGACATGAGCTCTCCCAAGTCCGCGGGCTGAACCCCTCTACCCCGCTGTCTCTTCCTAGCCGGCTCACGGGAGGAAGAAGACGGAAGCATACAACTGTGGTGCGGAATTTGTTTTAATCACAATTCTGCCTTGAAAACATTTGTGTGGGCTCATTTAGAGCACTATAGACCGCAGGAAAGCTCTTTTAGCAGTGGCGTGTAAAACCGCGGAAATAAGCTGCTTTTAGAAGCGCCGGATGGCGACAGGAGATTCGGCTTGAGAGCGGTGCTCGAGGGCGGCAGTCTGCGAGGTCACCGGCGCTGTAGCATATGCAGAAGAGAAGTGCAGTCATCACTGAAAGAGAGAGAACTGAAATCCTACGGCGAAACACCCGCTTATATAGCCATAAGCCCCGCCCATTTTGCCGGGCTCGTTCATGCGCTTTTTCGCCATAGGCTCGCGCAGCTACGCCGCGCCGTCATTGGTTCAAAAAGTTTTCTTCTTTGAACCAATAGACGTGCAGTTACACTGCGCTATTGAAAAAAGGCTTCAGCGAGGAGGAAAAAGGAGCTTTTCCCCATACGCAGTATGAGTGAAAGTATCGAAAGGGAACAGTTTCTTACACTTTTTTTATGATCTGCATTTTTCTTTTTCTTTCTTTCTTTTTTTTTTTTGTATCAGAAACCTGGCAGAAAGAAAGTGTTTATCTTCTCCATAGAAACTCAGTAAGGTCAGTGTGAAGTGGAAATTGTAACTGACTAAGTATTTATCATATTTCCAAGTGAAACAGAATTTTCGTGCACAACTTCACCATTTCTAGCTCACAGGAGAGGTTAAATTTGGAATGAAACAGAAGTTGTGATAAGTCTTTTCTTCCCTATTGTGATGTACACTGTCACTGTGTATGAAATCAAATACTCCCCTACAATAGAGTATGAGAAAAACAGAATGTCAACAGAATAGTATGGCCTTATTCATAGTATTCACAAAAACAGTAGGTGAAAAGTACCCGGATGACTTACTACTTCGACCGTGTTACTGAAGTGTGGATTTGATGGACACTATACTATCCCATGAGGTCACGGGAGAGGATTTATGAATGGCAGTACATCAACGCAACTGATGCTGGTAGGTCACATGACAGTAACAACATGGCAGATGTATGTCTGAATTTAAGCTACATTCACGTCACCTTACCGGAATCTTGAAATGACAACACGTGACATTATATTCGGAGCTGTTCACATCCTTTTGGTCCGTGGAATGGGAATTATGCATTTCCATGGCACCACTATCAATGCCTAATAAATCAATCTACAGCGGTCAGGTGGTATAGCGGCCACGTGGTACATGTGGGAGCTTTCAGAAAACTCCCATCGTACAAGCTGTAATTAACGAGCTCTATGGGGACGTGAACGCTTTTTACAAGCAGGAATCTCGTAACAACAGGAATTACGAGGCCGCGTGAACGCAGCTTTAATTCATACTATATGGAACATACTTTTTTATCGGTCATGAAGTAAATTCAAATTCCACTTAGACAGTATGTGATTTCGGGCGCACCATGTATATCCGAGTGAAGCGGCTTCTCAAACAAGAAACAAATGTAGGGTGGGGCTTGATTTTGTTGCTGTGATCTCATGTTAGTGACAAAAAACATCAGAGAAGATATCACATGTCATTGTAAGGGGGAAGGGAAGTTATTTTGATTATGAAGGCATATGAATTTAAAAAAAATTATGTGCATGGAAAAAACATTTATAATAAATACATATTTAAAAAAAAAAAAAAAAAAAAATGTCAATATTGATTTCATGGTGACTTTAAGGTTGTTTTGCCCAAAGCCATCAAATTGACATCATCAGAGAAGGAGCACAATTTTACAGGGAAAGTAAATTTTGACTAAAGATTATGATTTTTTTTTTTCTTTTTTCGGTGGATTACTTTTGTTGTATTTATTATCCCCCCCCCAACCTCCAACTAGTCACACACACAATTCTACAATCCTTAACTTCATCATAAGATTTGGTCTTACCAAGGATTGAGAGCGTTGAATGACGATCAGAGGTTTCAAGGTGGAGTCCACAACTTGGGTGAAGACTTTACTTGTTTTTATGTTCTTTGTAATTTTTATTTTGTATCTTGTTATTAAACCAAAGCCATTGTATTTGCCGATTCGTAAACTTTTCTAACCAAGACTCAGAGTTAAATTACTATTTACATAAGACTATTATCTAAACCTGCAATTACTTTACTCCATCGAGCCTCAAGAGCACCAGACCCTGACTGAGCTGGTGTGGACTCCACCTTGAAACCTCTGATCGTCATTCAACGCTCTCAATCCTTGGTAAAACCAAATCTTAGGATGAAGTTAAGGATTGTAGAAATGTGTGTGTGTGTGTGTGTGACTAGTTGGAGGTTGGGGGGGATAATAAATACAACACTTTACAAAGATTAACTGTTCACCACTTAGTAGTGTGTGTTAACAATAGAAATATGGTCCATTTTGATTATACACAGACAGAAAAGTTGAATTAGCAGCAATTTGAGAGCTTAATGTATACAAGTGGACTTGGAAGACCAAAATTATAACACCTTGAGCATATTGTCTACACAGAAACTGATAGTAATTCCAATTAAGGGTGTCCACAAAAATCCCCAAAGGGAGGTTTTACCAGATAACAAGGTAAAGAAAGTAAACACACACAGACCTCCTCCCCCACACACGTACACAAAACTACCACTGGGATTCAACACATACGTAAAATAATAATGAGTTTAACAATATTTAAAGTGTGATGCTCTGACAGAGCTCTGATCTTTTTCACTCTGTGCCTTCAACAACATCTGGCAAGCCTGGAGATTTGTGCACAAGACAAGGACGTTGTAGATTGCAGTATTAGTCAGTGTGCTACACCAGCATCTGAGGTCAACATCTTCATGTTTTATTTTTCTGAATATGTCTGCTTTTAATGGTTCTACATCTAACCTCACTCAGATTAAGTCCCTGGTAGATCGAGATGCACCGGTGAAGACATTCTTGTGTGTGACGACATGTGTTATTTTCCTGTATGTCAATGGGGTCATGATCTTCACCTTGAGGAAAAAGACTGTTTTTCAGGAGGCATCACGCTACATTCTGTTTGGTCACATGCTTTGGCTTGACACACTCCATCTTTTTATGAGTGTAGTGTTATTTGTGTGTGCTGTTAGCAGGATTGTTATTTTGAAAAATGTCTGTATCTTCCTTCTTGCAGCTGCACAATCCCTCTATCAGGTTGCCTTACTAAATCTGGCTTTGATGTCACTGGAGAGGTATGTGGCCATCTGCTTCCCTCTCAGACATGCAGAAATCACCAGTTACAGAAGAACTAACATGGCCATTGGCACTGTTTGGATGATGGGTTTGATTCAGTGCTTGTCTGAGATGATTATCTTCTATGCCATTGATACTACAAACACAGTGATGAATTTGTTCTGCTCAAGAACTACTCTCTTCAGACTGCAGATATATAAGCAACTTGAAATAGCTTTCACATGTATATTTTTTGTGTTGGTGTGTTTTGTCATTATCTTTACTTATGCTTCTATAGCAGCTGTGGCTAAAACAGCCTCCTGTGATAAAATGTCAGCCAAAAAAGCCAACAAGACTGTTCTGTTGCATCTAATACAGCTGGGTCTCTGTGCTGCATCCATTTTAGTTGGAGTTATCCAAGAAGTCATTTATGTTTATACTGACTATATGACATCATTACATGTAATGTATTTTTGCTTTGTAATGTTTATGATTTTCCCCAAATGTCTAAGTTCTCTTATATATGGTCTGAGAGACCAGGCCTTTAGCACTTTATTTAAATACTACTTTACATTTGGTCTCAAAAAGCAAAACAGTTGTAATACAAAGATACATTTAGAGAGAGAAAAAATAGATACTATATAACTGATGGTAAAACCTATTTAAATGTTATCTAAAAGGCTTTAGCTGATAATGTTCTTTCATTATTAAGATACAAAAAATATATATATTTTTAACTAAAATTGTGAAATATGTGTTTGTGTCTGATGATGAGGTATTGGAGATGAACCACACAAAAATGACTGACTTGTTGAAAATCATTCAAGCATGTATTTAACAATCACACTAAACCACACTTGTCACAATTTTTCCAGTGCAGTAACCACAGATATGGGATGTAAAATGTTTTTTGTCCATTTAATATTATACAACTGCCTTTATCACACTGTCAATGAATAGTTACAGAAGAACTAACATGGCCATTGGCATTGTTTGGATTGATTCAGTGCTTGTCTGAGGTGATTATTTTCTATTCCATTGATACTACAAACACAGCAATGCCTTTGTTCTGCTCAAGAACTGCTCTCTTCAGACTGCGGATATATAAGAATCTGGATTTAGCCTTCACTGGTGTATTTTTTGTATCTGTGTGTTTTGTTATTATCTTTACTTATGCTTCTATAGCAGCTGTGGCTAAAACAGCCTCCTGTGATAATGCATCAGCCAAAAAAGCCAACAAGACTGTTACATCTAATACAGCTGGGTCTCTGTGCTGCATCCATTTTAATCAGTGTAAGATGCAATTTATTTGTATGTTGATTATCGTTAGCCTCATAGCAGAATTGCCCAATTCATTTTTTGGCCAAATTATTTTGGGCAATTATGCTATGAGGCTAACATTATATGACTTTGTTACCCATAATGTAGTTTTGTTTTTTAGTGTTTAAGATTTTACCAAGATGTCTAAGTTCTCTCATATATGGGCTTAGAGACCAGGCCTTTAGCTCTTAATTTAAATACTACATCACATTTGGTCTTAAAAGGCAAAACAGTTGTAAAACAGAGATTTATTAGTAGGAGGCATAAAACAGCATAAGTTGTCTTGAAATCTATAACCTTTTATTAGTTTTTATTACTGAGATAATAAAAATACTATTCTCTATAACTGAAAAATATAACTTGCTTATTGTCAGATTAATAAGAAGTATATACTAAGTGTAAACAGCAACAACAAGTATTTTCTTAGCATTAAGTGTAGATAGTTAGATGCAAATAGTGGCATATACTATTTGCATATATATTATAAAACAAATGAACCGATCAAGGACAATGTGGATGAAAAACCATCAAGTCACAAATAGCTCCATCTATATCGGTTTTAAAAAGATCAATAGTTACGTCTGCCTGGGCCAAGAAATTACAAACAGATGAAACTCACTGTAACTGAAAGAGCAATGGAGCGAAGAATGCTCAAAGTCACACGAAAGAGACAAGATCACAAATAAATGTCATGGGTGAAATATGCGATGGTACCCCTATGAGATAAAGCGACCACTTGGATGCCTGCCAAATTACTCGATGGTCAGATTCCCTAAAGAGGCATTTTGCAAAAATCTGGATCCGCACAGCCAGAGACAGATGCAAATGGGGGGAAAAAAGCTGTGACCTACATCATCCACCAGAATGATTGATTACAGACTGAATTAAAAAGAAAAAAAGAACAGAAACAAGAGCAAAATAAAAATTGGGGAAAAAAACTATGACTAGGAAAAAAATGCAAACAAACTCTATAATTGCAATAGAAAAGAAAAGAAATAGAAATTCAAAAAGTAACCTGAACTAGTAAACAACAGACAAGCAAAATAAATAAATTCTAGGAATAAATGACTAGACCAACAAAAAAAAAAAACAAAAAAAAGAAAGAAAAGAAAAAATAGACTGCAACTTTGCAGAAAACTAGAGAGAGAAAAATAGGAACTTAAGCTAGAGAAACAAAAGCAAAAACTAGAGAGAACCAAAAAATAAAGCTTGGTAAAAAAAAAAAAAAAAAAAAAATTCAACAAAAACCTGAAACTAGACTGGAGCAAAAACTATCAAGGGAATAAATTCAAGACTAGGCTTGGCAAAACACAAGGCACGCAAAGAACACACACAACAAACCAGCAACAATATGAGGGAAAGGAGCACATTATACAGGGAGCAAAGCACATGAGGAACAGGTGAACACACTCAAGCAAACAAAGACTAGACAAGGACTAAATAACCACCACCACTCACCTTACAAAAAGTAAATCTAGCATGTGTTTACATGGAAAACAATGGAAAAGTAGGGCGGTGGAATGGAAAAGTGTCTTCTTTGTGAATGGGGCCTTACTCTCCACAACACACTGATTCTGTTGCCAGCACAATTTCTTATGTAATTTTTGGTGCTTCTTAATTGTCAATTAAATAATCAAATGGAAGTCAGCAGCTTTTAGAAGATATAACCCTCTCCTTCCATTGGGGTCTCTGTTGGTGTTGGGAACCTCACTATACAGACCCTACATTATCATCCGTGGCCCCTTCCTGAGGGAGGATCTACATTGAACAAAATTATAAATGCAACACTTCTGTTTTTGCCCCCATTTTCATTGAGCTGATATTTCTCTCAAATATTGTTCACAAATCTGTCTAAATCTGTGTTAGTGAGCACTTCTCCTATGCCGAGATTATCCATCCACCTCACAGGTGTGGCATATCAAGATGCTGATTAGACAGCTTGATTATTGCACAGGTGTGCCTTAGGCTGGAGACAATAAAAGGCCACTCTAAAAAGTGCAGTTTTACAGTATTGGGGGGTTCTGAAAACCAGTCAGTATCTGGTGTGACCACCATTTGCCTCACATCTAGTGATGTTGTGTGTTGCACTACATCTACTTCGCATAGAGTTGATCAGGTTGTTGATTGTGGCCTGTGGAATGTTGGTCCACTCCTCTTCAATGACTGTGCGAAGTTGCTGGATATTGGCAGAAACTGGAACACGCTGCTGTATACACCGATCCAGAGCATCCCAAATGTGCTCAGTGGGTGACATGTCCGGAGAGTATGTTGGCTATGCAAGAACTGGGATGTTTTCAGCTTCCAGGAATTGTGTACAGATCCTTGCAACATGGGGCCGTGCATTATCATGCTGCAACATGAGGTGATGGTCGTGGATGAATGGCACAACAATGGGCCTCAGGATCTCGTTACGGTATCTCAGTGCATTCAAAATGCCATCAATAAAATGCACCTGTGTTCGTTGTCCATAACATACGCCTGCCCATACCATAACCCCACTACCACCATGGGCCACCTGATCCACAACGTTGACATCAGCAAACCGTTCACCCACACGACGCCATACACGCTGTCTGCCATCTGCCCTGTACAGTGAAAACGTACTCGGTTACTAACATAACCTCGGTTCCCTGAGATACGGAACGAGTACTGCGTATGGGGAAAGGTCTCCTTTTTCCCCGTTACTGAAGCCTTTTTCAATAACGCAGTGTAACTGCATCGTCATTGGTTCACTCATAGACAAGTTGTTGAACCAATGACGGCGCGGCACAGCCGCGCGGCCTATGGCGACAAAGCCCGCGAATATTCCCGCCGAAATGGGCGGGGTAGCTATATAAGCAGGCGCGTCGCCATAGGATTTCAGGTCATTCGACTGAAGCGACAACACTGAAGCCGCAGCCTCGTGGCACGGCATGTAACGCAGTACTCGTTCCGTATCTCAGGAAGCCGAGGTTACGTTAGTAACCGAGTACGTTCCCTTTCGATACTTCACTCGTACTGCGTATGGGGAACGAATTCAACCGCGCCGTGCCACGGCAGGGAACGACTGGACTTGTCTTGGACACCGCGAGGGAACCAGAGGACAAGTGAGAAGGCTGGAGCCGTCGAACCCTTGTTACACTACCAAGAGGGGAGTGAACTCCCAGAGTGGCATGAAGCGGTGCTCAATAGAGGCCGCTGGATCATACAGAGATGACCGAGCTTGTAAGGTCGGGACATCCAAATGATAAAATCTGACAAAAGTGGACGGCGAGGACCAGCCGGCTGCCTCACAGATGTCTTTAATCAAAACTCCACTAGACCGGGCCCAAGAGGAAGCCATTCCTCTAGTGGAGTGGGCTCTAACTCCTATGGGGCAGTTGAGGCCCATAGAGAAGTAACAAAGAGTAATAGCATCGACTATCCGACACGCAAGACGTTGCTTTGAGACTGAAGACCCTTTGGTGCGGCCACCAAAGCAGATAAAGAGCTGATCGGATTGCCGGAAAGGCTGTGATCGCTCAACGTAGGTCCTTAATGCCCTGACGGGGCAGGGCAATTCCAGCTCTCGCTTGTCCGACGAGGGAGGAAGCACTGAGAGGGAAATGACCTGTGCTCTGAATGGAGTCAAGACCACCTTAGGGACGTAGCCATGCCTAGGTTTCAAAACGACTTTGGAGTCGTTGGGCCCGAACTCAAGGTATGCAGGGCTCACGGAGAGGCCCTGCAAGTCACCAACTCGCTTAACCGATGCTAGTGCAAGTAGCAGAGCGGTTTTGAGCGTCAGGGGCCTGAGGTCAGCTGAACGCAGTGGCACAAAGGGAGGCCCTTTAAGAGCTCTGAGGACCAAAGAGAGGTCCCAGGTGGGAACAGTGAGAGGACGAGGATTTAATCGCCTAGAACCTCTCAAACGCACCAGGAGGTTGTTTCGTCCCACTGACTGGCCAGCAATAGGAGCGTGAACGCTGCAATGGCTGCTACGTAAACTTTGAGCGTTGAAGGTGTGCGACCCAGACTCAAAAGCTCCTGGAGAATAGACAGTATCGGAGATACGTCACACTCCACTGGGTCTATGTTGCGTGTAGAACACAAGTCAACAAAGACCGACCATTTCTGGCGTAGAGGCGTCTCGTGGACGGAGCTCTCGCCTGAGAAATGGTATTCAGCACGTCCCTGGGGAGGTTAGCAGGCTCCCGTCGAGGGACCAGAGGTGCAGAGCCCAGAGTTCTGGCTGGGGATGCCAAATCGTCCTGTTCGCCTGAGAGAGGAGGTCCCGTCTCAGGGGGATCGGCCACGGGGCTTTCGTGGAAAGCCTGAACAGCTCTGAGGAGCAAACTTGGCTCCTCTAGAGCAGGGCCACCAGGAGGACTCTGTGCTTGTCTTCCCTGATTCATCTGATGATCTGCAAGATCAGAGCAATCGGGGGGAAAGCGTAAAGGAGGGTGCTGGGCCAGACGTGAGCCAGCGCAATGTCCTCCTTCGAGAAATAAATTGGGCAGTGAGAGTGGTCTTCTGAGGCGAAGAGGTCTACCTCTGCCTTCCCGAAGAACTCCCAGATCGTGAGAACCATCTGGGGGTGGAGCATCCACTCTGGACATTGCTCCGGGATAGCATATCTGCTGCCAAGTTTGTTCTCCCGGTTGTCGGAGTCACTCTGAGCGACTGAAACCTCGGTAATGCCCATTCCAGAAGACGCTTCGCCAGAGCGCATAAGCGGCTGGACGAAAGACCACCCTGGTGATTTATGTATGACACCATTGTCATGCTGTCCGACTGGACTTAAGACTTTGCGTCCCATCAGGTGTGTCTAAATGGCGCGAAGGGCTCAAATCACTGCCAACATCGAGGCAGTTGATGTGCAGATGGCTTCATGAGACCACGAGCCGAAGGCCGGTCTGCCCTTGCAAAGAGCACCCCAACCCGTGTTGGGTGCATCTGTTGAGAGCACCGTTCTTCTGAACACCGCCTATAGGGGTACACCTTGACTGAACAATACAGGGTTCGTCCAGGGTTTCAGAGCTGTCTAACAGGCCTGATTGACCCCGAGACGCAGGCGGCCGTGCCGCCAGGCGTGAGGAGGGACCTGGAACTTCAACCAGTATTGCAAAGGCCGCATCCGAAGAAGGCCGAGCTGCAGAACTGGGAAGGCGGAAGCCATCAGCCCTAGCATCCTCTGAAAGTATTTCAGAGGGAGATAGGCTCTGTTCCTGACCAATGCCGCGAGCTGCTGAATGGCCAGAGCGCGCTCTGGCGATACTACAGCCGTCATACGGGCTGAGTCGAAGACTGCACCCAGGAACATTATACGTTAGCTGGGGAGCAGTGAGCTCTTGGCAAATATGACCCTGAGACCCAGACACTCCATGTGGCTGAGTAGCACAGATCTGTGATGCTCAGCTCGTGACTGGGCTAGGATGAGCCAGTCGTTGAGAAAATTGAGAACCCGGATTCCCAACTGTCTCAGTGGGGAAAGCGCCACGTTCATGCACTTGGTAAAAGTGCGAGGAGCTAGGGACAGCCCGAATGGAAGGACCATATATTGGCAAGCCACGGCTTCGAATGCGAATCTCAAGAATCGCCTGAGATGGGGGGCTATCTGGATGTGAAAGTATGCATTTTTCAGGTCCAGCAAGCAGAACCAGTCCCCGGGGCAAACCTGCGCGAGGATCTGCTTCAGCGTTAACATCTTGAACTTCCATCTCATGAGGGAAAGGTTCAGGAGTCTGAAGTCTAAGATGGATCTAAGACCGCCATCACTCTAGGGAATGAGGAAGTAATGGCTGTAAATCGCTCTCTGAGGGGAGACCATTTCTATAGGCCCCTTCTCGAACAGAGACATCACTTCAGCTCGGAGGACGTGAGCATCGTCCGTGTTTACTGAAGTGGGAAGCACCCTGCAAAAAGCAGGGGTCTGCAAGCAAACTGGAGCGAGTAGCCTTGAGATATTATCCCCAGAACCCACTTGATACTCCGGGGATGGCCTGCCAGGCCCGCGTGACAAGGGGTTGAATGGTGCCGGTTGGCGGGCCGCTGGAAGGGGGGCCTGCACACCGGCTAGTTTTTAGAAATGCTCATGCATCCTCATGAACGTGGCTTGCGGGTGAAACCGGCAAACGACACACTGAGAAACTCAGTAAACAGATATATGCTTCTTGGAAAATATGCATCTGTCCCACCTGAGTCAGGGGAGAGCATCAAGATATATTCCACAGAGCGGTGTCGGAAGTGAGACCGCTCTACCTCAATGAACATGGCTTGCAGGGCAGAGCCAGCAAGTCACATGAACAGAGGTCCAGCATAATGAGCATGTTAGTTCCACCAAGCACGAGTGAGCATTGAGCTCACTTTCAGTGAGCGCATACATACTCATGAATGTGGCTTGCAGGGGCAGGGCCGGCAAACGACACGCAGAGAGACTGGAATAAATATGCTACATCAACTGATATGCTGAATATAAATAACATAGGTCTCACCTGAGACAGGTGAGAGTGTCGTTATATTTCTCAAAGGACGCTTGCAGGGCAGAACCGGCAAGCAACGAGTTGAGAAATTCAGCAAACTCGGCACAAATACGCTGTATCAACTGTATATATATATATATATATATATATATATATATATATATATATATATATATACACATATGTATATAACATGTGTCTCACCCGAGGGGTGAGAGGCGACATGTTATATGTCTCAATGAATGCGGCTTGCGGGGCGGAATCGGCAAGCAACGCATAGAGAAACTCAGCGCAAACAGCAGAATCAGCTCTATTAATACAGTATAAAAACATGTTTCTCACCCGAGTCGGGGGAGAACGTCACATTATATTTCTCAACCGACGCGGCTTGCGGGGCAGAACCAGCAAGCAACGCATAGAAAAACTCAGCGCAAACAGCAGAATCAGCTCTATTAATACAGTATAAAAACATGTTTCTCGCCAGAGTCAGGGGAGAAGGTCACGTTATATTTCTCAATCGACGCGGCTTGCGGGGCGGAACCGGCGAGCAACGCGCATTCAGATAAGGAAAAATACACTCACACAAATAGAAAATGTATCATGAGTCTCGCCTAAGTCAAGAGCATCATGTCAAATTCAGCTGAGAGATTGTTAACTTCTGCAAAAATCTGCTATATAAACTGAATGTTTATGACATGGGTGTCACCCAAGAGGGGGGAGAGTGACATGTTATATTTCTCAATACACGCGGCTCGCGGGCAGAACCGGCGAACAACGCATAGAGAAGACTCAGTGAAAACAGCAGAAAGATGCTCCATTAAATTAAGCATATAACATGTTTCTCACCCAAGCTAGGGAAGAAAGACATGTCATATATCTGAATTAACGCGGCTCGGCGAGCGACGCACATAGAGATAAGGAGAAATAAACTCACTCAGATAGAAAATTTATCATGAGTCCCGCCTAAGTCAGGGGAGAGCATCATGTCAAATTCAGCTGAGAGAGCGAGAGCTCGCATCCTCAACGAGCGCGGTTTGCGGGGGAGGACCCGGCAAATAATGCGTTCGGAGACGGCATTTGAAGCAAACGCCAGCGAGAAAGTAGAAAAATAAGCTCTGTACTCACTTGACGGAAGACGGCAGGGAATAAGCTGAATGCTCTCAGATGCTGAAGGCGGCACGAGGGCGGCGCGGTGAACAGCTGCTAGAGAGCGAAGATCCGCGGAGCGAGGCTCTGCATGTGCCACAGTTGTTGCGCGGCATTGAGGCAACGCCGCCGCCGTGAAACGGCGATTGTAGCTCTTTTAGAGCGGCGAGAGCCGCCAGGAAAGCTCTTTTAGAAAGCGCCGTTAAGCCGTGGGAAAAGCTCCTTGAACGGCGCCAGATGGCGGCAGGAGACGCGCTGAGAGGCGGCCGGAAGCGGGAAGCGGGCGGCTCGAGAGCGGGGCTCGAAGCGGCAGTCTGCGAGGGCACCGGCGCTGTCTTCGTTCGGCGGTCTCAGCTCAGTCCGCTGTGGGAGCCTCTTCGACGGCGGCGAGAACTTCTCCCAGGCGAGCTTCTTCCAGGCGGCGAAGGCTTCAGCCGGAGATCAGCGAAGAGTGATATGAAGTCGTCGCTGAAGGAGAGAGAACTGAAATCCTATGGCGACGCGCCTGCTCATATAGCTACCCCGCCCATTTCGGCGGGAATATTTGCGAGCTTTGTCGCCATTGGTTCAACAACTTGTCTATGAGTGAACCAATGACGATGCAGTTACACTGCGTTATTGAAAAAGGCTTCAGTAACGGGGGGAAAAGGAGACCTTTCCCCATACGCAGTACGAGTGAAGTATCGAAAGGGAACCGGGATTCATCCATGAAGAGAACACCTCTCCAAAGTGCCAGACGCCATCGAATGTGAACATTTGCCCACTCAAGTAGGTTATGACAACGAACAGTCAGGTTGAGAACCCGATGAGGATGACGAGCATGCAGATGAGCTTCCCTGAGATGAGCTTCCCCGTTTCTGCAGAAATTCTTTGGTTATGCAAACCGATTGTTGCGGCAGCTGTCCGGGTGGCTGGTCTCAGGTGATCTTGGAGGTGAAGATGCTCGATGTGGAGGTCCTGGGCTGGGCTGGTGTGGTTACACGTGGTCTGTGGTTGTAAGACCGGTTGGATGTACTGTCAAATTCTCTGAAATGCCTTTGAAGACGGCTTATGGTAGAGAAATGAACATTCAATTCACGTGCAACAGCTCTGGTGGACATTCCTGCAGTCAGCATGTCAACTGCACACTCCCTCAAAACTTGTAACATCTGTGGCATTGTGCTGTGTGATAAAACTGCACATTTTAGAGTGGCCTTTTATTGTGGCCAGCCTAAGGCACACTTCAGTAATCAGCATCTTGATATGCCACACCTGTGTTACAATACAGACGGCACGGAGGCAGATGTAAAAGCAAGTATGGCAGTTTTATTGATATCAGCAGAGATCAGGTGAGTAAATGGTAAATGGAGAGTTTGATGAGATGATAGGAGAATGGAGAGTTTGGTGTGGAAGGCTTGTAGTAGGTTGGGATCAAGGATGTCGTTTCTCAGGACCCACGACCGCTCCTCTGGCCCGTAGCCCTCCCAGTCGACGAGGTATTCCAGGAGACCACCACGGCGCCGGGAGTCCAGAATCTCACGAACCTCGTATGCAGCTCCATCCTCCAGAAGAAGTGGAAGAGGGGGCTCGGCGGCTGCCACGTCAGGTTCTGTGGAAGGAGAGACAGAAGGGTGGTGAGGTTTTAGCAGGGAAACATGGAAAGTGGGATGAATTTTGTATTGTGGAGGGAGCTGAAGACGATACGTGACGGGGTTGATCTGCTTGATGATGGTGAATGGGCCAATGAAGCGGGGAATCAGCTTTCTGCATGGCAGACGCAGTCTGATGTCCCTGGTCGACAGCCAGACCTTCTGCCCCGGCTGGTAGTTGGGAGCATTGGAGCGATGAAGGTCGGCTGTCATCCTGCGTCTGCACAGGGCCCTCTGCAGCTGATGGTGGGCTGAGTCCCATACCCTCTCGCTCTCCCGGAACCAGTAGTCGACAGCCGGAACATTGGAGGTTTCCCCGTCCCAGGGGAACAGTGGGGGTTGGTAACCGAGTACGCATTGAAAGGGTGTTAATCCGGTGGAAGGTTGACGGAGGGAGTTCTGGGCGTACTCGGCCCAACCCAGGTACTGGTTCTAGGAGTCCTGGTGGCCATGGCAGAATCCCTGGCCAAGTTGGGCCACCAGAAGCGCTCTTTTAGCAGCGAGAGGGTCTCATTGACCCCCGGGTGACCAGTGCCAAGTGATGAGTGAGCTGTGTGGATTAGTGGAGTGCGTCGTGTTCGGGTGATGTATTGGAGTCCTTGAGGGCAACCCAGCGGAGTGTGGGTGGAGGCATTAGAGGAGGGCAGAGTTTCCTCGGACCACTGGATGGGACTCACGAAGAGGGATTCTGGAAGAATGGGTTCTGGAGTTTAATTTTTCTCGTCAGGAGCATAGAGACAGGATAAGGCATCAGCCTTGAGATTCTTGGAGCCAGGACAATAGGAGATAGTGAGGTCAAATCTTGAGATGAACATAGCCCAGCGAGCTTGACGACCAGGAGCTCACGGTCACAGATGTCGTAGTTGACCTCCGCCAGGTTGAGCTTACAGGAGAAGAAGGCGCATGGATGGAGTCTACTTGGCTGCCCCTGCTGCTGGGAGAGGACTGCTCCCACTCCTGTGGTGGAGGCGTCCACTTCCACGACGAAAGGAAGGTCAGGGTTAGGGTGGACGAGGGGAGCGGTGGTGAAGGCATGCTTGAGGGCTTCGAAGGCTTGTGTGGCATCTTCGGACCAGGACAGAGACTTGGGCTGATGACGAAGGAGGTTGGTTAATGGACAGACGATGGAACTGTAGCCTTTGATGAATAGGCAGTAGAAATTTGCAAAGCCTAGGAAGCGTTGGAGTTCTTTTATGGTTGTAGGTGTGGGCCAGGATCTGATGGCGTCTACCTTCCCCTTGTCCATCCGGATGCCACTGTGATCGATAAAGTATCCCAAGAAGTGGACAGATGACTGGTGGAAGGAGCATTTTTCCGCCTTGAGAAACAGTTGGAACTGCCGTAAGCGCTTGAGGACCTCCGCAACGTGGTGGCGATGTTCGGCCATGCTCCGGGAGTAAATGAGGATGTCGTCGATATACACCAACATGAACTTGTGGAGAAACTCCCGGAGCGCCTCATGAATGAAATCCTGGAATACGGAGGGGGCATTGACTAGTCCATAGGGCATGACCAGGTATTCGTAGTGGCCGGTGGGCGTGACAAAGGCGGTCTTCCACTCGTCCCCCTCGCGTATCCGGATGAGGTTATACGCGCTGCGGAGGTCCAGCTTAGTGAACACAGTGGCACCACAGAGATGTTCCAGGGCTGCTGGGACGAGGGGAAGTGGATAACGGAATTTAATGGTGATTTTGTTGAGAGACCAGTAATCTATACAGGGCCACAAGCCTCTGTCCTTTTTAGCCACGAAGAAGAAGCTGGAAGCAGCAGGGGAAGTAGACGGGCGGATGTATCCTTGATTAAGGGCCTCTTCAATATATTCCTCCATGGCCTTCTCCTCCGGCGCTGAAAGGGGGTAAATCCTTCCCCGTGGCACTGGCTCACCCGGTAGCAGATCGATGGCACAGTCCCATGGCCGGTGTGGAGGTAGTTTGGAGGCTCGTTGCAGGTTTTGAGCTTGAGTTGACGGCAGAGGGTACCGGAAATTAAGTTCCCGGCTGACCCTGAATCGAGGAGCGTGACAACTGGAACAGATACATTTACAGTAGTAAGGTTTACAACAGTGGAGAGTGGTTTCATCTTTTTTATGGAGGGAATGATGGCACTCACCAAAGGTCTTGGAGGGCGGATTGGGCATGCAGAGAGCACATGCCCCGGAGAACCACAGTAGAGGCATAAATTCAGGGTCAGCCTACGATGGCGTTCGGTAGAGGAGAGACGAGAGTTGTCACTTTGCATGGGTTCGCTGGATGGTTCTGGGGAGCTGACGGGTTCGGACCGACGGAGGAGGGAGTGAGGAAGTGGCTGGCCCTGGTGTTCTTCTAGACACGACTGCATACGAGTGCCTACGTGGATGCCGAGTTGGATGAAGTGTCCGAGGCCGATGGTGTCCTCGTATGCAGCGAGATGCAATCGCAACTTCAGCTCCAACCCCTGGCGGAAAGAGGTGATGAGGGCTTGTTCATTCCATCCGCTGCTGGAAGCCAGAGTACGGAACTGCAAGGCATAATCACTCACTGAGTTAGATCCTTGTTTCAAATTATAGAGTTTCTCTGATATCCTGTCGTTTTTGATGGTCCGGTCTTCTGTTACAATACAGACGGCACAGAGGTAGATGTAAAAGCAAGTATGGCAGTTTTATTGATATCAGCAGAGATCAGGTGAGTAAATGGTAAATGGAGAGTTTGATGAGATGATAGGAGAATGATACTGTCCTTTGTGGTTTGCAGATGGAGTTCTTGGAAGATGATCCAGATGACTGAAGACGGGGAACACTCACACACACGGAGAAGCACACAGGAGGAAGACTGGAGACACTGAAGACACTGGAGACACTGGAGACACTGGAGACACTGGAGACACTGGAGACGTTGGAAGCAGGTAAGTAGCAGATAGGAGTCCTTGAGGTAAGTATACATATGTTTGTGATACGTACGAGACCAGACAATGACTGTGTGTGTGAGTGTGGCAGATATAGTGTTGGTGATTGCTGTGATGATGACGTGCAGGTGGCGGTGATTAGAACTCCGGTGATTGAGTGCGTGGGTATTGCAGGGAGGTGGAACCTGACGTGTCTGTGACAACCTGTGAGTTGGATGGATTATCTCTGCAAAGGAGAAGTGCTCACTAACACAGATTTAGACAGATTTGTGAACAATATTTGAGAGAAATAGGCCTTTTGTATACATAGCGAAAAAGTCTTAGATCTTTGAGTTCAGCTCATGAAAAATGGGGCAAAAACAAAAGTCTTGCAGTTATAATTTTGTTCAGTGTAAATATAGCAACCAGCATCGAATTTTAAGCATGTGGATAGAAAAAAAAAAAAAAAACAGATATTGGAAACCGCTTTCTCTGTTGCCTGTTTCTTTGTGCGCTGTGAGCACTGCTTGATTATGCATGTCGGCACATTCATGTATTCGGCAGAATACTTTCAGGTAAGCCATTGGAGGGCAGCCATATTTGATTTGGAGATTTGGAGAAGCATTTCTCAGTGGGTCTGTGCACAGCTACAGCTGTGCAGAGCTAGATGGCCTTAGCATCTCTCTCTTGCTGCATAGGTCAGTCACCCTGCTTGGATCTTTTTCCCGGGTTACAGCTAACAAATAAGAGTTAGGATGGTAGATTGCGAGAGCATCCGATTCTCTCATTTTCTTATTCTCCCCCTTGGTAGAGTCTATAGTAGAATTGTACATTCCCCTGTGGGTGGATTGCTTGGTAGATTAGAGTTATGGGCAGAAAATGCTAAACGTTTTCCCCTAAACAGGTACCTCCTTAGGATTGATGCAGGGTAAACGAAATTATCGTGGTCAAGCATCTCTCTACTTAATTTATCTCCCTCCCCAACTATTTGTTGGATTTCAAAGGAGGGATATACACTGCCCTTTGGATGTGTACTCTAATAGGCCTCTTTTAGTATGATCCATTTTAGAAGTGCTGACAGTAGCAGTAGATTGCCTGTGGGCATCCCTCTTTATTTATTTATAACCTACTATGGTGTAACTGTAGCAGGGTAGAGATTAGAGCTGCATCATAGAGAAATGAGTAGCTGTCCACTTCTCATCCATGGTCTTTCTCAGTACTCTCAGGTGGAAATATTGAGTACTGAGATTTTTAGTACTCACATGCTCCCTTTGCTTGGCTGCTCCATAAGAGCATTTCAGGTAATATTGCAGATAGCGATGCATACCAGAGCATAGCCAAGACTGTGTTGTGTATCCCCCTTACAGCTCTGCTCTTGGGGTTCTCAGTTGAGGCCTGTCCCACAGAGACAGAAAGTAAGGTTTTGCCCTAATGCCTGTATATACTGGCTTTAGGGAGAGGTACCACTATGCAACTTTTTGCAGAAGTCACACAGGATGCACCATTGAGGTTGACATGCTCTTGACTCTGGCTTAGACTCATAGAGTCACTTAGTGATATGCCCATTCTGTTTGTGCATATTCGCAGCTTAGCAAGGCAGGCATTCCTTCAGCGTGGCTCAGTGAATATTGAGTTCCAGTAAACAAAAGACAGTCTAAAACCCGCGTTTGAAATTGTGGGTGTTTGTGACGTCACAGACTACCATGTAACCAATCACAACAACGTGCTGGCAGGCTTTAGCATATTATTAACTATGACTGCTCTGAAGCAGGAAAGTCTTGAGAGAAGCCAGGTTATTCCGGTATATTTTCTCTTGATATGAAAAATTGTGTAGATTTAGCAATATAGCGAGTCTATTATTATGAACTATATGCCTTTCTCCACTGACGTTCTGAGTTGTTCAAAGCGGATACTGATTGTTAGAAGGCAGCTGTCTGACTCGGAGATGAAGAACAGGAACATGGTTTGTGTAACATTAGCAACACATGTTTGATAACGTAGTCAAGCAAAAGGCTATATTATATTAATTCATATTAATTAATTACAGAACCGCCGCAAGGGCTGTACCAAGTGTTCGAGCGCATAGGAGCTTGTGCCAAAGTAAAGTGACAGCTGACTTGAAGTAAAGCCAATAAAGATCGTGTTTTCGTCCTTAGAAATATTCTAATACAAGGGCCTTCAACCGGGGGTCTGTGACCCCTAGGGGGTCCACAGCGTTACTGCAGGGGGTCCGTCAATTAATGTTTGATCACCATTTTTTGTTGATATGCCACACCTGTGACCCCCATATCAGATTTCAATATAAGCACTCTGAAACAAGCAAGAACACCCTCAGCTGACACTGTAATAATATAAGATGCACCACCGCATTTTCAGTTTGCGCTCTCGAGAACGTGAAATGGTCCGATTTAAAGCATATTTTTGCAGCAGTGAAAAATAGTAGCCAATCACAGACAAGTTTGTTGATGTCTTGTACGCAATGTTGGCCAATCAGGAGTGTTTAAATTATAATCCACTCACCGCTTAAAGACCCGGTTATACTTCACTTTCCGCGCCCGGACGCGTCACGCGCGCAGTCGTGTCCGTGAAACTTTCAAAGTATACTACACCACAGATGCGCACGGATGACTGCGTTCGACACATGCGCAATTATTTTCTATGCTCTACCAGACATCAGAGGGCAGCACTAAGTCGTGTCATCAATGGGACATTCCCTGGGCATGATCAGAGAAGAAAAGTACTGCATCCTTTCCCATATTTTTACTTATCTCCCTCCATGAATTTGCCGCCCTAAACACGTCTTTGTACTCTTTCAAACATTAATTGTACAAATGTGGGTACTTTCTAATCTCTTCGCACAAACACTCATCAAGATCACCGTCCACCGTCCGTTTTTCCTTTTTTTTTCCAAGCGTGTTGTTTTTAAACTGGTCTTTTACACTCTTCTTCGGCGGCTGAACACTGTGCTCAATACTGTGCATATTGCCACCTAGTGGACTCTTCTATATTGCTTGCGCATGCGCTGTTGCATGCGAACTGTCCGCACAGTCTCGAAATTTGGGCCGCACGCAGGGGCTAACCAGGGCTTTACATTCAAGCTATTTTAAGGCATGAAGAAATTCTTTTCACTTTTTTTCACTGATCAAAGATGAGTTTTAAGGGATAAAAATAATTGACTACAGGGGGACTTTAAACAAAAGAGCAATAATCACTGAACTAATCCACACAAAAAACTACAAAGGACTACAAAACATGGCACAGAACAGGAAATAACATAAGCCCACACAAGACCAGGGGAACACAGGCTGGGATCATGACAGAATTATTATTTACTGATTCAATCAGTCGTTCTTACGTACTAGAGCATGTACGCACATGTGCACTCTTGAAAACTTCACTTTAAATCTCTTGAAAAACTAAAAGACATAAATGGAATTTGTATGTATTATAAATTAACTGACCATCTGTCATTAACTGACCATCGTCCTAGCTGCGAGATCAGAGAAAAGTTTTGTCTTACTGTGTTTTTAAAAATAGGTAGTACAGAGTCTGAGGTAAATGCACAGACTGTCTTATTCAAGAATTATTCAAGAAAGACATTTCCACAGAAACTCGCAAGGAAACATAAACCACTGGGATTTGCTATACTTGATGCTGTTAGTCAGGCACTTATTGTGGAAAAACACACCAAGGGTTACTTTTTTTTCCACAGTCATTTTGACACACACAAACCAGCCACTGGGATTCAATACGTAGTTCATGACAGATGCTTTACATCGATATTTAAAGTGTGATGCTCTCTGATCATTCTCTGTACCTTCAACAACAGAGGTAACACAAGCCTGGAGATCTGCAGATACAAAGACTTTATAGATTTCAGTATTATTCAGTGTTTTATAACAGCATTTTTGTCTTTTTTATACTTCTGAATATGTCTAATTTTAATTATTCTAAATCTAACATCACTCAGATTATATCACCAGCGGATCGAGATTTGAAAACATTTTTGTCTGTGTCCTCATGTGTTATTTTCCTGTATGTCAATGGAGTCATGATCTTCACTTTGAGGAAAAAGACTATTTTTCAGGAGGCATCTCGTTACATTTTGTTTGGTCACATGCTTTGGGTTGATACGCTCAATCTTGTTATGAGTGTAGTGTTGTTTGTGTTGGCTGTTTGTAGGGTTTTTGTTATGAAAATTTTTTGCCTTATCCTTCTTGTTGCTGCAACAGCTATCTATCAGGTCTCTATATTAAATCTGGCTTTGATGTCACTGGAGAGGTATGTGGCCATCTGCATCCCTCTCAGACATGCAGAAATCACCACCTACGGAAGAACTAACATGGCCATTGGTGTTGTTTGGATGTTAGGCTGGATTAAATCCCTGTCTGAGATTATAATATTTTGTTCCATTGATACAAACACAGCAATGCATTTGTTCTGCTCAAAAACTACTCTCTTCAGGCTACCGGTCTATAAGCAACTTGATATAGGTTTCGCTTGTGTATTTTTTGTATCTGTGTGTTTTGTTATTATCTTTTCTTATGCTTCTATAGCAACTGTGGCTAAAACAGCCTCCTGTGATAAAATGTCAGCCAAAAAAGCCAACAAGACTGTTCTGTTGCATCTAATACAGCTGGGTCTCTGTGCTGCATCCATTTTAGTTGGAGTTATTCAAGAAGTCATTTATGTTAATACTGACTATATGACATCATTACATGTAATGTATTTTTGCTTTGTAGTGTTTATGATTTTCCCCAAATGTCTAAGTCCTCTTATATATGGTCTAAGAGACCAGGCCTTTAGCACTTTATTTAAATACTACTTTACATTTGGTCTCAAGAAGCAAAATAGTTGTAATACAGAGATGCATTTAGAGAGAGAAAAGTAGATACTATATAACTGATGGTAAAACCTATTTAAATGTCATCTAAAAGGCTTACGTTGATAATGTCCTTTCATTATTAAGATACAAAAATATATTTCTCTACAATTTTAAAATATGAACTTGTGTTTGATGATGAGGTATTGGAGATGAACCACAAAAAAAAAAGACTGACTTGTTGAAAATTATTCAAGTATGTATTTAATAATCACACTAAACCACACTTGTCACAAATTTTTCCAGCGCAGTAAACACAGATATGGGATGTAAAATGTTTGTTGTCCATTTAATCTTATACATTATGACAACTGCTTTTATCACACTGTCAATGAATTCACAGTAGCTGAAATGAGACTTTAAGACTCCAATCTTTCTGTAAATCTATGAGATCAGCCAAATAAATGTGCAACCGTTAAAGCATCTTCTAGCATTATGTCTGTCATTATGTCTAAATGCCTTTGTAGTGATTTAAGAGGTGGACTGTGAATTTTTCAAGACCCTGCATTTACACACATACTGATAAATGTATTAAGGCATTAACCTCAATGAATTTAATGTGTATGAGAAAAGAATTTATGATATTCTCTTATAATGCACAGCTGTGATGTAATTTGTTGTTGTTTACCAATGTACAGGAACTCATCTTCTGAATTTCTACTGTATATCGTTCTTTGACTACAAAATATATAGCCCTGCTATAGCTATAGACAGTCTATGTAAATACACTTAACTCACATACATGCAATGTTTCTACCATGGAATTAAAAAATAAAATAAAATGTGACTCTTATCTCACAATTCTGACTTTATTTTCTCACAATTCTGAGGTTATAACTTGCAAGACTTAGATATAAACTCGTAATTGCAAGGGAAAAAGTCAGAATTGTTAGATAAAAAGTCACAATTACTTTTTTATTATTATTATTTCATACTGGAAACAAGCTTCCATACTAAGGACATGATGTTAGTTGATTTACATCATTGAAATTTTGTGGTAAAATTTTAAATATAGAAATGCAGATTAGAAAAAAGGTACAAAGGCTGTCATTGGGGCAGTACCCTTTCAAAAAGTACACCTTTGTACCTTATTTAGGTGCATATTAGTACCTTAACAGTACATATAAGTACCTAAAATGTACATATTAGTACCTTTTGAAAGGATAACATCTGAGAGCATAAGCTCTTGATGCAGAGAGGAAATATACAGAATAAAAGGTCACATTTTGAACAGAATAATTTTCCTTAGATATCAAATTCATTCATATTAGATTCACTTTTATAAAGCTGTTTTTTAAAAACAATCACATTCTCAATCGGGATGTAATGCAAACTTCTGAGGACAAAGTAGACACACACAAAGTGGCCACTGGGTTTCAATACGTACATTGTGACATAATGATTAGCTTAACAATATTTAAAGTGTGAGGCTCTGACAGATCTCTGATCTTTCTCTCGCTGTGCCTTCAACAACACGCTAGCCTGGAGATTTGTGGTTACAAGGACATTGTAGATTGCAGTTTTGTTCTGAGTCAGTGTGCTATACCAGTGCTCCTGCGGTCAACGTCTTCATGTCTTACTTTTATGAATATGCCGTAATTTTACTGAATCTAAATCGAACCTGACTCAGATTGTACCGCTGGTGGATCGAGATGCACCAGTGAAGGCGGCCTTGTGTGTGACCCCATGTGTTATTTTCCTCTATGTCAAAGCCGTCATGATCTTCACCTTGAGAAAAAAGACTGTTTTTCAGGAGGCATCGCGCTATATTCTGTTTGGTCACATGCTTTGGCTTGATACACTTCATCACTTTATGAGTTAACTGTTGTTTGTATCTGCTGTTAGTATTACTATTATGAAAAATATCTGTCTCACGGCTGCACAAGCTCTCTATCAGGCTGCCTTACTAAATCTGGCTTTGATGTCACTGGAGAGGTTTGCGGCCATCTGCATCCCTCTTAGACATGCAGAAATCACCAGTTACAGAAGAACTAACATGGCCATTGGCATTGTTTGGATGATGGGTTTGATTCAGTGCTTGTCTGAGTTGATCATTTTCTATTCCATTGATACTACATATAGCAATGACTTTGTTCTGCTCAAGCACTGCTCTTTTCAGACTGCGGATATATAAGAATCTGGATTTAGCCTTCACTGGTGTATTTTTTTGTGTTAGTGTGTATTTTTGGTGTTAGTGTTCGCATTAAGTGTAGATAGTTAGATGCTATACATAGTGCAAAAAGTGGCATATACTATTTGCAATTATATTATAAAACAAATGAACCGATCAAAGACAATGTACATGAAAAACCATCAAGTCACGAATAGCTCCATCTATATCGGTTTTAAAAAGATCAATAGTTACGTCTGCCTGGGCCAAGAAATTACAATGAAGCACACACCATCAGCTGTGAGCTATCTCGCAGACAGAAAGCAGCACGGTAGAGCTTCAGTGACCCAACTCTGCAAGCCCATTTCTTCAATACCACTATACTAATAGCATTACAATACGGGAGTGAGAGATGGTCTCTAACTAAAACAGATGAAACTCGCTGTAACTGAAAGAGCTATGGCGAGAAGAATGCTCAAAGTCACACAAAAGAGACAAGATCACTAATAAATGTTTGAACAGTTTGAACAGTAGGGCAGACAGCACAATGACAGGCAGGAAGGATGACCACTGAGACCATCAGTAATTGGCGATGACTTGAGTACAGTATCGGCAGCTCCAAAGGAAGGCCCGGCAGGAACACAAGGAACTCGTAGCTTGATATAGATCTCATATATCTGTACCAGTCTTACTGCCAGGCAGTGGGAGTCAGTGGCCAGGAACTCAGGATACAGGGTAGGGCAGGAACCAACACAAGACAAGACTCAAGACATGTCAATAAGAGATAAACAGAAACAAGAGCTAAATAAAAATTGGAAAAAACTATGACTAGGAAAAAAATGCAAACAAACTCTATAACTGCAATAGAAAAGAAAAGAAATAAAAGAAATAGAAATTCAAAAAGTAACCTGAACTAGTAAACAAGAGACAAGCAAAAGAAATAAATTCTAGGAATAAATGACTAGACCTAAAACAAAAGAAAATAAAAAACAGACTGCAACTTTGCAGAAAACTAGAGAAAAATAGGAACTTAAGCTAGAGAAACAAAAGCAAAAACTAGAGAGAACAACCTGATCACCTCTATGTGAAGGAGATGTGTTGAACTGAGTGAGGCAAATGGTGGTCACACCAGATGCTGACTGGTTTTTTGGACCTTGCCTTAGCATCTCTCTCTTGCTGCATAGGTCAGTCACCCTACTTGGATCTTTTTCCGGGTTACAGCTAACAAATAAGAGTTAGGATGGTAGATTGCGAGAGCATCCGATTCTCTAATTTTCTTATTCTCCCCCATGGTAGAGTCTTGGTAGATTAGAGTTGTTATGGGCAGAAAATGCTAAACGTTTTCCCCTAGACAGGTACCTCTTTAGGGTTGATGCAGGGTAAACGAAATTATCGTGGTCAAGCATCTCTCTACTTCGTTTACCTCCCTCCCCAACTATTTGTTGGATTTCAAAGGAGGGATATACACTGCCCTTTGGATGTGTACTCTAATAGGCCTCTTTTAGTATGATCCATGTTAGAAGTGCTGACAGTAGCAGTAGGTTGCCTGTGGGCATCCCTCTTTATTTATTTGTCACCTACTATGGTGTAACTGTAGCAGGGTAGAGATTAGGGCTGCATCATAGAGAAATAGCTGTCCACTCCTCATACATGGTCTTTCTCAGTACTCTCAGGTGGAAATATTGAGTAATGAGATTTTTAGTACTCAAATGCTCCTTTTGCTTGGCTGCTCCCTAAGAGCATTTCAGGTAATATTGCAGAGACACTAGCGATGCATACCAGAGCATAGCCGAGGCTGTGTTGTGTATCCCCCTTACAGCTCTGCTCTTGGGGTTCTCGGTTGAAGCCTGTCCCACAGAGACAGGAAGTAAGGTTTTGCCCTAACGCCTGTACATACTGGCTTTAGGGAGAGGTACCATTATACAACTTTTTGCAAAAGTCACACAGGATGCACCCTTGAGTTTGATATGCTCTTGATTCCGGCCTAGACTCATAGAGTCACTTAGTGATATGCCCTTTTTGTCTGTGCATATACACAGCTTAGCGAGGCAGACATTCCTTCAGCATGGCGCAGTGAATATTGAGTTCCCCATAGTACCAACGCCAAGACACAGCGTTGAAATTATACTTTAAAAGGGAACGTCTCAGGTTATATATGCAACCTAGTTCCCTGAGAAAGGGAACAAGATGCTGTGTCTCATTGCCATGCCTCAGGCTTGCCTGCGCTTCTCCTTCAAACAAAAGAGTTGATGACGTGTAACTAAGGCCCCCTTTTTTATACTCATGGGCGTGTGACATCATGAACTGCCATCTGCCAATGAATAATGGCGTGTTTACTTGTGCGGCAGACACCGGTCATGCTGATGCCATTCCCCATAGCATCAACAGCAAGACGCAGCGTCTCCTACCCCTTCTCAGGTAAACGAGTTGCATACAGGTGGCAATAATCAATGAACTAATCCACACAGAAAACTATCAAGGACTACAAAACAATGCACAGAAGAAGAAATAACATAAGCCCACACAAGACCAGGGGAACACAGGCTGGGATCATGACAGAATTATTATTTACTGATTCAATCAGTCGTTCTTACGTATTAAATCTCTTGACAAAGTAAAAGAAGTAAATGTAATTTGTATGTATTAGAAATGAACTGACCATCTGTTATTAACTGACCATCGTCCCAGCTACGAGATCAGAGAAAAGTTTTGTCTTACTGTGTTTTTAAAAATAGGTATTACAGAGTCTGAGGTAAATGCACAGACTGTCTTATAAATTCAAGAATTAATTCAAGAAAGACATTTCCACAAAAACTCACAAGGAAACAAACTACTGGGATTTGCTATACTTGATGCTGTTAGTCAGGCACTTATTGTGGAAAAACACACCAAGGGTTACTTTTTTTTCCACAGTCATTTTGACACACACAAACCAGCCACTGGGATTCCTATACGTAGTTCATGACAGATGCTTTACATCGATATTTAAAGTGTGATGCTCTCTGATCATTCTCTGTACCTTCAACAACAGAGGTGACACAAGTCTGGAGATCCGCAGATACAAAGACTTTATAGATTTCAGTATTATTCAGTGTTTTATAACAGCATTTTTTGTCTTTTTTATACTTCTGAATATGTCTAATTTTAATGATTCTAAATCTAACATCACTCAGACTATATTACTGGCGGATCGAGATTTGAAAACATTTTTGTCTGTGTCCTCATGTGTTATTTTCCTGTATGTCAATGGAGTCATGATCTTCACTTTGAGGAAAAAGACTGTTTTTCAGGAGGCATCTCGTTACATTTTGTTTGGTCACATGCTTTGGGTCGATACACTCAATCTTGTTATGAGTGTAGTGTTGTTTGTGTTGGCTTTTTGTAGGGTTTTTGTTATGAAAATTTTTTGCCTTATCCTTCTTGTTGCTGCAACAGCTATCTATCAGGTCTCTATATTAAATCTGGCTTTGATGTCACTGGAGAGGTATGTGGCCATCTGCATCCCTCTCAGACATGCAGAAATCACCACCTACGGAAGAACTAACATGGCCATTGGTGTTGTTTGGATGTTAAGCTGGATTAAATCCCTGTCTGAGATTATTATATTTTGTTCCATTGATACAAACACAGCAATGCATTTGTTCTGCTCAAAAACTACTCTCTTCAGGCTACCGGTCTATAAGCAACTTGATATAGGTTTCACTTGTGTATTTTTTGTATCTGTGTGTTTTGTTATTATCTTTTCTTATGCTTCTATAGCAGCTGTGGCTAAAACAGCCTCCTCTGATAAAATGTCAGCCAAAAAAGCCAACAAGACTGTTCTGTTGCATCTAATACAGCTGGGTCTCTGTGCTGCATCCATTTTAGTCGGAGTTATCCAAGAAGTCATATATGTTTATACTGACTATATGACCTCAATAAATGTAATGTATTTTTGCTTTGTAGCACTTATGATTTTCCCCAAATGTCTAAGTCCTCTTATATATGGCATGAGAGACCAAGCCTTTAGCACTTTATTTAAATACTACTTTACATTTGGTCTCAAAAAGCAAAATAGTTGTAATACAGAGATGCATTTAGGGAGAGAAAAGTAGATACTATATAACTGATGGTAAAACCTATTTAAATGTTATCTAAAAGGCTTACGTTGATAATGTCCTTTCATTATTAAGGAACAAAAATATATTTCTCTACAATTTTAAAATATGAACTTGTGTTTGACGATGAGATATTGGAGATGAACCACACAAAATAACTGACTTGTTGAAAATTATTCAAGCATGTATTTAACAATCACACTAAACCACACTTGTCACAATTTTTCCAGTGCAGTAAACACAGATATTGGATGTAAAATGTTTGTTGTCCATTTAATCTTATACATTATGACAACTGCTTTTATCACACTGTCAATGAATTCACAGTAGCTGAAATGAGACTTTAAGACTCCAATCTTTCTGTAAATCTATGAGATCAGACAAATAAATTTGCAACCGTTAAAGCATCTTCTAGCTTTATGTCTGTCATTTGTTCATAAACATAAACTCATATGATGTGTTTGTGCAATCAGCTCTTCCTTTTACTTATACAAAATACTAGAGTTGATTATTGCTCAGTGGTTTGTAACAATACATGCAGTTTTTGATTTCCTCTTTTAACTCAGTTTTGCTTTTTTTTTCTTGTCCACATGTCTTAATAAGAGTTTATCCATATACTGTTTGACATGACTGCTCTGCTGTACCTCCTTTCCAATGCAATCTGCACAATCTATTCATCTATCAATCATTTTTAATTGGCCCTATGATTGGTTTTGATTAAATTTGTAGAGCTGGACATACTGTACTGTGAATTCATCAAGACCCTGCATATACGCACGATAACACATGATACATACTGATAAAAAGTATTAAAGTCATATATTTAACCTCATTGAATGTGATGTGTATGAGAAAAGATGTTTCTTCCATGGAAATTTTTATTTTTATTTTTTTAATTCTCACAATTCTGACTTTATTTCTCGCAATTTTGAGTTTTTAACTTTCAAGTCTGGGGAATAGTCAGAATTGTGATTTTTTTATTTTTTTTAATTCCATTGTTGAATCAAGCTTCCATAATAAGGACATGATGTTATTTGATTTACATCATTCGGATTTTGTGGCAACATTGAAAATATGCAGATCTTTCAGAAAAAAAGCTACAAAGGCTGTCATTGGGGCAGTAACCCAGTACACCTTTGTGGAAGGTGGATATTAGTACCTTAAAGGTACATATAAGTACCTAATATATATATATATATATATATATATATATATATATATATATATATATATATATATATATATTTCAAGGTTTCTAGGTTATAGTTCTCGCCCTGTAGCATCAGTCAAAACGCAGGGCAGGAGGCAGGAATCAGTTTGAACAGTTTACTGAACTTTTCTTCAGCAGCATAGACATACATTAGACAGCAATGTTGCCACACTTTTACATTATAGGTGCAGGTTTGGATGCAGTAGTTGCCTCTCAATTTACATTGATGGAGATGGTAGGTTTACATAATATTAATGAGCATGTTGTGTGTGTGGTTGCAAATAAACAAAACAGTAATAAATATTACGTAAAGCACCATTATTGATGTCTATCAGCTTAACATCATGTCTAGCACAATACAACAGCTTAATCAGGCTAATCATAACATGTCACCATTACTTAATCTATTAATTTGTACAGAACAATTAATATCTCTTTAAATAATACAAAAGCAACACTTAACATCTCTTACAAACAACGTGCATAAGCATTCTACAATGACGTTCATCCTTTGCTAATGACATGGCATGACTCATCATTTCTATCGAGTGGATTTATGACCCAAATACTCGATTATTTCTAGATATTTGCATATATAATCAATCTTAAACAAGTAATTGAAAAATATAAGACTCACTTTTCTCAAATGGACGCACACAGTTATTAATAATCAACCTAAACAATGCATCGAGAATGTGATGTAGTCTTCCCGTTGCCAGCGCAGCTGTTTTTGTCATGCGCATTTCTCGTGCGCAATCTCTTCCGGCACATCTACCAATGGCCATTAGATGGTGCCTTCGCGCCACTTTTGTAACAAATACTTTTTAAAAAGGTACGTCCCAGTGATAGCGTTTTTTTTTTTACGTCTTCAGACTGGATTTATGCGTTTCTCTGGCAACACTATCAATGGCGAAATGAATATACAGCAGTCAGGTGGTACAAGTCCGAGCTATATAAGTTGTTTACGTTTATTATTATTGTAATGTTATGTGCTTTGAAACATGAGGTAATTTAACACAGTCTCTCTTTGCAGACTCTGCTCTGGCTGTGTGCGGTCATGTGTTTTGGAGGAGGCGTGGCTTTGGAGAGCACTAGAGGGAGGCCAAAGCTACTGGAAGGCAAGCCTGCAACCTTTACCCAAAAAAGCGTAACGGCAAAAGCTAATGCTCCGCCCCCCGCGGTACGCAATGAAGGAGACCAGAGGCTGTTTTTTGAATGGATGTCAATGGATGAGAGACTTCACTATGCTGTTTAAACAGCTTTTGTGGGCAAATAGTTAATCATTTAATTAATGGACAGCATGTTTGCCAATCTTCAGAATGTTTTACACTAAACAATACTTTCGTTGGGAACTATATGCAGATTTTAGCTTGATAAAAATGTATTTTTTTAAGAGAAGGCAGACTAGGGAATGTTGCGACTGACGCCACTGCCATTACACGATAGGCTGTGAGCACGTGATTAAGTTAGCCGTTACGCTTTCTCCAATGGTAAGAGATACAGACCCTCTTATCCCCCCATTATATACAATCTCTGGGGAGGCAGAATGCACAATTTTTAGCCCCGATTTTCACTCGTTGGCATGTTTAGCAAAAACGCCGTCACATGCCCGAAATTGGAGACAAAATCTGTGCTCGTTCATGCAAGGGTAAATTAGTAAATTATGAATTATCGGTAATCAATTATGCAGTGTAAATGATCAAAGACGGCATCTGAGAAAATCAACGATGCGTCACCGACGTCTGTGAGATATTTGGCATGCTAAATATCTGGACCTGTCTGCGATTCATAATCCTGCTGTGTGAAATGTGTTCTGACTGAAAATGACACTGGCGATGACCTACAGCCAATGAGAGAGCAAGATACAGGGGAGTAAGTTCGGGGAGGAGTTATAGACCCGCCTCTCCCCAGACATTACCGCCTCCAAAATCTTTTTTTTCTTTTTTTCTCCTTCACTGCAAGTTAGCTATGGAGGACCAGGGGTGCCACTTAAAAATAAAAAGAAGAATCAATTAATTAATTTAATAATTCAAACATAAAAATGTATATAAATGAATCACTTTTTATATGGGCAAATTAATAGACATATTTAAAGTTGTTTATTTAATTCCTGTTTTTAAATGTAGTTTAATAAAACAATAAATTTTAAAAATCTTTTTTGAATGTATAAATAAATAGACACATTTGAAATGGGATATTTAATTAATTTTTTAAAACGCAAATCAATAAAACAATAAAAAGTTCATTAGTAAATCATTTTAAATGCACATTTAAATCGCTTTTTTAAAAAGAATTTGGCAAATGCTTTTCTTTCTCTGTTTACCAATTGCTTTTCTTTGTCGGTTTGCCAAATGCTTTTCTTTATCCATTTGTCAATCGAGTGGTAAAATGCCATTGGACAGTAAACACGTGGGAGCAACCAATCAACTTTCCCCTCAATTTGAAGAGCCAATCCTCTCTCACTTGTAACACTCACTGTCATTGGACAGTTAGTACGGTGACCTGGAGGGGACATGTTCGGTTCACTTCAAGTTTTGTCATGGCCACAACATATAAACTCGTGGCCACAAGATATTAATTCGTGGGAATGTGATAATAAGTTGCGGCCACAAGATCGTTTTGTCGAGGTAACGACATCCTTATGTCGTGGCCTCGAAATCATATGTTGAGGGAACTATATATTTTTCTCATGGCCACGAGTTAAATGTGTAAACAACCTGCGCAACCATAGCAACCAGGAACACAGGCACGAGGGGCTACAAGAGAAAACAGACACCCATTTACAGAAATAGGCTACAGAAATACAGTCATAAAGTAAAGAATATTAATTAGATAAAGAAATATGGGAAATGAAGGGGAAAATAAAGCAAATAAATATACACAGGGTGCAATTTGTAGGGGGGACGGGGGGGGGATTTCCCTTCTGGTCTATGTATCCCTGCCTCTGCTGAATTATTTTTAAAACTCAGAAAAATGAACATGACTGTCCAATCAACCGTTAGACTGTGCTCGTGGCGCGCACTCAAGAATTGCATGCCGGCGCGCGCTGCATAATTACTTTATTATAGCTTAAATAAAGCGCAAAAGAAACTACGAGCAATGACCGTCGGTGTTCTGTTAAGTCATGAAATGACCAAACATGCGATTAAAGCTGCCTCAAAACTGTGCATGCATGTACTTGTTGACATGGTTTTAAAGCTATTGTTATCCCATTTGTTGGCCGTAAAACGTCCTAAAAAGTACACCAGGGAAATCTAAATTTTCTCGGTGGAGCATGCCCCCATACTCCCCTAGTAAACTACATTTTCTGACCTCGGTAATTATGAGACCCTGCGTACAGCACAGCTTATATTCTATCTAATGAAATCTGAGGTAAACGTGTATAAATAAATGGGACCAAACACGATTGAATGTAGAGGTTTGTGTCTCGTTATTCTATTAATAACTACCGATTGATTTTGCATTTCTATCAGAAATTAAGAATTATTAGTGTCATTGTAGTGCTGCAAATATCTAAGCTATATCTAATACTTCAAATCTCAAAGTTAAATCAGAATTTTTTTGTAAAAATGTTTCTGTAACTGCTGCCAAAAATAGTATAGCTCCACTGTGGTTTTTAACAAAAAAAAAAATAAAAAACTTTTAAAAACATCCCCCCTGTGTTTTTTTTCACAAATCGCACTCTGAATATACAGATGTAACTAATAATATAAAAATATTAAATAAAAAATAAACGATAAGTGAATTGATTTAAAAGACTGTTCGGTGGGATTAAAATGTACAACATTTAAACATTGATTTATAAATTTAATTCGAATGCTGTCTGCAACATCGCGCGCAATACAATATAATATGCACTATGTTAACATAAAAATTTCTTAATTCCGTTCTTTTTCTTAATTAAAAATATTATTATGGTATTGTCCATTTATGATCATTCCAGGTTGCTATGGTTGCGCAGGTTGTTTACTCATTTAACTCGTGGCCATGAGAAAAATATATCGTTCCCTCAACTTATGATCTCGAGGCCACGACATAAGGATGTTGTTTCCTCGACAAAACGATCTCGTGGCCGTTCCCACAAATTAATATCTTTGGCCACGACACATTATCACGTTCCCACGAGTTTAGTGTTGTGGCCACGACAAAACTAAGTGAACCGAACATGTCCCCTCCAGGTCACCGTACGAACTGTCCAATGACAGTGAGTGTTACAAGTGAGAGAGGATTGGCTCTTCAAATTGAGGGGAAAGTTGATTGGTTGCTCCCACGTGTATACTGTCCAATGGCATTTTACCACTCGATTGACAAATGGATAAAGCAAAGCATTTGGCAAACCGACAAAGAAAAGCAATTGGTAAATAGAGAAAGAAAAGCATTTGCCAAATTCTTTTTAAAAAAAGCGATTTAAATGCACATTTAAAATGATTTACTAATGAACTTTTTATTGTTTTATTGATCTACGTTTTAAAAAATTAATTAAATATCCCATTTCAAATTTGTCTATTTATTTAAACATTCAAAAAAGATTTTTTAAAATGTATTGTTTTATTGTTTTATTAAACTACATTTAAAAACAGGAATTAAATAAACAACTTTAAATATGTCTATTAATTTGCCCATATAAAAAGTGATTCATTTATATACATTTTTATGTTTGAATTATTAAATTAATTAATTGATCCTTCTTTTTATTTTTAAGTGGCACCCCTGGTCCTCCATAGTTAGCGCACAGACAATTTGGATCGCAAGCTTCTTGCAGGCTAAAATTTTTACTAACAATTCCAGTCTCGCTTAAGACCTCCGGTCTCATGTGTGTCCTTGCGTTATTTCTCACAAGTGTTTGGTTGTGAAACATAGGTTGCAGACCAGACAGAGTTGTCTGCCAATCTTCCTTTTGTTAAGTCATGTGATGTGTAACCCTCTGTCGCCGATTCATCGTGGAATGTGCACACAGCAGTTATGCTGCCCCAGATAGTCATGCAGTGTGAAAAAAAAAAAAACAGTGATATGATGACTTTGGAAATTGTGCAGTGTAAACCCGGCATTACGTGAAGTGATCATCTCTTCTGCTTTACAGTTACAGCGTGAAATAAACATGAACATCAGAAGATATGTTGAAAGATACAGTATAACTTGCCGAAATCAGAAATATGTCAAAATGATTAAAACTAGTTTAATCATCAAGTGATTTGTAGTTTGTAAACAAGAGGTATGTGTCGAATTGAAAGGCTTCTAGATGTTGCAACACGGTTTAATAATGGTGACCGGAAATAAATGCAGCTCCTTTAAGCGGGGTAAAGTTAGTTTTAGGTTTGATATTCGCCGCATATCCGCCTAAGCTGCTTTAGGGACCATCTGCAAATTCACGACACAATTCCGTCTGAATTAATGTTTACAGGGCTACAGTAATCTAGTGGGCAAACTGACTTAATATATTTTGCCAATATCTCGCTTTAGACAATACCTCCCCTAATGTATATATACAGTACACAGATATTTAAAAAAAAAAAAAAAAATCACCTAAAGGTTTTTTTTTTTTTTTTTTTTTTATGTTCCAAAGCTTGTAGTACCTTCATAGTGACCTGACTGACTTACTACAGGTGAAATATTATCAATTTACCCCTTACTGTATGTACAGTACTCAAATATTATTAGAAAAATCACTACAGTAATTCACCAAAAGGGTTTTTTCAAGTTCTAAAGCTTGTAGTACCTTCCTAGTGACCTGACTGACTTACTACAGGTGATATCTGACCAATTTACCCTTTACTGTATGTACAGTACACAAATATTTCTAGAAAAATCACTACAGTAATTCACCAAAAGGGTTTTTTCACGTTCCAAAGCTTATAGTACCTTCCTAGTGACTAGACTCAGTGCCGCGTTAAGCCTTCGCGGGGCCCTGGGCTAACGAACCCAAAGGGCCCCCCCCCCCCCCTCTCCCCCCCCCTCCCCCTCGACATCCATAATCGCGCGACTTATGCGAATGAAGATTTTAATATGAATAAGATATCAATTTAAAACATGCAGACAAAAATGGTAAAAACATTTCTAGGATGGATTGACAACAACAATATAGGCTCATATGCGCTCCTCCATCATTATGACTTTGCATTGCTGATCTAAAAATGTAAAAAATAAAATTTAAATAAAAAAAAAAAGGCTTTTTAACAAGTCCAAGTTTAAATTCGACCGATTCGACTCTGGCTTTGGAATTTCAGAACGGTCATATCATCATTTCAGATGCGATATGTCTGAAGATTATTCTAGTTAATTATTCTGTCACAGACTTTTTTAATGCACGTTTTATACCTAATAAATGTACTATTAGTTTCTTCTCTAAATATGTTTCCATCACGTTTTATGTGCATATTATTTCGTTCAATAAAAAGTATCCACCCCAACGAGTGTACGAGTTACATTTATTGCAGTATCTTAAAATGTGCAGATGTGGCCGTTTTTTTTTTTTTTTTTTCAGAAAACCAATAAGACTCATTTAAAATTCTGTACTAACATTACTGCATGCATAAGTTTCAGAAACCCACCTTAAAAATGACGGTCAAATGCAATAGATCATCGTTAAGACATTGTATGGACCCTTTCTTTGTCCATTTATTCAGCTCCTTAATGATTTTAGTAGTAACAGCGTAGATAACCTTTAGCAAGTTATTGACAACATTATTTCTATTATGCTTCATTTTTATGAACATGCACACGGCTTCTGTCTCGCGCACAGACGCGCGTGCTAAAAGTCTTTGGCTGCGGAAAGATGCGTTCGGCGTGTGCACTGCGCACTATATAGTGGACTTTTGTTGTCAAGCACTCAATTCACTTTCGCATGGGCTGTTGTACAGTACACACACGGTCCGTGCCATCACAAAAATTGGGCTGCACGCGGACGGGGAGCGCGGACGTCTGCGAACCCTCTTGATGACGAAAATTACGCGATGCGAACGCCCGAAGTATACCTTGGTATTAATCCTGTAATAGCGGGCCACCAATCCAGCCATATGCACGTGCATACCCAGACGCTACGCACACTGTCCTGGTTGTATTCCTGCGTGCGTGTCCGCTGCGCGCCTGTGACTCTTGATTCGGGTGTGACAAAGATGCGTTTTAAAACGCAAAAGAGGATTGTCTCGCGGGCCCCCCCAAGTGTTAGGGGCCCTGGGCTGCAGCCCATGTTGCCCATTAGGATAACGCGGCCCTGACTAGACTGACTTACTACAGGTGATATCTGACCAATTTACCCCTTACTGTATGTACAGTACACAAATATTTCTAGAAAAATCACTACAGTAATTCACCAAAAGGGTTTTTTCAAGTTCCAAAGCTTGTAGTACCTTCCTAGTGACTAGACTGACTTACTACAGGTGATATCTGACCAATTTACCCTTTACTGTATGTACAGTACACAAATATTTCTAGAAAAATCACTACAGTAATTCACCAAAAGGGTTTTTTCACGTTCCAAAGCTTATAGTACCTTCCTAGTGACTAGACTGACTTACTACAGGTGATATCTGACCAATTTACCCCTTACTGTATGTACAGTACACAAATATTTCTAGAAAAATCACTACAGTAATTCACCAAAAGGGTTTTTTCAAGTTCCAAAGCTTGTAGTACCTTCCTGGTGACCTGACTGACTTACTACAGGTGAAATATTACCAATTTACCCCTTACTGTATGTACAGTACACAAATATTTCTAGAAAAATCATTACAGTAATTCACCAAAAGGGTTTTTTCAAGTTCCAAAGCTTGTAGTACCTTCCTAGTGACTAGACTGACTTACTACAGGTGATATTTGACCAATTTACCCTTTACTGTATGTACAGTACACAAATATTTCTAGAAAAATCACTACAGTAATTCACCAAAAGGGTTTTTTCAAGTTCCAAAGCGTGTAGTACCTTCCTGGTGACTAGACTGACTTACTACAGGTGAAATATTATCAATTTATACCCTACTGTATATACAGTACACAAATATTTCTAGAAAAATCATTACAGTAATTCACCAAAAGGGTTTTTTTCAAGTTCCAAAGCCTGTAGTACCTTCCTAGTGACTAGACTGACTTACTACAGGTGAAATATTATCAATTTATACCCTACTGTATATACAGTACACAAATATTTCTAGAAAAATCATTACAGTAATTCACCAAAAGGGTTTTTTTCAAGATCCAAAGCCTGTAGTACCTTCCTAGTGACCTGACTGACTTACTACAGGTGATATTTGACCAATTTACCCCTTACTGTATGTACAGTACTCAAATATTATTAGAAAAATCATTACAGTAATTCACCAAAAGGGTTTTTTCAAGTTCTAAAGCTTGTAGTACCTTCCTAGTGACCTGACTGACTTTCTACAGGTGAAATTTTATCAATTTATACCTTACTGTATATACAGTACACAAATATTTCTAGAAAAATCACTACAGTAATTCACCAAAAGGGTTTTTTCAAGTTCCAAAGCTTGTAGTACCTTCCTAGTGACTAGACTGACTTACTACAGGTGAAATATTACCAATTTATCCCTTACTGAATGTACAGTACACAAATATTTCTAGAAAAATCATTACAGTAATTCACCAAAAGGGTTTTTTCAAGTTCCAAAGCTTGTAGTACCTTCCTAGTGACTAGACTGACTTACTACAGGTGAAATATTACCAATTTATCCCTTACTGAATGTACAGTACACAAATATTTCTAGAAAAATCATTACAGTAATTCACCAAAAGGGTTTTTTCACATTCCAAAGCTTGTAGTACCTTCCTAGTGACTAGACTGACTTACTACAGGTGATATCTGACCAATTTACCCTTTACTGTATGTACAGTACACAAATATTTCTAGAAAAATCACTACAGTAATTCACCAAAAGGGTTTTTTCAAGTTCCAAAGCTTGTAGTACCTTCCTGGTGACCTGACTGACTTACTACAGGTGAAATATTACCAATTTACCCCTTACTGTATGTACAGTACACAAATATTTCTAGAAAAATCATTACAGTAATTCACCAAAAGGGTTTTTTCAAGTTCCAAAGCCTGTAGTACCTTCCTAGTGACTAGACTGACTTACTACAGGTGAAATATTACCAATTTACCCCTTACTGAATGTACAGTACACAAATATTTCTAGAAAAATCATTACAGTAATTCACCAAAAGGGTTTTTTCACATTCCAAAGCTTGTAGTACCTTCCTAGTGACTAGACTGACTTACTACAGGTGATATCTGACCAATTTACCCTTTACTGTATGTACAGTACACAAATATTTCTAGAAAAATCACTACAGTAATTCACCAAAAGGGTTTTTTCAAGTTCCAAAGCTTGTAGTACCTTCCTGGTGACCTGACTGACTTACTACAGGTGAAATATTACCAATTTACCCCTTACTGTATGTACAGTACACAAATATTTCTAGAAAAATCACTACAGTAATTCACCAAAAGGGTTTTTTCAAGATCCAAAGCTTGTAGTACCTTCCTAATGACTAGACTGACTTACTACAGGTGAAATATTACCAGTTTACCCCTTACTGTATGTACAGTACACAAATATTTCTAGAAAAATCATTACAGTAATTCACCAAAAGGGTTTTTTTCAAGATCCAAAGCCTGTAGTACCTTCCTAGTGACCTGACTGACTTACTACAGGTGATATTTGACCAATTTACCCCTTACTGTATGTACAGTACTCAAATATTATTAGAAAAATCATTACAGTAATTCACCAAAAGGGTTTTTTCAAGTTCTAAAGCTTGTAGTACCTTCCTAGTGACCTGACTGACTTTCTACAGGTGAAATTTTATCAATTTATACCTTACTGTATATACAGTACACAAATATTTCTAGAAAAATCACTACAGTAATTCACCAAAAGGGTTTTTTCAAGTTCCAAAGCTTGTAGTACCTTCCTAGTGACCTGACTGACTTACTACAGGTGATATCTGACCAATTTACCCTTTACTGTATGTACAGTACACAAATATTTCTAGAAAAATCCCTACAGTAATTCACCAAAAGGGTTTTTTTCAAGTTCCAAAGCTTGTAGTACCTTCCTAATGACTAGACTGACTTACTACAGGTGATATCTGACCAATTTACCCCTTACTGTATGTACAGTACACAAATATTTCTAGAAAAATCATTACAGTAATTCACCAAAAGGGTTTTTTCAAGTTCCAAAGCTTGTAGTACCTTCCTGGTGACCTGACTGACTTACTACAGGTGAAATATTACCAATTTATCCCTTACTGAATGTACAGTACACAAATATTTCTAGAAAAATCATTAATTTAATTCACCAAAAGGGTTTTTTCAAGTTCCAAAGCTTGTAGTACCTTCCTAGTGACCTGACTGACTTACTACAGGTGATATCTGACCAATTTACCCTTTACTGTATGTACAGTACACAAATATTTCTAGAAAAATCACTACAGTAATTCACCAAAAGGGTTTTTTCAAGTTCCAAAGCTTGTAGTACCTTCCTGGTGACCTGACTGACTTACTACAGGTGATATCTGACCAATTTACCCCTTACTGTATGTACAGTACACAAATATTTCTAGAAAAATCACTACAGTAATTCACCAAAAGGGTTTTTTCAAGTTCCAAAGCTTGTAGTACCTTCCTGGTGACCTGACTGACTTACTACAGGTGAAATATTACCAATTTACCCCTTACTGTATGTACAGTACACAAATATTTCTAGAAAAATCATTACAGTAATTTACCAAAAGGGTTTTTTCAAGTTCCAAAGCCTGTAGTACCTTCCTAGTGACTAGACTGACTTACTACGGGTGAAATATTACCAATTTATCCCTTACTGTATATACAGTACTCAAATATTTCTAGAAAAATCACTACAGTAATTCACCAAAAGGGTTTTTTCAAGTTCCAAAGCTTGTAGTACCTTCCTAGAAACCAGACTGACTTACTACAGGTGATATTTGACCAATTTACCCCTTACTGTATGTACAGTACACAAATATGTCTAGAAAAATCATTACTGTAATTCACCAAAAGGGTTTTTTCAAGATCCAAAGCTTATAGTACCTTCCTAGTGACTAGAATGACTTACTACAGGTGATATTTTGTTTTGTTTTTGTTGCTGCTCACTCTTGTTCTTTGTATAGTGTCACCTGATCTCTTGTGTACTGTGCTCCAGTGTTCCCGCTGTGTTTGGAATGCCTGTCGTTTGTGGATCACATTATCACTGGATTTCTGTCTTGCAATTCATTCATCCACCCATTTTAGTCCCTGCGCTACCGAAGACACCATCAGCACCCACAACCTCCTTTGTTACTCAGCTGTTGTTCACGTTATCTTCCTTAATAAATATTTGTATGCTTGCAACTGAATCTCGAGTCATTTAACGTGACATTTTCTCATTATATTTGTATTTATTTTATACTGAAATTGGTTAACCCCCATGTTAATATTTTATTACATAATCAATCCTTGACAAGTTTACCACAAGTTAACACAAATTAAATTCAACTTGCTGAGTTGCATCAAAATGATATTGTCAAAACAAAAACAAAAAATATAGGCAATATTAAGATCATTTAGCATTTCCAATTATTTTAGGCCTTTTCCATTCTATTCTATTAATATTTGTTTAGGCTACTTTTATTAATAAATTAATATTATAATATGCCACATTTCATCCTCAGTAATTTCATAGCACATTACCCCATAACTGACGTGCTGTTAAGATAAGATGTGAAGAAAAGATTAGGCTATTAGCCTATTTTCCTTTAGATTTTTTTTTTTAATAAGATTTGTTTTATTATACAATGACATTAATTAGGCCTATAATTTAAATGAGTAACAGTGTTTTTTTTTTTATGTACGGGCCACAAGAGAAAAATATGGTCCCACTTTATATTAAGTGGCCTTAACTCATATGTACTTGCATCAAAAATAAGTACAATGTACTTATTGGGTTCATATTGAATTGTAAAACACATTTGCTGCTATTGAGGTGGATACGGGTAAGGTTAGGGAAAGCTTTGGTGGGATGGGTAGGTTTAAGGATAGGGGTAAGGGTTAAGGGATGGGTCAATAGTGTAATTACAAGTGTAATTATAGAAATTAATATATAAAAAACTAAATATATTTTATTTGAATAACATTATCTAAGTTGATTTATCATAAGAACATAATGTTTTGATAAATCATGAAAATCGTTATCTAAATATAAAAGAATGTTCTACAGAATTAAATGGAACATGTGGGGGGAAAAATAATAAAAAGTTAACTTGTACCCTTACCAACAATGAATGCTAATGAAAAAGTTTTATGTAAAAGTAGTTTTGTAATTACTTTTTTTTTTTTTTTTTTTTTGTTAAAGAACAATTTAATTTAGCCTATCTATTTATTTATTTATTCTTTGGGCCGGGTTTTAAAAAAAATCTGAAGTGCCTATGCTTGGCTTTTAATTTGAAATAAACAGTGTATCCGAGTTGCTTTCGCGATCGCATCGATCGAGTAAGGACGTACAGTTAGTACTAATTAGCCACCTGGTCAAATACCTAAAAATTGGTTGTGAGATAGCGTTGATTATTCCGCTTATATTAGGCTACTGCAAGTGATAAGATTATATATAGGCTATATATTTGTAATATTTTGTAATGATCATAATTTTTCCTGCAATGGTTTTTTCCCAGCTTCTGCATTTTTCTGTCTTTTCTTTCGCGGTCAGAACAGGTGAGTAAAACAACAATTTCGAATCTTGACAGTATTTTATTCATAAGATAGTGAATTTACATTGACACTGCAGGTTAGGGTAGACAAAGTGATGTTGAGCTACAGCTTTCGAGAAGTAGGCATAGGCTAAAATAAAGACATTTACAGCTATTAAAGTGAACTTTACCTGTAGGGCCTGGCGCAAAAATGAGGCATCGGCATCTCACAGCGGCATTTCCAGCAGCATGGACCTTCTTCGGCATTTTGGTCAAATATCACCTGTAGTAAGTCAGTCTAGTCACTAGGAAGGTACTACAAGCTTTGGATCTTGAAAAAACCCTTTTGGTGAATTACAGTAATGATTTTTCTAGAAATATTTGTGTACTGTACATACAGTAAGGGGTAAATTGGTCAAATATCACCTGTAGTAAGTCAGTCTAGTCATTAGGAAGGTACTACAAGCTTTGGATCTTGAAAAAACCCTTTTGGTGAATTACTGTAATGATTTTTCTAGAAATATTTGTGTACTGTACATACAGTAAGGGATAAATTGGTAATATTTCACCTGTAGTAAGTCAGTCAGGTCACCAGGAAGGTACTACAAGCTTTGGATCTTGAAAAACCCTTTTGGTGAATTACTGTAATGATTTTTCTAGAAATATTTGTGTACTGTACATACAGTAAGGGGTAAATTGGTCAAATATCACCTGTAGTAAGTCAGTCTAGTCACTAGGAAGTTATTACAAGCTTTGGATCTTGAAAAAACCCTTTTGGTGAATTAAATTAATGATTGTTCTAGAAATATTTGTGTACTGTACATACAGTAAAGAGTAAATTGGTCAAATATCACCTGTAGTAAGTCAGTCTAGTCACTAGGAAGTTATTACAAGCTTTGGAACTTGAAAAAACCCTTTTGGTGAATTACTGTAATGATTTTTCTAGAAATATTTGTGTACTGTACATACAGTAAGGGGTAAACTGGTAATATTTCACCTGTAGTAAGTCAGTCAGGTCACTAGGAAGGTACTACAAGCTTTGGAACTTGAAAAAACCCTTTTGGTGAATTACTGTAATGATTTTTCTAGAAATATTTGTGTACTGTACATACAGTAAGGGGTAAACTGGTAATATTTCACCTGTAGTAAGTCAGTCAGGTCACTAGGAAGGTACTACAAGCTTTGGAACTTGAACAAACCCTTTTGGTGAATTAAATTAATGATTTTTCTAGAAATATTTGTGTACTGTACATACAGTAAAGGGTAAATTGGTCAGATATCACCTGTAGTAAGTCAGTCTAGTCACTAGGAAGGTACTACAAGCTTTGGATCTTGAAAAAACCCTTTTGGTGAATTACAGTAATGATTTTTCTAGAAATATTTGTGTACTGTACATACAGTAAGGGGTAAATTGGTAACATTTCACCTGTAGTAAGTCAGTCTAGTCACTAGGAAGGTACTACAAGCTTTAGATCTTGAACAAACCCTTTTGGTGAATTAAATTAATGATTTTTCTAGAAATATTTGTGTACTGTACATACAGTAAGGGGTAAATTGGTAACATTTCACCTGTAGTAAGTCAGTCTAGTTACTAGGAAGGTACTACAAGCTTTGGAACTTGAACAAACCCTTTTGGTGAATTAAATTAATGATTTTTCTAGAAATATTTGTGTACTGTACATACAGTAAGGGGTAAATTGGTCAGATATCACCTGTAGTAAGTCAGTCTAGTCACTAGGAAGGTACTACAAGCTTTAGATCTTGAAAAAACCCTTTTGGTGAATTACTGTAATGATTTTTCTAGAAATATTTGTGTACTGTACATACAGTAAGGGGTAAATTGGTCAAATATCACCTGTAGTAAGTCAGTCTAGTCACTAGGAAGTTATTACAAGCTTTGGATCTTGAAAAAACCCTTTTGGTGAATTAAATTAATGATTGTTGTAGAAATATTTGTGTACTGTACATACAGTAAGGGGTAAATTGGTAACATTTCACCTGTAGTAAGTCAGTCAGGTCACTAGGAAGGTACTACAAGCTTTGGAACTTGAAAAAACCCTTTTGGTGAATTAAATTAATGATTGTTCTAGAAATATTTGTGTACTGTACATACAGTAAGGGGTAAACTGGTAATATTTCACCTGTAGTAAGTCAGTCAGGTCACTAGGAAGGTACTACAAGCTTTGGAACTTGAAAAAACCCTTTTGGTGAATTACTGTAATGATTTTTCTAGAAATATTTGTGTACTGTACATACAGTAAGGGGTAAATTGGTCAAATATCACCTGTAGTAAGTCAGTCTAGTCACTAGGAAGTTATTACAAGCTTTGGATCTTGAAAAAACCCTTTTGGTGAATTACTGTAATGATTTTAAAGTAATTTCAAATTATACAAATTAGACGTTTTTAAGAAGTTGGGGAATTGACAGACGTTCCCTTAGTCATGCACCGTGATCATGCACTGTGAAAGCGCTTTAAAGCATACATATGCATCTGTAATACCCGTAGGTGGTTTTGAGTGATTTTTTTTTATGTTGATATACATAAGTTTCATAATTGTTAAAACTATTTATAGTATTCATATCTCTGATAGATTGTCGTCTTTGTAGTACAGTGGCAAGGGAAAGCGAAAATCCGGCGAATATCAAACCTAAAACTAACTTTACCCCGCTGCTCCAGCAAGCTTTCGTTCCGTTATCCACTGGGCCGTGCTGCGTAGTTCAAAGTAAACTAGTGAAACATCTGAAAACAGTGCTATTTGTTCTGTATTTGTTGTTACTGACAGAGAAACAACAGATGATTCAATGACAGAGCAGTCCGAACCAATCCATATCGTTTCAGATCATTGTGCAAGTGCGTTTGGCCAATTCACGGAAAAGAAAGAATCCAGACAAAAGAATGATTCATTCACGAATGATAGGTATCGCTGGTTCAGTCGACAGAACTACAGGACACACATAATATCTGCTGAAATATTTGCACAGAAAAAATTTCTCAGGTCAGTCGGAGGCGCGTGCATGTTACATACAGTGCATATATAGCCGTACAGCTGCCATGGCGGCCACGTATTTTACCAAATTTAGCCGCACTGCCAGGAAAATAGGAGGAAGGAAGGAGCCCTGTCCTATGCCTTTCCTATTCAACTTATGGAAAAAAGCTTAACTGACGCGAAACAAGTTTACACTTCTCCGTAACTTGAATATGAAAGGTGGTCTGGAGGAAGCTAGATATTTTAACTTTTTAAATATGTATATTTTTTTGCACAAACACATCGCTTTGCTTCAGAAGGCCTTTATTAACCCCCCGGAGCCATGTGGAATATACATTTATGATGGATGGATATGGATGGAAGCACTTTCTTTAGCTCCTACTCGTTGATCCAGCTCACTGCCATTATAAAGCTCGGATGTACGGAAGACGATTAGGGCCAAGCAATAATAAAAAAATAAAACCATCTCGAGATTAAAGTTGTTAAATTTCGAGAAAAATGTCAAGATAAAATGTTGAGAATAAACTTGTTAAATTACGAGAAAAAAGTCAAGATAAAATGTTGAGAATAAACTTGTTAAATTACGAGAAAAAACTTGTTAAATTTTGAGAAAAAAGTCAAGATAAAATGTTGAGAATAAATACGTTAAATTACGAGAAAAAAACTTGTTAAATTTCAAGCAAAAAGTTGAGATAAAATGTTGAGAATAAAGTCATTAAATTATGAGAAAAAAAGTTGTTAATTTACGAGAACAAATTCGTTAAATTATAAGAAAAATCTCATTAAATTTCGAGAAAAAAGTCGAGATAAAATATTGAGAATAAACATTAAATTATGAGAAAAAAGTTGTTAAATTACGAGAACAAATTCATTAATTTACGAATTTGTTCTCATAATTTAACGAATTTGTTCTAGTAAATTAACAACTTTTTTCTCGTAATTTAATGACTATTCTCAACATTGTATCTCGACTTTTTTCTCGAAATTTAAAAATTTTTTTTTCGAAATTTAACAACTTTAATCTCAAGATGGTTTTATTTTTTTATTATTGCTTGGCCCTAATCATCTTCCGTACGGATGCTTCAGGATATTTATCAAAATTTCTCAGATTGTGTTTATCAGAAAGAAGAAAGTCATATTACACCTATGGTTTAAATTAAATTTTCATTTGAAAGTGAACTAATCCTTTAATTTAAATTAAATTAAAAGTTATTTTTTAAACCTATATATTGATATATTTTATACTGAAATGTTGAATGTTTGTAATTAATGTTTAAAAAAAAATAAAAAATTCATAGATACATCAATACCAGTATTAGTGTCAGTGATTCTGGCCTTCATTCATAAAAAGATACCATTAACCAAATGTTTAAAATATAATATCTTTAAGTTGTTTCTACATTGATTTGGAGAGTAACTGTAAAATTATTACAATATAAAAATATAAAAAACTCCAATGTTTTTAATCGTGATTATTCACAATTAATTACAGAAAAAAAAAAATTTTTAATTGATTGACAGCACTACTAAAAACTTGTTAGTCAGCTAGGAAAAAATCATTTAGAGAATTTTGATAAATGCACTATATTGCATATTCATTATATTTCTACTTAACATGTTCTTTGGTGCTTTAATGTAAGTTTGAAAAAAATCTGTCATGTTTTATGACAGCCACATTTAAATTTTTATATAAAAAAAAAAAAAAAAAAAGAAAAGAAATGTCTAGCCCTATTGCCCATTACAACACAACAAAGTTTGTGCTATGCTATATTTATAGTCAGGCAGTTATTATGAAAAGCACAATCTAAATTAGTGTGTGCTTTGTGACACACGCCCACAAACCATGCATCCACTGGGATTCTGTTTGATGGTATTTAAAATGTGATGCTCTGACATCTGTGCCTTCAACAACACCTGTGAGGGAAGCGTGTACTGTAGATTTGCATTAACAAGGACTTTGCAGTATTACTCTATTCAGTGTTCTATAGCAGCATCTGTGGTTAATTTGATCTTCATGTTTGAAAATGTCTAATCCGTTTAATGCCTCTAAATCAAACCTCACTCAGACTCTGTTGATTTTGGATCAAGATGCACCAATGAAGGCATTTTTGTTTGTGACCCCATGTGTTATTTTCCTTTATGTCAATGGGGTAATGCTGTTCACTTTGAGGAAAAAGACTGTTTTTCAGGAGACATCCCGCTACATTCTCTTTGGTCACATGCTTTGGGTCGATACGCTCAATCTCTTTATGAGTGTACTGTTGTATATATGTGCTGTCAGTAGGATTTTAGTTATGAAAAATATCTGTCTTGTTCTTCTCAATGCTGCAACAGCTCTCTTTCAGGTCTCTACCTTAAATCTGGCTTTGATGTCACTGGAGAGGTATGTGGCCATCTGCATCCCTCTCAGACATGCAGAAATCACCAGTTTTGAAAGAACTCACTTAGCTTTCGGTGTTGTTTGGATCATGGGTTTGTTTCAGTCCCTGTCGGAGGTGATTATTTTCTACTCCATTGATACTACAAACACAGCAATGTCTTTGTTCTGTTCAAGAACTACTCTCTTCAGACTGCAGATATATAAGAAACTTGATATAGCTTTCACATGTATATTTTTCATCTCAGTGTGTTTTGTTATTATCTTTACTTATGCTTCTATAGCAGCTGTGGCTAGAACAGCTGCCTGTGATAAAATGTCAGCCAAAAAAGCCAACAAGACTGTTCTGTTGCATCTAATACAGCTGGGTCTTGGGGCATCATCCATTTTAGTTGGAGTCATCCAAGAACCTATTTATGTTTATACTGACCCAACGACTGCAGTAAATGTAATGTATTTTTGCTTTTTAGTGTTTATAATTTTCCCTAAATGTCTAAGTCCTCTTATATATGGCATGAGAGACCAGGCCTTCAGCTGTTTATTTAAATACTATTTCACATTCGGTAAAGGTAAAGTCAAACCAGTTATAATAGATCAAAACGTTTAGTAGCAATGGTTAGAAAATTAGCACTTCATATTGTACCATATTTTAATATATTGGATATGTTCCTGGACATGGAGATAATAATATGAGATAAAATGTTATGTAATTTATTGTAAAGATACTCTGAAGTTGAATCAGACTAAAACAACTAAGCTGTGAAATATGCAAGCATTTAGCATGCTAATCTGTTTTATTTTCACAGCACAGTGTGCCCGTATATGGCAAAAATGTTTAATAATTGCTCATTTTTGTAAAGGACTACATTTTGGCACTGTGACATGAACATTATTAAAGTTGTCATTTAGATTATAGTCATTTTAATCTGTTTTGGACATCTAAATTATCTCTGAAATGACCTATTCATTCACTGATACACTTCAAAATAAAACCATGCAAGGAACAAAATAAATGTTTATGTGGAATGAAATGCTTATCTTTCTGTCTTTTTGTTATTTGTCCTTTGCCAGAAAGATTTGGTAAGATCTAGAATTACAAAATAGATCATGATGACATTTAAGAGATGTCATTGCACCATATTCAAATAACATCATTATATTTCCCTTCTGTGAGTTTTTAGAAAAGGAAGTGCGTCTTTCGTGACTTTAAAGCCCTCGAGTATCATGACAAACACCCCCATTGGAACTCCCCTACACTTCAAAGTTAGTGATTGCATTAATTATTTAAAACTTTTTTAGACTGACAAACATGTTTTTTTTTCTTTATATGATTGTTTGGGAATAGGTATTTCCATAAAGAATAACAGAGACAACTACATTTCAACAGAGGTTCACTAATAGGGTCTAAATCCTTCACAAACACTTTTCTTAATGAGAGGTTAATCTTAGAGGACTCTTGAGACTTAACCACTTATTATGATCAATAGAAATGACATCTGGGCATGACTCACTCATATTCAGACTTGGGTTGAATGTGGCTGCAGCTGGGGACGTCCAACAGAGTTCTAATTTTAATCTGTGGGTCATCAAAAAAATCATCGGAAAAAAAACACATGCACTTCTTCTGAAGGCTTGTAACTTTCTGAAATTAATTTGACAACTCCTGGATCTAAAAACATCTGTGTTTCCCTTCAGAGTTGTTATCATTAACTAAAACTAAAACGTAAAAAAAAAAAAAAAAAAAATCTACCTTTATTTTGTATTTATAGCCTAAATCATAAAAAAAAAAAAAAAAATCTAACTACTTTAGGCTGAAAGAGAAACAACATATTGTCATTTCAGTGTTATTCAGGTCATATGAAAGGGCTGATAAGGTTACAATGAACAAACCAGAAAACACAAACAGTACCTGAAAAACAGGATCAAGTTTATATAGAAATGTCATGGCCTTGATGAAACAAGTGTGCTTGCAGACCTGGTTGTGGCAGTTATGACTGACAAAGAGACAGAGAAAATGAAACTGAATGCATATATGGACTAATAGAGGCTTCTAGATCACTATCAAAATTCAATAATATTGGTTCTTGTAATGGTTATAAATGTGCACCATTAGGTTAACAAACATTTGACTAACCAGGCTGTCAGACAATTTGTGTGAAAAAAAAAAGCGGCCTTAACATAGTATAATTTGCATTATTATTAAAAAGTGTATAAAGTGCGTCATTCGCTTCAGTCATCTTCAGGGTGCACTTCTCTCTCAACACCGACAGAGGGAGACTGTCATCACTTCATCTCAAGAAGTATGGCGGCGTACAGAAGGAAATTGTTCGCTGCTGGACTGAGGTTGTATTATTGTGTTTTCAGCTGTCTCGTTCTTGAAGATTGTTTAATTTCATGAAACCTAACTGTAGTGTATTTGTGGTTTCTGTGCATTCATAAATAATGGAACAGTAGTTGCGGTTAGATAAACATATGTAGTGTAAATTCGATCAGATGTTTCGGCAAGTGTAGTATTGCTGCCTATATTTCTTATTTTAACTTTCTAAGATCTTTTATTTAATAACCTACTTTCCGTTTCGTTTTAGCCTTGTGTGTACAAACTGTCTTGTATAGTGTTGTCCTTGAACTGAGTGCCTTAATTATGCATCTTATTGTTCCTGGCATGAACTTTGTTTGTCATTATGTTTTGTGTAGCTGTGCTGCTTCCTTGATGAACAGAAGCTCCTGTCAGAGCAGTCGCAGACTGGCTGTGCTGCCCACACTCATCAGGAAGAACTGGAAGACGCTGAGTGTCACAGGTGCTCTGTGTGCTGTTCCTTTCATCCAGGTCTGCACCATCACAATGTGACTGGAATATGGACTGTTTGATTGCTATAGCTGCCAATATTTAATAAACAAGTACAGAGTTCAAAAGATAGCATCATTTCTGATAGAGCCTATAATTCACTATCTATTTATTAATAGTGGCCTATGAAGGTGAAGGCTTATCTCATGTATATTAATTAGATGACAATACTAGGCCATCTTCCTAGCCGTTCAGTCATGCCAACACATTTAATTAAGCCTTCTTCACTAAATAGTCTGCCATTAAACCTCTTTAGTGTTATTTTCTACTGAACTGGTATCTGAAAAACCTCTTTAACGACTCTGTTCTCTTTGTCTTGTTTAGAAACCAGAAAATCTGTCTCATGAAGATCTGGTACGGAGAGCATCGTCTCTGGTCACTAACAGTACTAATACTTTTGTTTCTCAAACTACTTTAGCGCTGCTCGACTCCCTCACAGGCTATGTTAAGGTAATCCCAACTATTTGAACAAGGGATTGATGCTTTCATTTTCACGATTAAAAAAAGTTTGCAAAAACAACATCCAAAATTCTTGTCTTCTCTAGGCTATAAACAGTCTTGTGAAGTTACACAAGCACTATGTGGATTCTATCAGCAATCTTTCTCCTGCGGAGGAGAATGCTATCTGGCAGGTCATCCTTGGTCGGCGTCAGGAGGTAATGATTTGGGAAAATGCAGGGAGTTCATGTTCACAAGCTTTCAAATTAAAGTTATCCTTTACAGTATTTAAAGGGTTAGTTCACCCAAAAATAAAAATTATATCAATCACTCACCCTCATGTCGTTCGACACCCGTAAGACCTTCATTCATCTTCGGAACACAAATTAAGATATTTTTGATGAAATCCGATGGCTCAGTGAGGCCTGCATCGGCAGCAAAAACACTCCATTTTTCAATGCCCAGAAAGCTACTAAAGGCATATTTAAAACAGTTCATGTGACTACACTGGTACAACTTTAATATTATAAAGCGACAAGAATACTTTTTGTGCGTCAAAAAAAAAAAAAATTATGAATTTATTCAACAATATCTAGTGATGGTTAATTTCAAAACACTGCTTCATGAAGCTTTGAAGCCTTACGAATCTTTTGTTTCGAATCAGTGATTCGGAGCGCGTGTCAGACTACCAAAGTCACGCCCCCTGGTGGTGAACCATTGAAATTTCGAAATACTTTTGACATAACAAATCCTTGTTTACTGAAATCATGTGACTTTGGCAGTTTGATACACACTCCAAACCACTGATTCGAAACAAAAGATTCATAAAGCTTTAAAGCTTCATGAAGCAGTGTTTTGAAATCACCCATCTCTAGATATTGTGGAATAAAGTCGCTATTTTGTTATTTTTGGCGCACAAAAAGTATTCTCGTCGCTTTATAATATTAAAGTTGAACCACTGTAGTCACATGAACTGTTTTAAATATGTCTTTAGTAGCTTTCTGGGCCTTGAAAAAGGGAGTGTTATTGCTGCCAATGCAGGCCTCACTGAGCCATCGGATTTGATCAAAAATATCTTTAATTTGAGTTCCGAAGATGAAGGTCTTACAGGCGTCGAATGACATGAGGGTGAGTAATAAATGACAGAATTTTAATTTTTGGGTGAACTAACCCTTTAGTTGTGTAGTGGTGCTTCTCTGACATTATGGTATAATACATTATTAATATAACTTCTCTTTTTAATGAAATGATTGCATTTTCAACAAGGTAATTAACAAGAGAAAGGATTACAAACAATTTGAATCCTGCTGGATGACTGCCATCAATCTCTCAAAGCTGGCAGCAGATGCAGCCTTCAATGCAGGTAGGGCTCATTTTCTTTAGTAGGTGTTTAAAGGATTAGTTCTCTAAAAAATGAAAATTCTGTCATGAATTATTCACCTTCATGTCGTTCCAAACCTGCAAGACTCGTCCATCCTCGGAGCACAAATAAAGATCTTTTTTAATGAAATCTGAGAGGATTCTGTCCCTCCACTGACAGTCTACGCAACTACCACTTTCAAGCCCCAGAAAGTAGTAAAAACATCATAAAAGTAATCCACATGACTCCAGTGGTTTACCCTCAATTTTATGAAGTGACACAAAAGCTTTGTTTGCATAAATAAACATAATTTACCACTCTATTTACAAAATAACGATCTTCAAGGAGAGCACCGAGACGCAGATGTTGTTGCTTGAACACGCATTGGAAATCTTAATTTGTGTGCCAAAGATGAACGAATGTCTTACAGGTTTGGAATGACATGATGGTGAATAATTAATGACAGAATTTTTGCGTTAGGGTGAACTAACCCTTTAAGATTATTAGGTTAACACTGTTTAACACAACATTTTTTTATTTAATTTAACAATTCTTTATGAACATCAGGATGTTTGGTTAATATTTGAATGAATAAAAAAAATAAAACATATATTATATTATATACACTACTTTTCAAAAGTTAGGGGTCAGTAAGATTTTTGTTTTTAAAAAGTCTCACATGCTAAATAATGGTAACCTTATTGATAACATCTTAACGGGTTGTATTCAAGTAAAAGATATTATGTAATATTGCTGAATCAACCTAAATGCATACATTTATACCAACAAAATTAATTTAAATCAAGTTAAAAAAAAAAAAAAATTGTTCTTTAAGATAACAGTTGCATGTTAGCACTTTTTACAGTGTTAGACTGCACTTATTTGATTAAAATATATAGTAAAAACAGTAATATTATGAAATATTATTATAATTATAACTTTAAATACAAATAAACTGTTAACTACTTTGAAATAAGTATGATTTAGTTCAGTGCTTCTAAAAGCTGTGATGGGGACCATTGCAAATTTTGGATGTCTCCCTCATCAGACACACCCAATTCAAGTCTTGTGGTACATCTGAAATTGCACACTGTCTGTGCAAGTACTACATTTCAATTTGAACTTACTTTGCGACCGTTAAAGTATGTCCTATACAGTATGAACAATGTGCGACATCCGCCATATTGTTATTGTCACGTGACCTACCAGCATCAGTTGCGTCGGTTAACTGCCATTCATAAATCCTCTCGTGGCCTCATGGGATAGTAAAGGTGTTCGTCAAATGCACACTTCAGAATCTCAGCAGAAGTAGTAGGTCATCTTGGTACTTTTCACCCTCCTGTTTTTCGAATACTATGTATTCGGACATACTACTCTGTCGGCATACTGTTTTTTGCATTGGGAAGTATTTGATTTCGGACACAGTGATGCAGTCTGTGCTCACGAGTTGAATCAGGTGTGTTAGATGAGGAAGACAAACAAAATGTCCAGTTATGGGTGGGGACAGATTTGAGAATCATGTGACTTATCCAAATACCTACACTTGCTGTCTTTACACTTGACCACTTGTCTACTTGTATGACATATTTCCTGTATTTGCCCCAATTGTTCAAGTAGGCGTGAAGAGCCTTAAAAATTCAATTTTACAGAGCTTTATTATTTTCAATACTTTGCATCTTAAAATACACATATAAATGTCTGTCAGTAGTCGCTATGTAACTAACAGAAAACAATTTTAAAATACCACAAGAGTGGGTATTTTGACAGAGCAGTGTAGAGACTCATTTACATTTGGCACTTACTGCCACTTGGTGGTCATTTGTTGGATTGCGCTTTTAGCCACACATTGTAATAGCCTAACCCTGTCTGTCCTCTACAGGGGCTGACCAAGCTTCTGTGTCAGCACAGAACAGTCTACAGGCCGCACAGTCCCAGGTGGAACATTTTCAACAGCTGATGCAGGAGGCTGAGAGAGAACTCAAAGACTCTAATGCTGAGAACAGCGAGAGGTTTCAAAACCACAGCACTGGAGTGGAGGATGAGGACATACCAGATGCATATCTACGAGAGGACTAGTCACATCAAGACCTTTAGCACAGCTTTAAAGTATATTGATACAAAAACCTCTACCACTACTGAAGCACAGAATTGAATTTGATTAATACTCCCATCTGCAAGTTATTTATTTTGTGTGTGGCAAAGGACAAATGCTGTGAAATGAGCTCAAATCTGTGATGCAGCCAGGACAATTTATATAAACGAATATAAGTATTAAATACAAAACTATCAGGGTAAGAAATGGGACTTGATAGATAAAGACTTACTTTCCAGGTCAGGTGCTTCACATTTGTTAGTAATTGATAAGTGCAATTACAGTTTAATTACATGGATTTAAATTTAAACTACTTTTAGATTTTAAAACAGTTGTTTCATAAATGTTCTTTTTACTGTATGCACAATATGTCTGATCTATAATTACAGTCAGATGCTACCCTTGTAATTTCTTCTTCTTAAAATAAACATTGGAAATGATTTGTTTTGATGATCATTTCTGTCTGTTTTGTTTTTTCCCCTGTTGCAATTAATTTATAATGGAACTACATTATTATTTAAAAAATCAGGTGTTTTATTTCAAACAATTTCCTTTTGATGTTGTCATTCTGTGTTCCTCTCAGTCATCCCGATAAAGAATGCACTAATACTTTTTAACCATCTATTAAAATGTCATTTGTAAAAACCTCCCTTCTAGAACTGCATTTGTATTATCACTAAAATATATTAATTTCTGTCTCTTGTTTGTCCCCTTAATTTTCTTTTGCCATTCTCAACAACAACCTATCATCTATGTCTGCCTCACATTTATCTCCACCTGTTGTTTCCAGTGCTGTGGACTGAAGGGCTCATTACCCACACATCCATCATGGCGGTAGAGATGTTGTCTTCCTTTTGTGCCGTTTAGAGTTTTCTCTTTTCACATCACTTTTTCAGTCAGCTCTCCAGAGCCAAAGTCATATGTCATTCCTTTGTCCTTTCAGATCTTAATCCAAACAGATTGATTTATTGTTTGAATCATGGCATATTTTCATAATGCTGTAAAAAAAAAAAAAAATTTTAGGAAAGGTTATTTAATGTTACTCAAATGGTTCGTGTCTTTTAAGAAGCGTTGGTGAGATGAGGTTTTAAACGACCATTTTAGATTCATTGTTGTTGATAAATAGAGTGGGAATGTGTTGACGAATAGGTCGTGCATCAAATATCTGTTGGAACGAGGCCACACGTGCTTGTTGTAGACTTTTTTTCTTTTTTCTTCTTTATTTTGTTATTTTATTTGGTTTCAACATTTAGATTTACGTGGTAAGTTACAAGGTTTGCTTGGACATTGCTTGGATTAAAAAAAATGTCTCTTTTTAATCAGAGAGTAACCAGAAGGAGGCGATATAGGACCATTTATAGTTGACATGGTCTTCTCGTCTTAATGGAAGTAACACTGTGGCATTTAGTGGTGCTAACCTCATATTTGTTCCAGTCGATCGATCGATCGATCGATTGATTGATTGATTGATTGATTGATTGATTGATTGATTGATTGATTGATTGATTGATGTTGAAGAACTTGGGGAAACAACTTTTCATATTCAATATCTCATGTATTTTAAGACAATTCCTTCTGCTATTAATTTATGAACACTGTACTTCTTAGAGCTAAAATTTTAGTTCATGCTTAGAAAATTACTAGTTTAGTAGATTGATAGATTACAAACATGCGATAGGCCAAAAGAGAAAGGTCAAGACTCACTTATGATAAAAAAAAATCTAAATCAGTGTTATACTAATACTTTTTAACCATCTATTTAGTTTGTGAAGTCTGACCTAAATTTGCAATATTACTAAAGTATATTAAAAATTGAAAATGTACTAAATTTGTAGATATGAGTAACATATTACAAACGTACTGAAAGGTCAAAAGTGAAAGTGACATGTGAAGGCCAAGTATGATAACCCATTTTCAGAATATTTTCTCTGCATTTAACCCATCCAAGTTAGTGCACACACATTAGGAGTAGTGAGTAGTAAACACACAAACACACACACACCCGGAGCAGTGGGCAGCCATTTTTGTTGTGGCGCCCACCAGGGGTTGTGCCTCACTCAAGGACACATCAGTCATTTCCTGCCAGAATTGAGAATCAAACCCACAACCTTCCGGTAACCAATCTGACTCTCTAACCATTAGGCCATGACTGGCCCAAAGTGAAGTCATAACTAGTTTTACAGAGCAAATATGATGAGCCATAAAGACCACAGCTGGAACACTTTCTGAAGTGTTTTCTTTATAAAAGCAATTTAAACAACAACAACAACAACAAAAATGAACTAAACTAAAAATGAGCATTTATGGAAAAATGTTTGTTTAGCTATTCTGAACAATGTGGCAAAGCCTGTTTCCAGCATCAAAAACAATGTGGTATTTATAGTGTATTCTTTACAAAACATTGGTCAAAGTGACATGAAGACAATAGAAGAGTCAAAAACACTGTTCCTTCCAAGTCGTCATTCCAAAGACTCGACATTTTCATGGGAAACAACTTGCTAAATTGTCAAAGTAAACTCTGCCACGGTTTATGTTTGGTTTGGTTTTATCCAATCAATGTCTGCCCTCTGCGAGCATTGTAATGGAAATTCATCTATGACTACATGGATTTGGGCACTGGATCCCACTTTAGGACTTCACTAACATGCCAGTGTTGAGTGAAGACTGAAGTAATTTGGGGTTTGCTTACTAATCAAAGAAAAACCCATAGTCAGCCCAGACAGCAAACGTTTAGTTTTTGATCTTGCGCTATGTATTTATAAAATAAAAGACTTGTTTATTGAATCCAAAATAAAAGAATGAGAATAAAAAGAATACTTCACATTGAGTGATGGGGTTGAACACAAATATGAGACTGAGAGCATGAATGAAAACAAATGGATAAACAGCTCCTCGATCCTTCCAGCCGGCATTAGACACCCTTCATTCCCTGCAACTCTTCTGTGCATAAGTGCTGGTTACTGGCATGCTTTATGATGAAATTAGGCACATGATTTATTTTCAGAAGGGTGCTGTTCTATGTTACTTGTCTAGGAAATGTTTAAAACTGCAGCTTATGAAATACTGTAGTGTATTTACTTGAATAAACTATAGTGTGCTCTGCAATGAGGGAGTTAAGTCAGTGCGTGTTGGTACAAAAGTGAGTGCACCAAGCCTCCTCTTTTAAGGGTCCTTGAGGACTCATGCAACATTCCTGGGGCAGGCAACACCCTCGATGTGCTTCCCGGTTTTAAGAACACAAGAGTGAAAAATATATTTTTCAAGGGGTAAAATATACTAAACATTAAAGTGTTTAGAAAAATCTTTCAGGCACGTAATTCTTGATAAATGGCAAAACACTTTACAGAGTTTGAAACGACAGGTTTGAGCAATTACATCTCAAGTGTTTTAAAGTATGCCCATTTGTTCTGGTTCCAGGACAACCTCTGGAGCAAGATGAAGACTCGATCAACTACATTATCACTTGAGTTCAGGATACATTACCATTTGAATGTTACCATGGCATCACACCATTAGAGACACAAAAAGCCTCTTTGAGGGAAGCTTGCCTAGTAACAGGTTTAAAGGCTTTTGTTGCTATCTAATGAAAATATCTGTAAATTAGACACTGTTTTTTTGCTTACAATTTAATTAATAGAATGGCTGAGTCAAAGTTCATAAGTAGTGTTGCAAATAAGAATATCTCTAAATTAGATACAATGATGGCTATTCTTGTGGTTCTATGATGTTTATGTCCATCTTATAATTTAATTAAGTCATAAAACAAAAATATAGATAATATGTATCCATACATACACACACAAATACACACACAAACACACACACACACACACACACATTGATACATTCACTAGTTCACACTTATAGCCACTTACATCCAAGCTCAGAATTTGGCCCAAACCTAGAATACTCCCCCCATCCCTTGCTGGGATAGGAATAATCTAGATTGAGGAGCTGGGGTGGAGGTGGGATGCTGGAAAACTGTTGTTGAACCCAAGTAAGTCGTCTCCATATATGACTCTCTGATGTTTATATCCATCTTAATGTCATAAAAAATATAAATATACAGATCTGACATACATATCTGATTAGCCAAAACATAATGAGGTGAAGCAAAAAATCAGGTGAAGCAAAAAAAAATTAAGGTCACATGTCAAGTTCTGAGTAGATTAGATGATTAGTGAAAAATCAGTTCTTGTAGTCATTGTGTTGGATGGTAACTTTAACCACATTTAACAGTACATTAGCAACATGCTAACGAAATATTTATAAAGACAATTTACAAATATCACTAAAAATATCATGATATCATGGATAATGTCAGTTATTATTGCTCCATCTGCCATTTTTCGCTATTGTTCTTGTTTGCTTACCTAGTCTGATGATTCTGCTGTGCACAGATCCAGACGATAATACTGGCTGCCCTTGTGTAATGCCTTGAACATGAGCTGGCATGTGCAAATATTGGGGTCATACCAGTGGCGTAGCAAGTCAGCCCCGGGTCCATATGCAAAAAAATTTTTACGGGCCCCTCTCGGTTTCGCGGTGGGTGAAGAATGTGCGTCTTATGTGAATGAGCCCAGGACTTTAATATGAATAAGATATTATCACTAATATGCAGACAAAAATGGTAAAAAAAAAAAAAACATTTCTAGGAATGACAACAGCACTACAGTACTATATCCGCTCCTTATGAATGAATTGTTCCGTTACATAGCCTACTTTTTTAATGCACATGTTTTATAATAAATTTACTAGAAGTTTCTTCTCTAAATTTGTTTCCATCACGTTTTATGTGCATTTTATTTCGTTGAATATAAAGTAGGCCTATCCACCCCAGCGAGTGTAGGAGTTACATTTATTCACATCTTGCGCAGTATCTTAAAATGTGCAGACGTAGTCGTTTTTTCAGAAAACCAATATGACTCATTTTGTACTACTGACATTACTGCATGCACAAGTTTCAGAAAACCACTTTAAAAATGACAGAAAAGCGAATACCAGTCAAATACAATAGATCATCTCTAAGACATGGCATGGATCATTTTATGGTCCATTTATTAAGATTTTCAGTACATTTAACATAGATAGACTTAACATTTTTTCTATTATACTTCATTTTTATGAACATGTACATGGCTTCTGTCTCTCACACAGATGCGCGTGCGAGCCTTTGAAAGTATTTAGCTGCAGAAAGACGCGTTGGGCATGTGCGCTGCGCACTATCTAGTGGATTTTGTTTTCAAGCACAGTTCATACACTGTCCGTGCCATCACAAAAACTGGGCTGCATGCGGACGGGGAGTGCGGACGTCCGCGAACCCTCCTGATGACAAAAATTTCGCGATGCGGATGGTGCGTGGACGCCCAAAATATACTTTGGGGTTAAGCCCATAATAGCAGGCCCCCAATCTGCCCGGGCCCATATGCACGTGCATACCTTGCATGCCCAGATGCTACGCCACTGGGTCATACATATTCATGATCCCGACTGTTACGTTACAGTCTGTGTTATTTTGAGATTCGCCTGTTCTTCAGAGGTCTTTTAAACAAATGAGATTTACATAAGAAGGAGGAAACAATGGAGTTTGAGACTCTCTGTATGTCATTTCCATGTACTCAACTCTTGTTATTCAGCTATGCCAAGGTAAATTCAATTTTTAATTCTAGGGCACCTTTAAATCATTGACGGGGTTGGGCGACCAAGACTTATTGATGCACAAGGGCAACAAAAGGCTATCCATTCTGGTCCGAACCGACCACAGAAAGTCATAGAAAATTTGAATGATGATTATGGGAGGAATGTGTCAGCACTCAGTACATATTATATGGGACTGCAAAGCCGTAGACCAATCACAGTGCGTATGATGACCCCTGTCCAATGGGCGTGAAAGTCAGAACTGGACCTTGTAGGAGTGGAAGAAGATCGCCTGGTCTGATCAGTCTCGTTTTCTTTTACATCATATGGACATATGCGCCATTTACCTGTAGAAGTGATGGCACCAGGATGCACTGTGGGATGACGACAGCTGGCAGAGGGAGTGTGATGCTCTGTGCGATGTTTTGCTTGAAATATCTGGGTCCGGCCATTCATGTGGACATAAACTTGACACGTGCCACCTTTGCAAACTAGGCACACCCCTTCAATGCAATGATATTCCCTGGTGGAAGTGGCCTCTTTCAGCAGGATTTTGCACCCTGCACACATTGTTCAGGAATGGTTTGAGGAACATGAAGAAGAGTTCAAGGTGTTGAACTCCCCAGATCTCAATCTGATTGAGTATCTGTGGGATGTGCTGGGCCAACAATTTTGATCCATGGTGGCTACATCTCTCAGCCTACAGGACTTGAAGGATATGCTCCTAATGTCTTGGTGGCAGATACCACAGGAAACCTTTAGGAGTCTTGTACAATCCATGTCTTGGCAGGTCAGAGCTGTTTGGTGGCACACGGATGAGCAACCAAGTATTAGGCCGGTGGTCATAATGTTATGGCTCATTGGTGTGTACACACACACACACACACACACACACACACACATTAATACATTCTTACTTAGAACTTTTTCTAAGGCTATTTATTGCTCTAAACAAGGCTATGTTTATATCTAAATTCCATAAACTACAGACAAATCTACAACACAAGACTTTAATTTAAAAGGATCTCTATACTGTAGTCAGACCCTGCCTTGCTCATCATTTTTACTTTAATACAGAGACAAACATCCAGCCAGAGAGAAAAAAATGAAACTTTATCGATCCCCTGTCACACATTAGAAAGAACTGTGAGATATACATCAGAATTAAGGTATTCAGCATCATAAAGTTGTCAGTCAACCGGTGAGTAAGTCCTTCTTATATTTTTTAATCACTTGGAGTACCTCATAAATAGTCCCTCTCTCACTGCCAGGTGAGACCGTGTGCCCAGTTTTCCTTCAATGTTTTTCTCCTTTTCCAAATTAACAAATGGTGAAAGAATGAGTTACCAGGAAAATTTGCTTTTAGAATAATTCTAGTCCAAACAGTAAGGTGAAACACTGGCACACATTACAGCAGATGAAGAAAACATTCAATAAAGATGTTCATAAATTTCTGCAGTGTCCACGGAACATTATTTTCCAGTTGGCAATCCCTCACATTGAAAAATTAAACTCACCTGCATCTAACAAGAGAGAGGATTCATTGCTTCGTTCATGGATTGTCTTTTAAAATAAACAAAGTCAACAAACAACAAAAAAGGGATTTAGGGTTTAGTTGGAGGAACGATAATGATGGGCAAGAATCTTTGTAAACCAAACCTTCTGGGTGCAGATAGACAAAACCTCTGCTGAATGGATGGAGTTTCTCAGTGAGATTGTTGACGAGGAGATGTTTGGTTCATTTAGGCTGTTGAAAGAGACAGATCCTCAAGGAACGAGGCTCACTGCTCAGTACAGAGGGGTTGTGGGAGAGTCTGGGGATCTCTGTCTTTGATGTACTGTTTTCATAGAGGAGATATCAGTAACAGAGTGAGCTGACTTTGTTGATGGGGCATTGCTACTCCTGGGAAATCGTTTATAAAGGGCATATCTACTGTAAAGACACTCTCTTTTATTTTTTGAGCTATTTTCTTGCATGCTGTGATCAGCAATGCCCTGGAGAAAAGAAAATAATTTCTCTGTCCAATAAATCAAAGTAACAGTGGGGGAAAGGGGTGGCATAACTTCACTTCTTTCTTTGCTCTCCAGCTTCTACCATTCAAATAAATAGCTGAGCTAAAGCTTATCCTGGTTGGATTGAGACAAGACAGAAAGTCAACAAATTGCTGATCTGGCATAAATGAGGTGGAGCTATTAGCCGCCCAGTGCATTTATTGTTTGGTAGGATTAGCTCGTTAATTTCTATATGTCCCAATTAGACTAGGTAACAGCAATGGGGTGAGGGGTTTTTTTGTGGCTTTGAGGCAAGAAAAGCACAGATTGGAGATGAAAACTTAAAAGGGGGGTCTGAATGGATTAGCAGGGGGTACAGGGGATTAAGTCTGAAGCTAACAGAAAATTAACGCCTATTTGTGGGACTGCACCTTCTATTAAGTAATAGAAGTGGAAATCCAACTTGTCTTTTGAGTTTCTATGTTAAAGCCAAAATACACAAGATTTGAATTAGGATTACATTAGTCTAAATTCCTTTAGATTTGTGGGTTACAGTTTATTTTAAGGTGTCATTGTTACAGTGTAATTATATATTTACGTACAGAGTAATGTTAATTAACAACATGTACTATAGGGTTAGGGTAGGATAATGGTTTGGTTGAGGGTTTAGTAGCATGTAATTATGCATAATTTACTATTATTACTATGGTAAGTGCATGTAACATATTTAACAAGGACACTGTAAAATAAAGTGTTACCAGTGTAACAGAAAAGTTAAGAAACTTTACAAATTTGTTGGAGCGCAGCCAGTTGGTGGTGCAATAAAAAATACACTTTAAAATGGCTTTATGTGATCATTGTTAGGTCTGGATTGGTTTTTCGTATGCATTGAATATATTTGACACAAGCTGAATTCAGAATAGTATAGCCTACTAGAATCCTAATGTAGAGTAGTAGGTTGGCACACCATTCTGAATCCAGGCTTTTGGCAATATATGAGGAAAATAAAAGTCGGCATTAAATCAAAATTAACCCTATTTACTTTGTTAGCACAAATTACAAGTCTTGTGGTAAACAATTCATCCACGCACAAAAAGTATTGTCTCTGTAATCTTTACTCAAAATCTGAAAATGTACTTCCCCTCTGGAATGGCCTTCCTTCTCTCATGACGTCATTTTGACGGCTTAGGTAGAACATCCCCTCCAACTGTCAGTCTGCTGCGAGCTTTGACAATGAGCTGAATGGAGAAGAAAAAAATGTTCATTAACTGGAACATTGAGAAATAATATTTCAAAGTGATTTCCATCACTTTTTGACAGACAATAAATATTGTAATTACCTGCTTTAGAAATATGCAGTAAACACTGCTAATAGGGATAAGAAGTGAAAAGGGCAGACAATTATATTTTAAAGCATCTATGTGAAAACAAATCTGGAGAGAGATGTGAGGATTTGAGAGATTCTTAGTGCATTCCAGTGAATTATTCATAGGATATTGTAAATTAAATCAGGAGAACAGACCACAAATGCACCACAGTATATGTCTTTTTCATACTGTTACAGTGGAATACAAAGGGAAAAAAAGTTAAGCAACTGAAAAGTGCGTGTGCCATAGATATTCTTCTTATAGGCTCCCATGTCACATTAAAATACCAAATGTTAAGTTACTCTCCTGACGTCTGAAAATAGTATGTGAAGGGAATTTACAGCTCATTCAGTCAAACTGATGGAGAAGGATTATTTGTAGTGCAACATTATGTTTTAAAATGATTTGTTTCAGTCTTTTTGAGGTGAATTTACCCAAACCAGAAGTGCCTCATAATGGTATTTATGAACAACAGCAGAACTGATATCTTTCTAACATTATTTTTTAATGTTAATTAAAATACATGATGATAAATACTTAACTTAACATTTAAATTTAAACATTAGTTAAATAAACATTTCAGCCATAAATAGGCTAAATTATAAATGTTATCTAGATTATGCTTGTCACAGACACGTCAGGTTCCACCTCACTCCCTTACCCGCGCACTCAATCACCGGAATTCTAATCACCGCCACCTGCAGCTCATCACCACAGTCATCAGCCTCACTATAAGAACCCCACACTCACACACACACATTGTCCGGTCTCGTTCGTGATACACCCCGTTGTTCACTTACCTCAAGGACTCTCTAAACGATCATTACCTGTATGCATCATCTCCTTCGTCTCCATTGTCTCCAGTACTCCTCGTGTTCCTACCTGCTTGTGTGTGTGAGTGTTCCTGTCAACCATCTCCAGCGTCTCCTTCCACCATCACCTGCAATATAAAGAATAAGGACAGTATTACCTCTCATTCACCTCCAAGACTTTCGTTATCACCATTCACTTACCTGTTTGCTCTGCTGATTGTCTCAATAAACAACCCAACTGCTTTTATCTCTGCTTCCGGTGTCTCTGTTGTAACGGAAGACCGGACCTTAACAGCCTTACATCAGCATGAGCCATCATGACCCATTTCAAGAGCTCGTGGACGCTCTGCGACGAGCACTCACCCCTCAACCACAGTCCCCATCGCCAGGACCCCTCACCGCTGCCACTTCCGCATCCACTGTCACCGCTGCTTCACCTGTTTACACCGCCAGTCCCATGGCCAAACCAGCGCCCTACTCAGGATCGGCGGAGGATTGCAGCGGATTCCTTCTTCAGTGTGAGTTGGTCCTGGAGATGCAGCCGCACCTCTATCCCACCGAAACGGCGAAGATAGCGTTCATAATCTCCCAACTGCAAGGTAAGGCCCTTCAATGGGCGGATTCCCTCTGGACTCAAAAAGGCTCAGTCGTTAAATCCTATCCAGCGTTCGTCTCCCACTTCAGAGAAGTCTTCGGAAGACCTTTGGCTGACTCTTCTACTGGTGAGAAACTGTACAATTTAAAACAAGGAAACCAGACTGTTAACGATTATGCCTTGCAGTTCAGAACGCTCGCCGCAACCAGCGGCTGGAATGAACAAGCCCTCATCACCACCTTTCGACAAGGTTTGGAGCCTAATGTGCGGTTGCATCTCGCTGCATACGAGGACTCCATGGGACTCGAACAATTCATCCAACTCGCCATCCGTGTGGGTTCTCGTATGCAGTCGTGTCTCCTTGAGCACCAGGGCCAACCACTGACCACCACCCTCCTCCGTCGGTCCGAACCCGTCAGCTCTCCAGAACCAGCCACCGAACCCATGCAAGTGGATAACTCACGTTTGTCTCCAGCAGAAAGGCGGAGAAGGCTGACCCTGAATCTTTGCTTGTACTGTGGATCCCCTGGGCATGTCATCTCCACATGCCCAACCCGTCCTCCTCGACCTGTGGTGAGTGCTATCATTCCTTCAATCCAAAAGATGAAACCACTCACTACTATCGTAAACCTTACTGCTGCTAATGCTTCCGTTCCAGTGGTGGCGCTCCTCGATTCAGGGTCAGCAGGAAACTTCATCTCCGGCGCCCTCTGTCGACACCTCGGGCTCAAGACCTCGCCTTCTCCGGTTAACTACCAGGTCCACTCCATCACGGGCAAACCCCTAAGCCGAAAGATGGTTCGTCGCGTCACTGGTCCTCTTCTACTGCAAGTGGGTATCTTCCACTCTGAGACCATCCATCTGCTGGTTCTGGAGGAATCCACCGCTGACGTGGTTCTAGGGCGCCCGTGGTTGGAACTCCACAATCCCACCATCTCCTGGCGCACGGGCGAAGTCCTGAAGTGGGGCGACCACTGCTTCTCCAGCTGTTTCCCAGAACTTCCTGTTCCAAGATCTCCTCTCTCCAAGAATATCTCCGTGAACACTACCTCCATCGAAAGTCCTGTGGAAAAACGCTCCGTCGATGTTCCACCCGACTACGCCCCCTTCAGTGACGTCTTCTGCCCGCAACGCGCCTCCAAGCTTCCTCCACACCGGCCATGGGACTGCGCCATCGATCTGTTACCGGGTGAGCCAGTGCCTAGGGGATGCATTTACCCCCTATCAGTACCGGAGGAGAAGGCCATGGAGGAATATATTAAAGAGGCCCTTAACCAAGGATACATCCGCCCGTCTACTTCCCCTGCTGCTTCAAGCTTCTTCTTCGTGGCCAAGAAGGACGGAGGTTTGCAGCCCTGTATCGATTATCGCTCACTGAACAAGATTACCGTGAAGTTTAGGTATCCACTTCCCCTCGTCCCAGCGGCCCTGGAACATCTCCGCGGTGCCACTGTGTTCACCAAGCTGGACCTCCGCAGCGCGTATAACCTCATCCGGATACGCGAGGGGGACGAGTGGAAGACCGCCTTCGTCACGCCCACCGGCCACTATGAATATCTTGTGATGCCGTATGGCCTGGTCAACGCCCCCTCCGTATTCCAGGATTTCATCCATGAGGTGCTCCGGGAGTTCCTCCACAAGTTCGTTCTGGTGTATATTGATGACATCCTCATCTACTCCCGGAGCTTGGCCGAACATCGCCACCACGTTGCGGAGGTCCTCAAGCGCTTACGGCAGTTCCAACTCTTTCTAAAAGCAGAGAAGTGTTCCTTCCATCAGTCCTCTGTCCACTTCCTGGGATATGTGATTGACCACAGTGGCATCAGGATGGACGAGGGGAAGGTCTCCGCCATCCAGAACTGGCCAACTCCCACTACCATTAAAGAACTCCAACGTTTCCTCGGCTTCTCCAATTTCTACCGTCGCTTCATCAAAAACTACAGCACCATCGTCAGCCCACTCACCAACCTGCTCCGTAAACAGCCCAAGTCTCTGTCCTGGTCCCAACCTGCCACTGAAGCTTTTGAGACCCTCAAGAAAGCCTTCACCACCGCTCCCCTCCTCGTCCACCCCAATCCAGAATTACCATTCGTCGTGGAGGTGGATGCCTCCACCACCGGAGTGGGAGCGGTCCTCTCACAGCAGCAGGGGAATCCAAGTAGGCTCCATCCATGCGCCTTCTTCTCCCGCAAGCTCAACCCGGCGGAAGTAAACTACGACATTGGGGACCGTGAACTCCTGGCTGTCAAGCTCGCCCTTGAGGAGTGGAGGCATTGGTTGGAGGGAGCTAACCACCCTTTCCAAGTTCTTACTGACCATAAAAACCTTGAGTATCTGAAAGCTGCCAAACGACTCAACCCACGTCAAGCCAGATGGGCAATGTTCTTCTCACGATTTAATTTCACCATCTCATACCGCCCAGGATCAAAGAACCTCAAGGCCGATGCTCTCTCACGTCTCCACGCTCCCGAGGAGAAGAATGATGACCCTGAAACTATCCTGCCCGAGTCTCTCTTCATGAGCCCCATCGAATGGTCGGAAGAGACCTTACCCTCCTCCAATGCCTCCTCACACACTCCGCCGGGTTGTCCCCCAGGCTTGCGTTACATCACCAGGACACGACGCACTCCACTCCTGCACTCCGTACACTCATCACTTGGCACTGGTCACCCGGGGGTCAATGAGACCCTCTCGCTGCTCAAACAGCGCTTCTGGTGGCCAAACATGGCCAGCGACGTCAGAAGGTACGTGCAGGGCTGCAGGGAGTGCGCCATCTCCAAGAGCCCACGCCATCTTCCAACCGGCAAGCTCAATCCTCTGCCCGTTCCTGAGAGACCCTGGTCACACCTGGGAGTAGACTTCGTTACCGACCTCCCAGAATCTGAGGGTCACACCTGTATTCTAGTAGTCGTAGACCGTTTCTCCAAAGCCTGCCGTCTGATCCCCCTGGAAGGTCTACCCACTGCCATGGCCACAGCAGAATTAATGTTCAACCATGTCTTCCGTCATTATGGAATCCCCGAAGACATAGTCTCTGACAGAGGACCCCAATTTATCTCTCGAGTCTGGAAGGCGTTCTTCTCCCTCCTGGGTGTGACCGTCAGCCTATCGTCTGGATACCATCCTCAGTCGAACGGGCAGACGGAACGGAAGATCCAGGAGATTGGGCGCTTCCTGCGTACCTTCTGTCATGGCCACCAGGACTCCTGGAACCAGTACCTGGGCTGGGCCGAGTACGCCCAGAACTCCCTCCGTCAAGCTACAACAGGATTAACACCTTTTCAATGCGTGCTCTGCTTCCAGCCCCCACTGTTCCCCTGGGACGGGGAACCCTCCAACGTGCCAGCGGTCGACTACTGGTTCCGGGAGAGCGAGAGGGTATGGGACTCAGCTCATCACCAGCTGCAGAGAGCCCTGCGCAGGCGCAGGATGACAGCCGACCTTCGGCGCTCCCACGCTCCTAACTATCAACCGGGGCAGAAGGTCTGGCTGTCCACCAGAGACATCAGGATGCGCCTGCCCTGCAAGAAGCTGAGTCCCCGCTTCATTGGCCCATTCACCATCCTCCGACAGATCAACCCCCGTCACCTACCGGTTACAACTTCCTGCACAATATAAAAGAATTCATCCAACCTTCCATGTGTCACTCCTAAAACCTCACCACCCTTCTGTTCTTCCTTCCACAGAACCTGACGTGGCAGCCGTCGAGCCCCCCCTTCCACTCATCCTGGACGATGGAACTGCCTACGAGGTTCGAGAGATCCTGGACTCCCGGCGCCGTGGTGGTCTGTTAGAATATCTGGTGGATTGGGAAGGCTACGGTCCCGAAGAACGCTCATGGGTCCCTAAGAATGATATCCTTGATCCTACTCTGTTACAGACTTTCCACACCAACCACCCGGACAGACCTGCCCCACGACCTCGAGGACGACCACCACGACGTCGGGGTCCTCGGCCCTCAGGAGCGGGCCGTGGGAGGGGGGGTACTGTCACAGACACGTCAGGTTCCACCTCACTCCCTTACCCGCGCACTCAATCACCGGAATTCTAATCACCGCCACCTGCAGCTCATCACCACAGTCATCAGCCTCACTATAAGAACCCCACACTCACACACACACATTGTCCGGTCTCGTTCGTGATACACCCCGTTGTTCACTTACCTCAAGGACTCTCTAAACGATCATTACCTGTATGCATCATCTCCTTCGTCTCCATTGTCTCCAGTACTCCTCGTGTTCCTACCTGCTTGTGTGTGTGTGTTCCTGTCAACCATCTCCAGCGTCTCCTTCCACCATCACCTGCAATATAAAGAATAAGGACAGTATTACCTCTCATTCACCTCCAAGACTTTCGTTATCACCATTCACTTACCTGTTTGCTCTGCTGATTGTCTCAATAAACAACCCAACTGCTTTTATCTCTGCTTCCGGTGTCTCTGTTGTAACAATGCTCATTACCTGTCTAGCGATGTATGTTTATGCTGAAATATATATAGACGCACCCGTGGATATTCAGTTTTACTTGTAAAATATGTCACAATACTGAAGTAAAGTAGCAACTTCCGGTTCATGCAGACTTTAAGCATATTAAAAATATGACCACTATCAGCCAATCAGTAGCCGAATGTCGCTAAACTCAAAGTATTGATGAAACGGAAGTAATAACAAGTAATAAGTAATAAGAAGTAGATTTTTTCTTCTTTATTGTGATGTACATCTGAATGTAACCGATTGATGAAAAAGAAAAAACTGTTGCTAAGGACTTTGTTTTATTTACCGGTTTTTGATTGGATGTTGAGATATGGGCATTACAATAAAAAATGGAGGCAAAATAATTCAAACTTCCAAATTATTGGACTGGCAAAGGTCACCAGAGAGAGGTCTGTCATTTCACTGCCAGAAGATCAAGTTGATATTTTGTTTAAAAATTAAGAATTCAACAAAAAATAAATAAACAAAGAAACATGGATATATTAAGATTAAAAATATGTAAAAAATAAAATAGGGTGAATTTTCATTTCATTGTAACTTTATCTACCGGCTTGCATACATTTTACATCCCAACTGGACAGAAAATGGCGCTATAGGTCTAACAGTGACAACATGGAAATACATGTTTGTTTAGTTACACAGCAAATATAATCAATGTGCAAGAATTTGTGTTAATCTCTGTAAAACAAAACTGTTACTGTTTTAAAATATTAAAGGGATAGAAAAAAATGAAAAATGAAAATTCTGTTCTACTCCCCCTGAAGGTGTTCCAAACCTGTATAAATTTCTTTGTTCTGCTGAACACAATGGAAGATATTTGGAAGAATGTTTGCATCCAAGCAGATCTTGCGAGTTTATATCTTGCAATTCTGAGAAAATAAGTCAGAATTGCTGAATGTAAATTTGCAACTGTGAAAAAAGTCAGAGTTGTGATATATATATATATATATATATATATATATATATATATATATATATATATATATATATATTTTTTTTTTTATTTATTTATTTTTTATTTTTTGTATAGGTATAAATAAACTTGATGACCATCCACTTTTCCACTTTTGACAACATCTTGTTTTGCAAATAATGCTTTGCATGGACTGCGCTTCAGGTGAGACACACACCCCCATAACGGAGAGGCAGAGTGGTACGGTCCAGACTCAGCCTTTTCCCTATGGAGTTGTTGCTGAGGAGCTTTCAGAGTTTCGGGGAGAACGAGAGAAGAGAGAGCACGGGCGGCGATATGGCGCTGACAATGACTGCCCATTATCTCAGGAATAACCCGATTCACCCGGGACTGAATTTTAGAGTCCTGCTCATGCTGTCGTTTGTATCAGGTAGGTTTGATCATGCCTCATTTGCTGTGTCGTGAGAGCGCATGCCCTTGGCAAAGTTTGGGGGAATCCAGCGGTCCGTGGAAAGTATTGAGCGCGTGAACATGATGCCTTCCAGGCTCGCGGACAGTCCTTCAAAACGTCACTATGCAACGGCGTTTGTGCCACGAAAAGTTTCTAAAACTTCGTTGTAGACAATTTTATTTTGGATACCTTTAAAATATTTCCCCTGGGAGCTCAATCTTGCCGCCGTAATCATCCAACACCGTTATTTTCCCCTCAAACTAACGTTACGCTGATTCTGTGAACGCAGGAATCTCGCACGAGGACTGAGATTTAGCTGCCATGGAAACATCCGAGCAGAAACTGAGAAACAAACATTCGCTGTGTTTTTATATATAAATAAACCTTTCTTTCTAGCCTTAAATCTTTAAAGAAAAGTCGGATACTCGAAGTAACTTAACCCCTTGACATTTATGTTGGCAATGGAATGCTAGTTATTGTTTGCCAGCTGGTAATCCATGCCAAATGTTGCGCTCTTTGGTTTTTTTTTTTTTTTGTTTTTGTTTTTTTAGCATGCAATTGTGTCCGTGGCAGAAAACGGAGCTTACTGTTATTTGCTTCATCTGTAAAATGGACTGACCCATGAGTTTGCGACCCAAATCAGATAAGCAATTCCTAGTTTCTAGTAACTTGATCAGAAGTCTTTTATGTAATCTAAAGTGGCATTTCCATAGTTTGGCGCTTATTTGCTTTCACACTTTGCTGTCTAATGACAATAAGAGTGCTGGAAATTCCCATTTAAGCATGATACCCGGTTTCTAGCTGGTCTAAGATGGTGTTTAGCTGGTCATACCTGGTACCATGTTATAAAACGGCAATTTTAAGATGAATTTTCCTGCAGGCACAATGCTCGTTGACAGTTAAACTTATTCTGTCTCTGTCCGGGTGTCTACGAGCACACCTGTCGCGACCGCAGTTGCCTTCTTTTAGCAACGGGCTTCAGCTGTGTTGTATCATTTTGCAGCTGTAGGGGACACATGCAGGCAGAGGTCAGACCACATCACAGCTCTCCGGCTCGTGCACTGTGGGGCGGTATCCATAGTGACCGGTTTGCCTGCAAGAGACAGCGTCCTCGTGCCCGATCGATCACTTACTAACTCATTTACTCAAAGCAAATTTAATCGTTTGTCGGGCCTTGGGAAGAACAACCATTGTCGTCTTTGTCTGTGACATGTATTTAAATGTTAAAGTCACCATGAAATCAAAACCATTCTTGTGTTAATGGAATATTGCAGTATTTATTATAAATGATTTACCCATGTGCATCATTTTTTTTTTTTAATTGCAATCCTTAATTTTTAAATTTTTTTTAATTTAAAATGTCCTCATAATCTTACATAATCTCTTCTCCTATGACGTGTTTACTGCCGTGAGGGCGGGACAACTTGCCATTCACATCACATGACATCTCAGCAATAGTAAACCACAATGATCAATCCCATCCCATTTAACTTTGATATTCATCACAATAGTGTAGAAAAGATCATCACAACATTGTTTCATGCTGAATTTAAAGTAAATATTTGGTCTGAGGTGGGATTTTAAAGCTTTACTTGTCTGCTTTTATGTACCAATGTAGTCGTTTGCACTTTTATTGGTCTAAAAGTAAAGTTTGTGACAGTGTATTGTGATTTCGAAACATTTATCCTGTTCATCGTAAAGAGGCAAATGTCAGGCCAGATGTCTTGCTGACGCTAAGACCCTGTGTCCAGCGGGGTCGGCCACTACGTCTCCTGTCCTCAGGTTTGTCCAGACATGGTGTGGTCGTTAGCTGCACTGCAGTGAGTGATGGCGGCAGGGGAACGAGGAGAGAGAGGAGGAAAGAATAACAGTTAAAATACCACACAGGAGCTGGGGATTAGCCCTGGCATTCCACTCTGTATATCCCTCGCTCCCTCCCTCCCTCCCGGTCTTTCTCTACCTCTTTCTCGAACTGCTCTTCGCTCCATCTTATTCATGTCGTCTTAATTGCTTTTCTTTCTCTGTCTCTGTCACCGTGTTCCATTTTTATCCTTGAATCAAATTGGTTGGTTAATAACCTAGACTTTAAATTTTCTCTCAGGCCTTTTTCTTTGTTAAAGGCAGATTTTCTCCACGTGTCTTGATATTTCAGCTGGGTGATATCAGTATCTAGACTTTTTGTATAGATATCATGGTACTTTCTATGAATGTGAATAGGATATACTTTGGTGTCCATTACTGAACATGAGGTACAAAATCCATGTTTTTGTAAAGGACTATTCAATTTCCTAAAGTATTAGCCTATCTAACATAAGATCAACAAGTTTGTATAGTAAGTTTCAAATACATAAAATGTCGGTAATAGCAAAATGTTTGCATCCCACATCGGGGGTCTTGACCTTCCCCAACATATGATATATGAATTGATACTTAAGCCTAATTAATTGTAGTAAAAACTATTTTTTGACTTTAACCTGGGCAACCTCCAGAGGTTGCCCAGGTTAAAGTTGTTGTAATGGAAGTAGCCACAGATATTTCCTTCCATAATGTGGCATACATCAGAGTGAAATGGGGAAAAAGTAGGCTGAGGACCTGTTTCAGTTCATCAGTTGTTGATTGGATGGAGGCAGATGTAGAAAAGTGCATGGATGAATTGTTCACAAGGAAATTAATTAACATGCATTTCAAAAAAAGGGTTATTTTCCTTTTTTTTCCTGACCTGAAAGAGATAGTTCACTCAAAAATTAAAATTCTGTCATTGTTTACTCACCCTCAGGTTGTCCCAAACTTGTATACATTTTTTTGTAATGTTGAACACAAAGGAAGATGTTTTAAAGAATGTGGGAAACTGAACAGTTCTGGGGCACCATTGACTTCCATAGTATTTTTTTTCCTACTATGGAAGTCAATGGTGCCCCAAAGCGGCCTGGTTACAAACTTTCTTCAAAATATCTTCCTTTGTGTTCAACAGAACAAAGAACTTTTTACAGGTTTGGAACAACTTGAGAGTGAGTAAATAATGATAGAATTTTCATTTTTGGGTGAACTATCCCTTTAAGATCCTCTGTAAAAAAAAAAAAAAAAAAAAAAAAAAAACTCCTATTTTGTACGTAATTTGAGGAAAGTACCATCAATTCTGTATAAATTTCCAACGCTGGATAAGAGTGATGTTTTGTGTTGTTATAATGTTAGCATTGTAGACTGTATTATCACACTACTTGCTAGACTTGAGCAACTAAAAATGATGACATGGAAAAATATAATTTTCTATTTTACCCTATTGTGACAGCCAAACCCGTTTTCCACCAATAGGGTGCCGTTGCCCTTTCCACTGCAGAAAAATCAGCACAGTCCTTGGTCCTAAATTCATATTGGTCCTGAATCAGGAACCACTAACATCAGAGGATAATAATATTTGCAGAGTAAAGTATATACATATATATTTCTTTCACTCTTCTCTTGACTCTCTTCTATATGATCGATAAAAGCACTAAAAGGTGATGTGGGAATTGAAGCATTAGTGCTGTTAAACACAATCCTTTCAACACTCTCAATCTGTGTATTTCTCTAGAGCTTAAATCACTGCTACCCAGCCCCCTGAGTGCTCTCTAGTTATCAAGACAGAATTGATAAGGCCGCCAATGTGTCGTCTGGAGCATGATATTATTGATCTTGTAATGATTGTGACATGGAATATGTGAGGTAGAAAAAAAAAAAAGTGTACGTCCACGAGACTATTAAAGTATCAATACATTGTACACATTGAGAAGACTTAGCCAGGTTCTTTATTCATAGTTTATTCATGAATAACCTATGAGATACATGCATTTTCTGTGGTATAGTTGGAGTACAGATTTCTCCACTTTGGCACTACGGGTCACACTGCTTTGGAGCCGGGTTGAATAATGAATGACCTCTTTATTTAGACCCTTTCATCTGTGCTTGTGAGAGCCTGTTGGTGCGGGGCGTACGGTGGAGAGTGAGCTCACCTTCTGTACCGGTTGTCATTCTAATGTCGCCCTTTACTCTCATCCAGAGCTTAATGACCAGATTATTTTACCATTTGGAGTCAGAAATATTTATTTATTTGTTTTTTCTTTTTTACTTTTATTGAGCAAGGACACATTAAACCAGGACCACACTAGGGTTGGGTATCATTTGAATTTAAACGATTCTTTTTCCGATTCTGCTTATCGATTCTGATTCTTATCAATTCCGATTCTTATCAATTCCTAATATGGATTCTGATAAGACAGTTAACCCTTAAACGCATGACTGTTTCGCCAATCATTCTTACATAATCGGGTCTTTATCGACCCAGATCTACATCTAACACGGAAGGATCTCTACCTGTCGTGATAATATAAAACTCCTCTGATATTAGAGTAACAATTAAAGAATAAAATAAATTATATTTTATAACCTTTTGGAGCTTGAAAGGGCTCAGTTTGAGCAGATGTTTTATGCCATCATCACTGTCCTCGTCAGAGCTCATTTCCCAGTAAATTCAGCAAATAATGGGCTAGTTTTCTGTTTGAGGTCATGAATATGAGCCCATTCGCGATCTCAAACGTATTCTCAAAACTATATAATTTTCAACCTCTTCAAAATCAATATTTCGATCGCTAACAGCTTCACCAGATTCATCCTGTAACAGTTAGTCATATTTGATTGCGTTCATTACTTGCTCTGCAGTAAATCGCTGAGCCATTTCATGTTTTTCTTATTATTTCGTTTTCTGTCTGAATGAGTCGTCACTTCATCGTGTATCAGACATTGCCACCTTGTGGAATAAAGGTGAATTGCACTTATTCCGTCATCTAAGATTCAATTATTGTTTTGCAGAAAAAATATATGTACACTTATACACACCTCGGGTCGTTAGCGACCCTTTTTTTGTTATATTCTTTATAATGAATTGATTGAGGAATACCAAGAAGGTTGATGAAATGAATGAGGAGGAGGGTAGTGAATGATGTCCCGGGTCACTAAAGACCCGAGGTATGCATTTAAGGGTTAAAAAGAACTTGGATATCATTCACCTTTATTAAGTCTTTTTGCAAAACATTTCCTTGTAGCTGAATCATTTGAACAAAAATCATCAGTTTGTGAAGTTCGAATATTGTTTTTACTTGTAGCAAGTACTTTAGTAGCCCACATATGCATGTTGCCCACATATGCATCTCTTTACAAAAAAATTTCTCTTATTGTGCCCTCAAGGATAGGGCATTAACATAAGTGTCTTTTTTCCCTCTATAAACTGTAATATTGTAAGCTGGCAATGAACATGGTCTTCAGTCTGGTTGACTCTTTTTATAGCTTGTGATGTTTTGGGCTAAAGATGAGCTGCACCATCAGAGAACAGAGCGCTGCCAGCGAATTGTCCCAAACTGGGTATGAAAATGTGCTTTGTGCAGAAAAACAAAAATAGACAGGTTTTTCTGAAATTAAGGATCACAGGGAGATTTAATAGCCAACACAGATCGATTTAAAATTGTGACATTTAAAGAGGAGGTCGATGTGATGTCAGTGCTGTAGAGAATTGCTATTCATTCATCTGTCCCTCTGTTGCAAAAGAGGATTAAGCCCAAGCAATAATGGAGAGGCCAGCTTAGGATACTATCTGAGTGTGTGTGTGTGTTGCGATGGTGCTGTTAACATGAGAGAGAAACAAACAGACAGTCGGTGATCTCTGTGTGCACTTCTCCCCAGTATTAATCTCCGAGATGACCAGCCCAGCTTTTTTCCGGAGCCTGAAGGGCAGCCGAGTTCCAGTGACCTCCTCCTCAAGCAGCTGTCTCTCTGTGGGTGGGGAGAGGAGCCTTGTGTCTTCTACGAGCCTGTGGTCTTTGGTTAACACTGACATTTTCACCCCTTATGTAGTTTCTAACTTGATTACTTTCTGCAGTTGTCAGTGGAGGTTGGTGTTCATGGATATTTGCTGTGCTGCTGGTTATGACTTGGAGTGTGTTATAATTCCAAAAGGATTTTCATTTTCTGCACTGATTTTGGGGGAAATTGTAAGCTTGAATACTCAAATATGGATTTAAACATGATGAAATTTGATGACCAGCTGACCTTCAAAGACCACATTGCTAATGCTGCATGATTATGCAGGTTTGCACTGTAGAACATCAGGCCCTTTTTAACTGAGCATGCAACACAGCTTTTCGTTCAGGCCCTTGTAATTTCTTGGCCTGGCTCCTGCAATGCTCTTCTGGCTGGACTTCCAACATGTGTAATCAAACCCCTTTAAAAATGATCAAGAATGCAGCGGTTTAACTGGTCTACAATTAACCCAAGAGAGGCCACGTCACACCGCTGTTTATCTCTCTGCACTGGCTTTCCGGTTGCGGCTTGCATTAAGTTCAAGACATTAGTGCTTGCCTACAGGACAGCCACTGGCTTTGCACCTTTCTACCTCCACTCTCTGAGTCTACGTGCTGTCAAGGAACCTCCGGTCTCCAAGTGAGCAGCGCCTCGTGATACCATCACAGAAAGGCACAAAATCAGTCTCAAGGATGTTTCCGTTCATTGTTCCTTTCTGGTGGAATAATCTACCCAACCCTATCCAGACAGCCGAATCCCTAACCATTTTCAAGAAACACTTGAAAACTCATTCCTTCCCTGAGCACATAAAGGATTAGTTCACTTTAAAATGAAAACTACCCCAAGCTTTATATGACTTTCTTCTTTCTGATGAACACAATTGGGGTTATATTAATAAATATCCTGACGCATCCAAGCTTTATAATGGTAGTGAACGGGACCAACGAGTATGAAGCAGAAAAAACGAGATGGTCCTCACTGCAGAACACAAGATCTAGATCCAACTTCTCCCACTTTCCTTAGCCCTAAACCTACCCGACTCCGCCCCCTGGTTCTAAACCTACCCATCTCCACCCCCTGGTTCTAAATCCAACTCCTCCCACTTTCTATATACCTTAACCTACCTGACTCCACCCCTTGGATCTCGAGTGTTCTGCAGTGAGGGGCTACTGGAAAAAACTGCATATAACCATTATAAACATACTCCACACGGCTCCAGGGGGATAATAAAAATCTTTTGAAGTGAAGCGTTTGTGTAAGAAAAATATCCATATTTAACAAGTTATAAAGTAAAATATCTAGATTCAGCCAAAAGTGAACTAATCCTTTAACTGCAGCCAGCTTAATTAAAAAAAAAAAAAAAAAAGTGTTTCACTATTCTTACACTTATGATCATCTAACTATTCTTTAATCTTCCCGATTCTAGCTTGTACTCTCCTGAACAATGACCGAAACTTTGTATTAATAGCACTTATGTTTGTTGCCTGTTGAATTCCTTAATTGTAAGTCACTTCAGATAAGTGTCTGCTGAATGAATAAAAGTGAATGAAATGTACTTTTTTTTTTTTTTTTTTTTAACCCAGACTCATTGAAAAAAACATACCTTTGGTGCAATTTCTGCAAAATATTACATTGCTTGCAAGTTTTGTGACACTTTCAAAGTGAAATGTGCAGTGAGTGGCACTAAAAGTGTGTTCAGTTTTATCCGAAACTCTGGTTGTTGTATGTATTAAAGCAGTTCAGAAATGAAATATCTGGTGAGTGGTACTAATGAATGCTTTATCATGTTTGAAAATAACATACCACCTACACGCAACACTTCCTATAGCATAACCTATAGTGTTGGCAAATAAAAAAACCAAATTGCTCTAGCAACCATGTCGGTTTCAACCATGAACAATTTTATCCAGTGTGACTCATGTTTCACGATACTCATGCCCAATCTCTCCGCATTGCAAGTGTACAGGTGAGCTACAAGGAAAAGTTATATAATAGTGTCAGAAAAGCCATACGTACAGAGCTGGTTATGTGATACAACATCAAAATGTATTCGTTTTAGAGCCGCACAATTCTGGATAAATTGAGAATCATGATTTTCATTTTGGGTGTTTGAACTGAGATCACGATCTTTTAACGATCAATCATGCAGCTCTGATTTGGTTTTTTTTAATTGTATTTTATTTTTTTTTATATATATATATATATATATATATATATATATATATATATATATATATATATATATATATATATATATATATATATATATATATATATATATATATATATATATAATAATGAATTAATATATGCATTAATTAAACAATATACTACATTTTAACCTAGTAATGGTTTGCTTTGAGTTACCTCTATACACATACTTTCCCAGGAGTGACCATTTAAACACCTTTAAGTCATTTTGTTGCATGATGTTATGACATAGAGAAGGGAAAGCGTGTAGATTTCATACAAAATGTAATCCATCCTGACTTGTTTCTTTGCTTAAGTGCTGTTTTGTTGCCATGGTGTCTTTCTCTCCCACTGTTCCCCACCTCTCTTTTCTTCTAAAAGCTGTTTGATTCTGTATCTTTTATCTCATATTCCATAGTGTTTTCAGAATGATGTATTCTGGCCCAGTTTATGTGCATTTGCTGCATTGTGTGGAGGTTTCAGATATTTTTCAGATCGTCCCGGGACACATGGAAATCCCTGGGGTCTCTCAGAGGGCCCACAGCGCTCCTTACAAAAGGCTGTTTGTATGTGGTGTGTTGTCACTTCAACCTCTCTTTGTGTGTGCCCGCAGCCCTGGAAGGTTTTAATGAGAGGCCTGTTAAGTTTATGTATGTGTGTTTGACAGTTTACTCACAGTTTAGACTTCACTTAGTAATGGTGCAGGTTATCATATGGCCACTGGATTGCATTAAAAAACACCCGCGTTGTCTGTGGGGCAACCTTGATGTTGTCAATAATATAACCAAAAGGCATCCTGATAGTGACTCTGGAATAAACTTATAATGCATTATCCAGTAAGGGACTCACAAGTCTCACAAAAGCATACATATTTGCTGACATATTCATAATTCTGCTGCTTTTCAAGGCAGTGCAGTGTTTGGTTGAGGTGCATTTAAAGCTTTTTAAGCCTGTTTTAAAATGCCTGGAATGCAGCGGATTAGACTCTGATCTGAGAACTTTCTCCACACACCAGAGTCCTGCTGTAGATTTGACTTGATGCTGAGGTCATTGTCACCCTTTCTGTTCATAAGATTTTGGTGTTGATTATTTTAGGTCGTACCTTTTTTGTTACTCTTGGCTCAATAAAAACCAGAGCTTTGTTACGACCTTCTGTTCTGTTTCACTTTTGAATGCAGTGCCTTTTACTTATCAATGAACTCCAGTCCTTCCTTGTTTTCAGCAAGCCTTCACAGGCACGCTGGGATCGTGAAGTGGTCACTCTTTTCCCATACAAGCGTCTCTAATAACCAGCCTTTCTTATCAGCACTTTTGGGTGTGAACTATGTTTGGCTGACTTGTTCTCTGAAACAGCCCTCTTCACTACTTCATGTCATAGTGTCTTGTTTGACATCTTTAGATCTTATTTGGATTGTCATCACAAGTAGAGGGATAAACTAGTGGTCAGCAGCTATGGGCTTTTTAAATATAAAAAATAAATCCTCTTCTAAAACAAAGATGGACATTTTTTTACTAATTTAATATAAACATTATAATTATAAACATATTAATAAACATTTCATTTTTACTCACTTACTCACTCACTCACTCACTCACTCACTCACTCACTTCCTTATTTTAAAGTCCCCCTGTGGTGAATATGTCTGTGATGTTTTTAATATGCTCCAAGACAAACTGTGTACAAATTCATAAGTCAACACCATTGCTGAGAATTATCTCTTTAAAAATGCCGTGATCTAAAGACCGTTTCAAAAACGCAGTTTGAAATAGCTGGTGTTTCTTATGGTACAAACTACCTTGTAACCAATCACATCAAAGTGACGTTGGGCTTTAGCATATCATTAACTATGACTGCTCTGAAGTGGAGAAGCCAGGTTATCCCAGTATATTTTTCTGTTGATATGAAAAATTGGGTAAATTTAGCAATATAGCGGGTTCATGATATATTATAATGTTACGATGAACTATATTCCTCTCTCTACTGATGTTCTGAGTTGTTTTAAAAGGCAGCTGTTTGACTCTGAGATGGCGAAAGGGAAAATGGATTTGTGTAACATTAGCAACACAGTTTGATAATGTAGTCAAGCAAAAGGCTAATCATATTAATTACTGTTATGTTTTTGACATTGTAAAGAGCCATACCATTGTGCAGCGTTTACCTCATTGAGTTTGAGCTCTGAGCTTGTGAGTGGGGGTGGGGCTTAGCATATTCATTGATCTGCGTATACTAAATGAAGCAAGGATGTCGAGTTCCAGTCATGCTTCCATCTGAGCCCTGGTGCGCACCAAAAGAGCAGACCGAGACTGCTGAAAAGATGGGTCTTGGCCCGCTTCCAAACTAACTCTAGTGCAGTTGTAATGAAATATGTATGCAACACAGACCAAAGTCATGTAATTGAACCGAAAACAGGACATGATGTCACAAGATGCGACCCTAAAAAAGGACCGAATGCTCAAGCGTACCGTTTTTTTCTCGTTGCGATACTGCCCATTACAGTTCAGGCATCAGAACCGCGTCTCCTCAGAGCAGATCTTCACTCCTTTACTCAATTTATCAGCTGTTCACGAATTCTCAGTTGGTCAAAATACCATAACATGTAGGCTACGCACATATAACGAGCTTATTTAGCCTAGCACACAACATTGTTTTGAATGTTTGGCAAGTTCCGTCACAAAATATATGTGAACGTGTCTCCCTATGCCTTTAGGTTCCGTATTAAAAATGCCAATGCGAAAGCTAAGTGGACCATGACTAAATGTTTTTTTGTTTTTTGTTTTTTTTGGACCAAGTGAACCAAATTACAAGTGTGAACACACCCTAAATGAGTTATTGGCCATTGCAAAACAAGTTACATTATAATTCATATTTCACGATTGATTGGCAGGACTCTTGGGTGCATTAATACACCCGTGATCTATTTCTAAATAAATTTGCAAAAAAAGAAAATAAAAAAAAAAAAAAAACTTAAAGAACCATTTTCACTGTGATTAAAAAAAAAATAAAATAAAATATGATAGGTATATCACATAGAGATGCAATGGTGTAAAGTATTTGAGTAAATGTAATTAGTTACTGTACTTAAGTATCTTTTTGGCTACTTTGGCTTCGTTTTACTGAGTATCAAATATATTAGCAAACTTTTACACTTATTGACAAAATTAAAAAAATGTATTTATATATATACACTCTTTACTCTAATACACTTGTGATGAGTAATACAATTACTCGTTACATTTTGCATGGCACCTAACTTTTTCTTCAACAGTTTATTTCTGCTACAAAAGAAGTGATATTGCCGTTTACAGGGCGTTAAATGCACTATATCTTGTGCGTTTTCCCCTTACTCACACAAACTTGTCAACATGGCTACTTTACGCAAATGCATTAGAAGGTAATTGCTGAATCGTTGCGGTTTCATATATAAAATGAGAACATGCCTGCAGCCGGTGATGAGGCCGAAACCAACATTTGAGCCAACATTCAGTACGAGTAAAAAACATAAGTACTGTTCAAATCAGATACTCAAGTCATATTGGAATTGGTGACTTGTAACCTGTAATGGAGTCATTTTCGCTGTAAGGTATTGGTACTTTTGCTCAAGTATAGGATTTCAGGTACTCTTTACACCCCTGTAGAAATGTAATTGCAGAAATTGGTTATGAAAAATATAATAAAATTAAATAATATTTACTTGGTTCACTCAGATTATTTAAAAACTGTAAATATATCGTTCTATCACTACTTTTCTACTGGTGTGATTGAATGACGTGTCCCAGTTCAACCACAGGATAAAAGTCTAGCCACCATTTTTTGGAAATGATTCATTTAAAATCCTTCCACTGTGGATGAACACGTGCTTTAATCATTCATGGAAATATCTAGATTGCAGCCCAGATCCTGATCTCCGCTCGGCCTGGTTGGAGCACTCAAACTCTGTATCTTGCGCTGACGTCTTTCTTTTTTTTTTATATAATGTTCCAGTGATGGAGTCCTTCATGGTTTTCTCATTTTGTCATTCTGGAATGCATGCACTCTGAAATGCAATTCTGACAGCCACGCCAGACGAGGATTGCTGTAATTGTGTTCCCTTTCTTTCAAATGAACCAAAACATAATACAGCGACTGTAATTATAAAGACTGCTGAGCTTCTCGCTGCTGACGTCACTGAATTGCTTCGGTCTGATGTGGCAAAGCGTTTTCTATCATGATTGCAGGCAAATGTGAAGCTCTGTGTGTGATTTCACATACTGTTGTCATCATCCTCATCGTTGCATACCATAGTTGTCATATCTTACACATAAGGGACTTTGAAGTTCTTGGAACTCATGGTTTAACATTCCTCTTCTGATTCCTTGATGTGAATGCATTGCCATTGACGCCTCCAGGAGACAAACTTTTAACTTCTGGGTCTGTAGCACCGGAAGTCTTTTGATTTTGTGAAGGGTTCGTGATTGAAAGGCTGTCAGTATTAACTTGAATTGAAGTACTCATCTATTTTATTTTCATGTGTTTTTCATCCGTAACCATGTGCAGAGAATCTGCTGCATCCCACCCAAGTGCATCTGTCTCCTCTCACTCTTTAATTAGACAGTCCCTCAGTGCTGTTAAATTGGAGCTTATGAAAGAAAGTCTTTTGGGCTTCAATACGGATGTGTGTGGTGTGTTCAATTCAGACGGTATGCTCGTAACTTGTTTTATTTATTTATTATTGTGAGCATGCTGTCTGAATTGAATGAGGAAAAAAGATATTGGTTTATAATTAGAGATGCACAATATATCAGAAGCATATTGCTTACAAGACAATATTACTGATTAGTTTAATTATGCATGCTCATTTTCACCTATTTTTAACTTTGCTGTCATCTAGTACTCACTTGAAGGTAAAACTGCAGCCAGGGTAGCTGACATGGCATTAAACTACAAATAAACAAACAAACTTGAAGGTATAATGCTAATAATTAAGGCTACAGTGGGTACGGAAAGTATTCAGACCACCTTAAATTGTTCACTCTTTGTTATATTGCAGCCATTTGCTAAAATCATTTAATTTTTTTCTCCCTTATTAATGTACACACAGCATGCCATATTGACAGAAAAACACAGAATTGTTGACATTGTTGCAGATTTATTATGTATTCAGTATTTAGTAGAAGCACCCTTTTGATCTAATACAGCCATGAGTCTTTTTGGGAAAGATGCAACAAGTTTTTCACACTTGGATTTGGGGATCCTCTGCCAATCCTCCTTGCAGATCCTCTCCAGTTCTGTCAGGTTGGATGGTAAACGTTGGTGGACAGCCATTTTTAAGTCTCTCTAGAGATGCTCAATTGGGTTTAAGTCAGGGCTCTGGCTGGGCCATTCAAGAACAGTCACAGAGTTGTTGTGAAGCCACTCCTTCGTTATTTTAGCTGTGTGCTTAGGGTCATTGTCTTGTTGGAAGGTAAACCTTCAGCCCAGTCTGAGGTCCTGAGCACTCTGGAGAAGTTTTTTGTCCAGGATATCCCTGTACTTGGCCGCATTCATCTTTCCCTCGATTGCAACCAGTCGTCCTGTCCCTGCAGCTGAAAAACACCCCCACAGCTGCCACCACCATGCTTCACTGTTGGGACTGTATTGGACAGGTGATGAGCAGTGCCTGGTTTTCTCCACACTTACCGCTTAGAATTAAGGCCAAAAAGTTCTATCTTGGTCTCCTCAGACCAGAGAATCTTATTTCTCACCATCTTGACAAACTCCATGCGGGCTTTCATGTGTCTTGTAGTGAGGAGAGGCTTCCGTCAGGCCACTCTGCCATAAAGCCCCGACTGGTGGAGGGCTGCAGTGATGGTTGACCTTCTACAACTTTCTCCCATCTCCCGACTGCATCTCTGGAGCTCAGCCACAGTGATCTTTGGGTTCTTCTTGACCTCTCTCACCAAGGCTCTTCTCTCCTGATTGCTCAGTTTGGCCGGACGGCCAGCTCTAGGAAGGGTTCTGGTCGTCCCAAACGTCTTCCATTTAAGGATTATGGAGGCCACTGTGCTCTTAGAAACCTTAAGTGCAGCAGAAATTTTTTTGTAACCTTGGCCAGATCTGTGCCTTGCCACAATTCTGTCTCTGAGCTCTTCAGGCATTTCCTTTGACCTCATGATTCTCATTTGCTCTGACATGCACTGTGAGCTGTAAGGTCTTATATAGACAGGTATGTGGCTTTCCTAATCAAGTCCAATTAGGATCGTTTGCAAAATAAAAGTCTGTGTTTACGTAATATATGTGTATGTGTTCTGTGTATAATAATTATGTATATATAAATACACACACATACAGGTATAAAGTTTAGAAATATATGCATGTATTATAAATATATATATTTATATATATTTTATATTACATATAAACATAAATATTTTATATATAAATATAACATTTTTCTTAAATATATACATGAATGTGTGTGTGTTTATATATAAATAATTATTATACACAGAACACACACATATATATTACGTAAACACAGACTTTTATTTTGCAAACGATTAATCGCGATTAATCGTTGCAGCCCTAAGTCCAATCAGTATAATCAAACACAGCTGGACTCAAATGAAGGTGTAGAAACATCTCAAGGATGATCAGAAGAAATGGACAGCACCTGAGTTATGTATATATGACCCTATATATGACCCTATATATGAGTGTCACAGCAAAGGGTCTGAATACTTAGGACCATGTGATATTTCAGTTTTTCTTTTTTAATAAATCTGCAAAAATGTCAACAATTCTGTGTTTTTCTGTCAATATGGGGTGCTGTGTGTACATTGAGGAAAAAAATGAACTTAAATGATTTTAGCAAATGGTTGTAATATAACAAAGAGCGAAAAAAAGGGGGTCTGAATACTTTCCGTACCCACTGTATACAATGCCTAAACCACATATAGAATTCAGAAACCCTTGTTATTAGTGACAACGGTGACCATTAAGTGAACTGCAGGCACCAAGTTGTTGCTTGTGATCACACTTGTGCACACATAACATAGACTAAACCTGAATCAAGGCCCTGATATAGCATACTCACAGCGAAGTTCTTTTCCATCTTTTTATAAAGTATGAAAATCACTTTGCAGCGATTTTTAACAAACATACCCAGCGCCGTCCACGCTGCTGAGAGTGACATTTAGATGAATATGTAATTATGTGCTGGGCACTTTCCTTTCAATAACAAAATAAACGCACAACAAAAATGACAGAGGTGAGAAAACAGCACTTAAAAAAGCATCTGATCATAGCGACGTGGATATGTTTGTACGACCTCTGCAATTTATCTGTCGGCATCATGTCAACAGATGAGGTAATTAAAATTTCACTGTTAAGATAGTTTGATTATAAAATATGTTTGAGACTTAGACTATATAGCAGTGGTAACCAAACTGGGGTACGTGAGGTGACAGAGGGGGAAAATGCTAAGTTTTATGGTTCATTTAATTCTTCCCCATCTTAAAATAACATTAAAATCGAGCATGTATTTCCAACAGGCACAGTGATTTAAATACATCACATCCAATCAAAATACCACTTCTTATGCGGTCAAAACTGACTGCATCCTTTTCCACATAAGCAGTGCACACATGGGTGCAAATAGGTTGCGGCAAAGTCTGCTGCCTTAGCAAATCATGCTATTATTGACGTTCTCCACAATGTACCTGTAGATTTAGCACAAAAACAAAAGGCCTGTCACATAAGGTGCATAGATTAATTTAAAATTCAAACTCTTGATACAAAACATACCTTTTTTGAGTTCTTGTTTTTAATGTTGATAATGGCAAGAAAGCAAATCGAAATATTCACACGATTGCAAATGTGACATTGATTTTATACAACAGTTCAACAAACAAAAGGGTAACATGTTCTTCACAGTATTGTCAGTATTTGCTCTCTTTTGCAATGAATTGTTCCAACGAAAGCCACAGCAGAACTACCACACACAATTGTTTGTGAAAGTCATTGATTCAATGATTCATTCATAAATACAGCCACTTGCTTTGTTACTGAATGAATGAATGACTCAATGACTCGCGCATTAAGACAGTGACTTACCACCACCTACTGGTGGTTTTAGTATGTAAAAGTCACTTTTCACATTTTTATCATCATTGCATCATTTTTTAAATTTAAAACATTAACGTTGTAAAGGTATTCATAAAGACAATAAATGCACTGGAAAGTCAATTTAGGGGGCAAATATTGTCCCTTAATGGAAAAGGTGTAGTCGAAGTGGAAGAGAGGGGTATGCAAAAGGATGGTAAATGCCTCAGGTGGTACTCCTCTCTAAAATGTTTGGGAATCACTGCTATATAGATCTCTGGCTATGTGAGACTGTAGTTTGAATTAAACCTTTTTCTTTGCATGACACATTGACATTACAGTACAGGATGGCTCTTGTGGCATTATCCTGAACATTGTATAAGCATTCATTTCATGAGTCATTGAAGGGAAGCGAGGCTTTAGAGAGCATTTAACCGTCACTTCCTTTGGAATCTTTCCAGAATCCTGAAAATTGATACAGAATCCTGACACCATTAAATCAATTGTTTTCATTTCTAGTCTTTTTTTTCTTTAGACAACAAGGTATAGACTGTATAGTTGTAGTTGTATATATTTTTATAACATGAAATTTATAGTATTAATTCTGTATAGGCAAGAAGTTCATTATTATCGGTGCCATGATCCTTGAATCGATTTTGATTTGGCACTTTCTCAGATTTGTTAGCAACTATTTTCTTGTACTAAGATTTGTGAAAATGAAGCATCTGATTTTTTCATATGACAGCATATGAAGAAACACATTTACTACGGTATTTTAATTGTATTTATTTATTTTGCTATTTCCATTAGCATGTTTTGCTTGAAGTATGTCAAATTAATGCACCGTTCAGTTGATAGAAATATGCCCTATACCTCTGAGTCATTGTTTTTCTTTCAGGGAGTCTTCAACAGAAAGACTCAGTGAGATCAAACTGGCTCGTTCTCTCTCTTCATCATTCAAGTAAACTTATTGTATTCCAACATCCTCCGCATTGGCAAAGCTGAGTTGAGTTGAATTTGTCTGTACGCACATGTACCCACCCTCTCTCTTGTTTTCCTGGGATGTAGACTCTGAAAAGGGATTTTTTAGGATGATACGCCGGGCAAATGTCCTAGACGTCAGAAAATCTCCCATAGGTTTAAACCTCTGTTTGTTTAGGAGGCCTTATTTGGAGCTCTGCTGCACCTACCACAGCGAGGAACTTGCATCTCCCACGCTCAAACATGGAATCGGCCCCCAAACCGCTCATTTCTCAGTCCCTCCCTGTCACAGCACAAACTTGATGGGCCGACCTGAAAGCAGACTGTTTTGAAGCAAGAGTCCATCTGTCCCTTCAGAGACTTGTGGTCAGACAGATCCTTGAGGCCCGCTTTGCCTTGTGTATTTGAATCTGTCCTCACCATGTTAATGCATCACAGAGTGGGATTTGAGCTTGATATTGGAACCAGTCCTTTATATCAGATCTGGATGAACTATGTAGAAACAAATGACCTAACTAGTCCGATCATAATATTGTATGAAATCACAGCTCTCTCATTTGGCATCTCAGCACTTCCTTGTTTAGACAACTGTTTTATTTCAAAACCTTGTGAGCTGTCTACGTAGGCAGCATTTTAACACATCATGGGCACACTTCAGTCTCAAAGGCTTAGAAGGTATAGGCAACTAAACTTTTTCTGTCACTTTTGATTAATTTAATGCATCCTTGCTGAATAAAAGAATTAATTTATTTAACTGTTGAACGGGAGTCTTTATCCTTTTGCAGAGAAAGCAATCCTAATTTTTTAGGGGGGGAAAAATGCACCATCTTTGATTTAAGAAATAAAAAGTTCTGTCTAAGATAGTTGTTGTTGTAGTGGTTAAGTTTAGGCATGGGGTAGGATTAACAGTGCATTCCCACGGGTCGTCGGCGTTAACGCTTTTCATTTACTTTGAATGGGTGATGTCATGCGTTGCCGAACTGAATTGTGGGTTCTGGCGTTGCTTGCGGATGAAGTTGAAAAATGTTCAACTTTTCAAGCACCAATGCAGGTGTCAGCCAATCAGATCGCCTTATGTTTTTTTTTTTTTTTTTTGTTTTTTCAGTTGAGAATTTTTGTTTATGATACAGAATATCCGCGGAAGTGTTACTTGTATCTACTAGATTTCTGTATTGTTTCTATATAAAAATGTCAATAAGATGTAAAGTATTCCGGTCAGTGTTGTATTTGTCCCACCCCTCCTCCTCTGTGATTGGATGGCTGGGTAAAAAGTGCCAGTGATGAGCACTGCGTTTTACCCAAAGTTGAACATTTTTCAACTCTCTGAGACTGGTAAAAACACTTCAGCGGGAAATAGACACTCCTCGTTGTGCTCCCTAACAACATGTCACTTTTGTTTCAATCTATAAGAAGAATATAATCAGCCTATGTTATAGTTTAAAGTTAAAGATAAGGTGAGTCTGAGAGTCTTATGTTTATTTGATGGTGATTTCACATTTCTTGTTATGAAGGTTAAATACAAATAAAAGGTGAACGTTTATTTATTTGTACCATTTTTATTTTTTAAAACATTGCATAGTTTCATAGGAGACACTTTCATAGACTTGGCAAATTCATTTTTCAGAAGTTTGTAGGTACAAACATCCATTTCTGAGGTTTTTATATTGTTTATTTCAATATTGGAAATATATCGTATCGACTGAAATTAAGAAATATATCATGATTATAAATGTTAGCCATATCATCCAACCCTACCTAGTGCAGACGTTAACCAATTGCATTCAAGCAACATCAGAAAGTAATGTGATTGGTCGTGGTCACTATGATGGTCGCGTCAGCACCAAGCTTTAGACATGGCCTCCGTCAAGCACCAATGCTGACGCCCCGTGCGAATGGGGCATTAGGGATGTGGAATATGGTCATGCAGAATAAGGCATTAATATGTGCTTTATAAGTACAGCCAATATGCTAGTAATATGCAAGCTAATAAGCAACTAGCTAATAATGAGAATTGATCCCCAAACTAAAGTGTTACTGAATAGTTTGTAACTCATCAGTGCCCTTTTTTTTTTTTTTTTAAACTGCACCATTAGTGTAGCAACATGCTAACATTAAACTCTATTGAAATCAATTGTGATTTGAGCCTCCCATGTGGAACTTTATTTGTGTGCGGCGCAGAGATGCTGCCTGTGTTGAACTTTACAAATTGGTCCCTTATGAGGTTTTTTGTCTGTTAGGGTGCTGCCTATACATGCAGTGAGGTTTTGGAACGAAACGTATGTATCGTTGCCCAGTGTGTGTAGCCTCTGTGAGAAGTTGCAGGGAATGAGGAAACAAGTTGGCTGGACAGCGGAAACAGCCGGGACTTTCCCATACGAAAAGCATTTCTCCCGCTATTAGCAGCACACATTAAAGCTATGTTTCATTAATCTTCCTGTTGCTGCTGTTTGTTGAATGGTGTGCCGAGAGCCCAGGGAACAGCATTAAATTGGGATAGTTGATGGTGTGATTAGCAGTGTTTTGAAGTGGAGAAGGAAGGAAATCACTGTTAAGAGACCTCTAATGTTATCATGTGGAAAAAGGGGGTCTCACAGGGAGTGTTGGGGTTGAGCGCACATGGGGTGCTCTGTAATTTGGCCCAGGAGAAATGGAAGGGCTGGGTTGGTTTTTATTCAGACAGTCTCAGCTTTGATGTGAGTCACATCTAAATGTTGTACAGTTAAAGGAATAGTTCATGATTTCCTCACCTTCAAGTCATTCCAAACCCGTATGCCGTTTTTTTTTCTTCAGTGGAACGCAAAAGATATATTTTTTAGCATATTCTTTATGAAATTTTTCCATACAACAACAGTTTAATTATTTGTATTTTAAGTATTTATTGTATTATATAAAATAAATTTAAAATAAATTAATACATGTTTGTTTGAACTTAATGGACATGGTAAAAATGCATTGCTGTTTTATGGAAAAGTGCTGCTTAAAGATTCTTTAAAAAAAAAAGATGTATGTTCCATGGAAAAAATAAAAATTACACAAGTGTAAATGATTAGTTTCATTTTTGTAAGAACTTTTTTTTTTTTTTTTTTTTTTTTCACCTATATTATTACAGTCAGAAAGACATTTGATTTTGGGACACATGATAAAGTTCATGTTGAATGCATTTGCCTGAATGTATTGATCTTGTCAAAAGCATTTAAAAACCTATCTATCTTTTTCTTCTCCTAGGGTGCTTCCCTTTTTTTTCCACCCCTTATATTCCTTTCACTCTGGTCTCATTTTAACCAGGCACATGGAATGATATTAGCCTCAGAGGGATGGAAAAGACAACCAAAGTAAAATGAAAACATTGGTTTGTTCTGCTGGAGCAAAACGAGAGTGTTAAGGTTTTGACGTAGGAGATGAGAAACGGCTATTTTTCCATTGCTGTTTTGACCATTAGAAAACAGTGGCTTGTGAATTGCGGCTCTGTGAGGTTGACTGATTAGAAGCCTGAGAAAGAGAGACACTGTGACTCAGCATTAGAATATGACCTGGGCTGCTGCACTAGCCATTGTGCTGTTGCAGCTTTTCAGTCACGTGTCACAATCAGGGATTTTTACAGCAAGGGCTGAATTTTGTGCCGTCACATCACAGTGACGATTTTGTGAAGCTTTGCTTTCATAATCTCACTTGTTTTTTGCAATGTCACCAATAAGATCTTCACGCAACTATCAGACTTTCTTCTAACATCACTCACAACATGGAGAAAAATTAGCTTTTTGACAAGCTTCCTTTAATTGAAACCAATTACTTATGAAAATACTTCCATAGCCATAGAAAATAATACCTGACAAATGTATTTTAGGGTGCATGTGTAAGAATTTGTAGGGTTTCCTCATGCTCAGGCTTTTTTTTTTTTTTTTTTTCAGTCCCAGAAATTTTTGGTGCAACCACCTCCCCCTCACACTGGCTGTTTGTGCTCATATCTGGTATATTCTGGCAGTCTCTTGGCCTCTCTGTGGTCTAGACTGGAGCTAGTGTGCTGCTTTCTGAAAGAGCCCTATGAGTCACTCTTCCCAAAACCACCATCTCTGTGTGAGGGCATCAGCCTCACTGCTACCCTGAAGACATCACCGTTCGGACTGTCACAACACAGGCTTTCACACACGTTTTTGGTCTCTTAACACGCATTCCCGCTGGCCTCTCGCTTGGTAAGCCCCTGCACCAGGATGCTGTGAGGTGACTCTGTTTTCTGTCATCAATTGTTAGCCGTTCTTTGAGAAGCCAGCCTGCTGACAGCCAGTGAATTGCTGATTGTGTTCGTAATGCTCCAAAAGGGAAACTATAAAAGTGCAGTATTTGTGTTCAATATTACAAGTAACTTCTAAAGCCATAGGTTTGTGTGAGAATTAAATCATTCAAATCATTAATTTATATACACAGTCAAACCAAAATGTATTCAGACACCTTGAACATTTAATTGATTATTAGTTTATTCGCTACAGTTTAAAAAAAAAAAACTGTTAAACTGTGTCTGAAAAATCATATTTAATATAAATTAAATCATATTCTTTAATTTATAAAATTAGCAAAGGTCTAACCTTTCATTGAAGGAAAAGAATTGAAAGTGGGGGGGAAATAACATTATGAAATAAAGGTTTTTCTCCAAAACACGTTGGCCACAATTATTGACACCCTTTTATGCAATTCTTTTTGCAACCTCCTTTTGCCAATTTAACAGCTCTGAGTCATCTTCTATAATGCCTGATGATTTTGGAGAACACCTAAGAGATCAGAGATCATTCCTTCATACAGAATCTCTCCAGATCCTTCAGATTCCAGCTCCATGTTGGTGCTTCTTCTCTTCAGTTCACTCCACTCATTTTCTTAAGGGTTCAGGTAAGAGGACTGGGATGGCCATGGCAGAAGCTTCATTTTGTGCTCAGTGACACATTTTTGTGCTGGTTTTAATGTTTGTTTTGGATCATTGTCCCCATGGACGATCCAACCACTGCCCATTATTGGATTTCTAGCAGAAGCGGTCAGGTTTTGATTTTTTATGTTAGTATTTGATAGAATCCATGATACCATGTATCTGAACAAGATGTCCAAGACCTCCAGCACAAAAATAGGCCCACAACATTAAAGATCCAGCGGTATATTTAACCGTAGGCATGGGGTACTTTTTATCCATGTGTGCACCAAACCCATCTGATGGTTTTGCTGCCAAAAAGCTCTTTTTTTTTTTTTTCTTTAATAGTTTCATCTGAACACAGAAGTTCCAGTCTTGTCTGACAACTGAATATGCTGGAGATTGTTTCTGGATAAGAGCAGAGGATTTTTCTTGAAACCCTCCCGAACATCTTGTGGTGATGTAGGTGCTATTTGGTCTTTTTTTTTTTTAGGCTTTCTGAGACTCAAGACTCAACTAATTTCTGCAATTTTCCAGCTGTGATCCTTGAAGAGTCTTTGGCCACTCAAACTTTCCTCCTCACTGTGCATTAGGATTATTTAGACATGCGTCCTCTTCCAGGCAGATTTGTAACATCTTTAGTTGATTGGAACTTCTTAATTATTACCCTGATAGTGGAAATGGGGATTTTCAATGCTTTAGCTATTTTCTTATAGCCACTTTCTATTTTGTGAAGCTCAACAATCTTTTGCTGCTCATCAGAACTATCTATTCTTTGTTTTTTTTTCATTGTGATAAGTGATTAAGGGAATTTGGCCTTTGTGTTTCCTCATGTTTATACTCCTGTGGAACAGGAAGTCATGGCTGGACAATTTCATCTTCATGATCACCCTGGTGTGCTAAAAAATGTAAATATGAATGGGAATATACTTCAGAGATATTTTACTCATAAATTCTAGGGGTGCCAATAATTGTGGCCAATGTGTTTTGGAGAAAAACATTTCATAATGTTATTTTCCCCCCACTTTCAATTCTTTTCCTTCAATGAAAGGTTAGATTTTTGCTTATTTTATGAATTAAAGATCAAAAGGATAAACAATGCGGTTTTATTTTTAGGGTAATCTTTGTTCATATTTATCAAGGGTGCCAACAATTTTGTCCATGACTCACTATTGACAATATTGTCTAAAATGTTCGTCACATAATATTAGCTTAAATTTAGCTATTTTTGATTTATTAACTCTTTATAATATCAATATATTAAAACTTTGAGCGCTGTTGAGCGGATTCGTAAACACCTCTGATTGGCCATTTTATTCATGCGCTCATCGGATATGTCTGTGATTGGCTACAATGATCAACGCACAGGAGCGTTTAAAAGAACATGCAAGTGTTTGAATTTAAAAGCGGGAGCGTTTGAAAGCAGGCGTCTATCAGCGGACTGGTCCGTGATGGTCCTGCTTTCAAACACTCCCGTGGGTATCTGTGTAAGCGCTCGATGAAGAGCGCCTTTGATGACTATTTACAAAGTTTTGAAATGGGTTGATCATTGAAGCCAATCACAGACATATCCGATGAGCACGTGAACACAATTGCCAATCAGAGGTGTTTACGAATCCGCTCAACAGCGCTCAAAGCTTCACGTTTTTAAAATTTCAGTACCGACTTGGTACCAAAGTTGGTGCTTTTGAAAGCTCTACATAAAGTTGATTCGTAGGACCACTGGAATAGAGCTTCACCTTCAAAAATTTTTTAGAAAACGTTCATTACACAAAATTCATAGGGATATGCCTGTATATTGTGCTTTTATGAAGAGCTTGGTCCGGCTATTTATCTTTTTCAGGGAAGTGGAGACTTATTTGAGGTCCCTGGTGTGTTCCTGCTGAGTGCTCAGGCCGCTGGAGATGCAGTGACCACATTTATGTGAAACCTGAAGCCACTTCTGTTGTTGCTGCTGCTACATACAAAAATGGTGTAACCCTTAACGTCAGTGCCTGTCATTGTCTTTTATGTACAGATTCACACACACACAATTGTCATACGAACTTTAGCCCCATCCCATGACCTTGAGGTCTTCAGTCACTCAGGTCTATTTTCATTCAGCATCTCCGGCCCTCTTTCAAGTGTCTGTGTCTGACGTGTGCAGATGCAGTCCTTTTTAAACTACTGTCTCTGTCCAGAACACCCGTCCCCCTGTACAACTTCACAGGCTCCTCCTCTACAGTCCCCCTAAGGTCATTTATCATTGTTGTGTCATATTTTGAAAGTAGGTTCTCCAAAAAGGTCAGAAGGTGGTAAAGTATTTTGTCACATACATGTAATTGAAAAGGCAGTAAAATGCATTTTACGCAGGTCAGGTCTGATATTTTTAGTGAGAGTCGATCGGAATTATTTATGAAGATTAAGTTTTGGATCGTTGTAACCTGACCTGAAGAGAGTTTAGAAAGGGGATGTAGCTTGTTAAATGACTAATGTTTTTCTTCATATTTCTCTCTGCTTCTGCCTTTCTCTTCCACCTCATGCATGGATATTAAGTTCGGTGAAGGAGATGTGGCAAAGTTAATCCCATCTGCTGAGTCATGGCAGAGGTGATGGCTCCATTGCGACCTGCCATGTGCAATGAATACAAACTGTCTTTGAGAGGGAAAATTGAACCCCGTCACCTCAGAGCACACAGACGTGCAGCTTCTCCCGCAGACACCCTCATATGCACCAACACACCTTGCAGGTAGATAGCGCATGTGGGGGAAATAGCTGACTCTGGCAGAATAGAGAGCGAACCCTTCTGGGAGCTCGGTGTCCTTGCTGTCAGGACAGTTAACTTCCTGTGCCGCTCTGACCTCTCAGGCTGTGTGTGTGTGTGTGTGTGTGTGTGTGTGTGTGTGGTGTAGTGACTGTGCTGTGGAACATTCATGAGTTTGTATAATTCATGTTTATTACACCATTCAGAAATTTGTTGAGTGCACAGCTTTGTCTCTACTGAATTTCATTCTCAGACTGAAGCAATTTTAATAAAACACATTAGTCACTTGTGCATTAGGGAACATTTTGTTTGGCACTTGTCACATTTCGGTGAAATTGTCTCCTGAGTATGTGGATAGGCATGCTGAAACTAGTCTTAAACATGCACGTTATCAGAAAATCTTATTTTTAGCTTAAAGGGTTAGTTCACCCAAAAATTCTGTCATTAATTACTCACCCTCATGTCGTTCTACACTCGTAAGACCTTCGTTCATCTTCAGAATCAAATTAAGATATTTTTGATCAAATCCAATGGCTCAGTGAGGCCTGCATTGACAGCAAGTTAATTTACACTTTCAGATGCCCAGACATATTTATAACAGTTCATGTGACTACAGTATTTCAACTAGGGCGATCCATATCGATATTGAACGCGATATTGCGTGGCTTATCAGTGAACTACGGCTCTGTCTATTAAATGCCGCTTCATTTGAAAACAGGTGATGGCGATTTAGCGGTAGTCAGGGAACCGGCTTTACTGACGAAATGCGCGTGACAAAAGCGTTCGATATATCGCCCAGCCCTAATTTCAACCTTAATATCATGAAGCGACAAGAATACATTTTGTATGCCAAAAAAACTAAATAACGTCTTTATTTAACAATATCTAGTGATAGCGATTTCAAAACACTGCCTCATGAAGCTTCGAAGCTTTATGAATTTTTTGTTTCGAATCATTGGTTCGGAGCGTGAAAGTCACATGATTTCAGTAAACGAGGCTTTGTTACGTCATAAGTGTTACGAAATTTCTGATTACAAAACCACTGATTCGAAACTAAAGATTTGTAAAGCTTAGAAACTTCATGAAGCAGTGTTTTGAAATCACCCGTCACTAGATGTTGTTGAATAAAGTCGTTATTTTGTTTTTTTTGGCGCACAAAAAGTATTCTTGTCGCTTCATAACATTAAGGTTGAACCACTGTAGTCACATGAACTATTTTAAATATGTCTTTAGCAGCTTTCTAGGTGTTTGAAAGTGTTAATTAACTTGCTGTCAATGGAGGCCTCACTGAGCCATCAAATTTTTATCAAAAATATCTTAATTTGTGTTCCGAAGATGAACGAAGGTCTTACGGATGTGGAACGACATGAGGGTGAGTCATTAATGACATAATTTTCATTTTGGGGTGAACTAACCCTTTAAACTTCTGAAAAATCAAATAAGAGAGGGAAAGTATAATTTGTTTTGGGAATTTTTAATGGGGGAAAAAATGTTATATATTTAATATTACAAAGATAATATTAAAAATGTTAAGATAAATATTAAATATATTATATATTAGCAATGGTTTAATTTATAATATTAAGGATAAATTAATATGAGGATATTTTATTTAATAATAACAATTAATACATAATTTATATAATCCTCAGCAACTTTAGAAGAGTCAATCTTACAAAAACCGTCAAGAAATGTTTGGGTCATATTTCACAATGTAAAATAAAATATAATTGCTTAATTTTTCTTTTTTTTTTTTTTTTTTTGTGGTAAAATATGAGTCTGACAATGCTTTCTCAGGTCCCTCTGTATATTGCTTATTATTTCATCACAGACGGGCCAAAGTGTTATACCCAAAAGTATGTTGCTCCACTAGTGGCACCAAACAGAACTGTAATTGGAAATATGGTTTGCAAGGCTGCAAAAAAATTTATGTTCCCTGAAAAAGTTTATGTTTTAGGCATAAATGTTAAAACAAAGCTCAAATGGAGTCTACATGTAAAGTGGTTCAGGCTGAATTTAATAGTAAGAATGTAATTCATAGCTTAGCAGAAAGTTTAAAGGTGCCCTAGAACTTTTTTTAAAAAGATGTAATAGAAGTCTAAGGTGTCCCCTGAATGTGTCTGTGAAGTTTCAGCTCAAAATACCCCATAGATTTTTTTTAATTCATTTTTTTAACTGCCTATTTTGGGGCATCATTATAAATGAGCCGATTCAGGGCTACTGGCCCTTTAATTGTCCTGCTCCACACCCACGGAGCTCGCACTTGCCTTGAACAGTGCATAAACAAAGTTCACACAGCTAATATAACCCTCAAATGGATCCTTACAAAGTGTTCATCATGCATGCGTCGGATTATGTGAGTATTGTATACTGTTATATTGTTTACATTTGATTCTGAATGAATTTGAGGCTGTGCTCTGTGGCTAACGGCTAATGCTACACTGTTGGAGAAATTTATAAAGAATGAAGTTGTGTTTATGAATTATGCAGACTGCAAGTGTTTAAAAATGAAAATAGTGACTGCTCTTGTCTCCGTGAATACAGTAAGAAACGATGGTAACTTTAACCACATTTAACAGTACATTAGCAACATGCTAACAAAACATTTAGAAAGACAATTTACAAATATCACTAAAAATATCATGATATCATGGATCATGTCAGTTATTATTGCTCAATCTGCCATTTTTCACTGTTGTTCTTGCTTGCTTACCTAGTCTGATGATTCACCTGTGCAGATCCAGATGTTCTGCCCTTGTCGAATGCCTTTCATAATGTTGGGAACATGGGCTGGCATATGCAAATATTGGGGCGTACACCCCGACAGTTACGTAACAGTCGGTGTTATGTTGAGATTCGCCTGTTCTTCGGAGGTCTTTATATAAATGAGATTTATATAAGGAGGAGGAAACAATGGAGTTTGAGACTCACTGTATGTCATTTCCATGTACTGAACTCTTGTTATTTGACTATGCCAAGATAAATTCAATTTTTCATTCGAGGGCACCTTTAAAGACACATCAGACATCAGTACATTGCTTTGTGTTGACTGCTTTTGTATTGACTATCTATATTGCTTTGATCTTAAGGTGATGTGTATCCCATCAGCCCAATGAGTGACTGTATTTGATCCAAGCGGAAACCTTGTGGCTTGTTTGTTATGAACCCAGTGATTTAAGGATGGAGAGGTCTGCATTTTGTCATTCCTGGTGACTCAGTGGCCTAAAATGCCTTGGTTTAAATGCTGACGGCAAAAAGTTAGTCAACATTTAAATCCTCCAGATCATTTCCTCGCTTGCTCATCCATTCCTGTGAGCTCATCTTTTGGCTTTGCTAACCTACTGGCTCTGATAGAGATGTTACTTCTTCCAAACTTCCTTTTATGATTCTTATTTGCCACGTTTATTGTCACTTTTATTTTTACTCTTATTCCTCCTCTTCAAGTCACAACGAGGATGTGCCGTCGAGACAAAAGAGGGAAGGTCGTTGCTGGCAAGACAAACGCTCCAGCGGAATGTTTAGAGTCTGTTGCCAAGCAATACGGCGGGTTTTGATTTACGATTACATCTTCCGACCAGCAGCTTGTTGCAATTAACGTTGTCGTTTGAGAGGCTGAGTGAGTGAGCGGGTGGGTGTGTGCGTACAGTATTTCTGTTTATTTGACTGAAAATGCTCCAGCATTCTCTTCACAAGATCTTCACTGATCTTTCACACCGCCGGTTGCGTTTAACATTTATCTGTTCCCTCTGTTTTTAAACTTTCTTTTCCTTTCTATCTATTACAGATTCCATGTTTTCCTCTGAGCTGGTCACTATATAACATTGATTGTCTTTAAGGGAATGGTGAAGAATGCAGATTAAACCCAGATATTTAGTTTTGTTTGAAGTGTTGCTCTGACTGGACCAAAGCGACGCGGTTGCATGAGGAGCTGGTTTTAATTCTCAGCTTCAGGTCAGCAATCGGCCAGCCATCATACATAAATATGTTTGTGTGGAGAAGATGGCTTTCTGAGATGGCTTTCTTTTAAGGGTCTTCTTCAGCTTAAACTTGGGGTTCCTTTGACAAAGAGCATCTCTGACAGGTCATAATGTGTTTATGGTGTTAAAGCTTTGTTCACTAGGCAACAACCCTACAGAACAACGGACTGTTCGGTTTGATGTGAACCCGAGATGAAACTTATTGTGTACATCTTATTCATTGAAAACTCCTGATAGGATTGAATTTATTAACAAAATTTGATATCGTGTATCAATACTAAATCTGAGGCATCAGATTTGCAAAATGATATTGTACTGTAGTAAATTGTTGGTACTGTGGTAATGCTGCACACTCCAGCAGATGACTGGTGTGCCGTTGATGTGGGAATCCAGAGAAGATCCTCCCAGATGATTTTAATTCCGTCATCTCCCAAAAGAACACAATGATTTGCCTCCGTCGCCACATGTTAGAGAACACATGCAACTTTGCTGTATATTCGCGTGTGTATGTGTACGTGGATTCAGATGCTGCGGGCTGTCTGGGTGTAATAAGACACACAGGTTGTCCTCATGTGGCCTTTGTTGTTTCTTTGGCATCTTTTAGCGCTCGTCTCTCCCTCTGTCTCGTCTCGTCTCTCAGTCTCGTCCGCACGCTTCCCTTTTGCACTCATTTCACACACACGCAAACCCTATTTCAAACATAATTAAGCTTTTGTTCAGCATATGGAGAGAGGAAAAAATGATGACGGGCTGAGCGATGGAAGGTAGGCAAACGGAAAGGAAGAGAAGGAGGTAGGGAGGAGAACAGTCAGAGTTTTTGTGGTGAATGTCCATGTTGTTCCTATTTTAAAGCCCTATGGGCCTAATAGCTGCGCAGACCGGCGTTTTTGCCGGTCAGCCATTGTTCTGTGCACCATAAAATCAGCCTGATTTTAGTTGTTGTTGTTGGTTTTTTCACTAGTCTGCTTCAACTCCATTGTTCCTGACCCACTTTTAGATTTTTATTTTAGATTCAAGAGTTTGACATTAAATTCTTTCCTCAGTGAGCTTAAGGTGACTGTTACACCGTGAACAAGAGAGAGTCAGAGCACAAACACGGACCAATTGGATATAAACTTGAGGTTAGAGTTCAGGAACAGTGAAATGAAAATAAAACAAAACAAATTCATTGGTATAAAAAATACCCTTGTATTATTTTAAAATTATTTAAAGGCACAATATGTAAGATATCCAAAATCCACTAGGCTAGTGTTATGTATTTTGTTCAGTTGAGTACTTGCAATATCTCAAATGTTTCCAATTATTTGTAAATCGTGAGGAAAATCACAATTTTAACCAAGGATACGGGACGTGTCCGGGAGTTGCCTGTCAATGGCGTCATATCCGCGTTACCCTCGGTTTCCGGTTTTATTTTGTAGAAACCATGGAAACACTAAAGACGCTTTAATATATTACATGTTTTACTAGACAAGGGAACAACTGTTTGGTTACATTTGTGATGCGATCTGGGAAAAAACCCAGTCGGATGTCATGATTGAACGTTTTCTGTAAAGTCAAAAAAATTGGTCAAATATTTTTTTTATTTTTTTTGTCAAAATTGGATTTCAGTAAATTATCATTCTATAACAGCTTGTCTATCATCTCTGAAAATATCTTGGCAAAATTTGCCTGTTAAGTGCAGAAAAATAGTGGCAAACGTTATTGTTTAAAGGTTCTCTAAGCGATCCTGAGCGGAGTAAATTCCTGTTGACGTTTGAAGTGTTGTCAAACAAAACAGAGGCAAGCTAGACCCTCCCTCCTCCTCCTCCTCCTCCCCTCCCATTCGTGCTTCCTGAAACAGTCACGAACGCGCATTTAAAATCCTTCTTGTCGGTTATTGGCTGGAGCGTGTTTATTATGATTCGTGGTCCAGGCTGTCCAGTTTGTTTTTGTTGCCGTTTTTGGAGCTTGTGGCGACTACAGAGACCGCGTTTTTTACAGTGTGTTCAGGGGACAGGCAGCTAGCGGATAGTGAGGAGATGTTTGCTGTATGTGACAAAAAAAGTTTTGGCCTAAAAACGCGTGAATTCGCTTAGAGGACCTTTAAGAACACACCCAGCGTAGGTGGAAAAAAACGCCCATAGCTTTCCCTCTCTTAATACTACAAAGACGGTTCACCTATCAAAATAAACCACATAACATGTAGCAAGAATGTGTATTAACTCAATTGTTTTCAATGGGAACGCCGCGTTTTTTAAACGCCGATAACGTAACGAGGCGCTGAGCGTCTTTTTCACGCTCAAGCGCTGAGAGCTGGGCGTTTTTTACTGGTCGCCTCGAGTTGAAGAATGTTCAACTTTGAGTAAAACGCTGCGCTCATCACTGTCACTTTTTAGCCAGCCGTCCAATCAGAGTGGAGGAGGGGCGGGACAAATACAACTCCGACCAACTGTCACATTCTTGCTGTACAGCGACATCAACAAACAGAAACAAAATGGATGAGAAATTAATATTGCTGGTCTCCGAACATACATAGCAAGTAATTCCACATTGTGTGAACATTTTTAGCCTGAAACAAATTACCTGCAAAATCAGTTATAAGTAACAGTGACGCGGATATACCGTATAATAGCAACAAAGCGTCTCAACGGAAAAAAACGCTACGCTGCAGAAGCGCTCTCAAGCGCTCACAGACGGGCGTTTTAAGCAGAGCGCCTAGCGTTTTCAGCTGGCTAAAAACGCTTAGGTGGACACACGGCCTTTTTCTCAGAATTCCGTTCCTGAAAATCAGAGCGATCAGCCGACTTCAGATAACCATAACTTTTGTCACAGACAAGCTATGAAAGAAGTAAAAACAGATTTGGAAAAGACTCAAATCCTGTGATAGGTACAATTTCAGTGTTGTTTTACATTTTATTAGCTACTTTATTCAATTTCTTTACCTGGAAACTGGATACATGAAGAACCTGAAAAGCTTTATTTATTTGTATCTTTGCTTTACTGAAGTTATTTGTGCTGTTTGATTATTTGTTCTTATTTTCTTTATTTTTATTTGACATACCGAACATACCGTACCGAAACCGTGAGCCTAAAACTGTGATACAAACCGAACCGTGAGTAATCTGAACCATTGCACCCCTACAGAAGTAGTACTACATAAAGACAACATTTAAAACTGTATTTTATATTTTTCTACATTATGCACTAGTTTAGTTAAATACAATTCATTGTATAAAGGAATTTGCCTTTTCAAAGAAAAAAAAAGATTGTTCCAGTTGAATGGAATCCAGTTTAATAGAATGTTGTTTTGTATCTCTCTTTCTCTCTCTCTCTCTCTCTCTCTCTCCTGTGCTCTGACTCCATTGTTCCTGACCCATTTTTAAGCTTTTATTTTAGAAATCAGAGTTTTTGCAGTAAATCAAATGTAGGGATAATTTTAGTCTCCCTCCAGCACAATAAAACATGTTTTATTTGCGTCTTTTACAGCACAGCAAATTACACCAACTAACCGGTTTGGTATCCGTCTCCTTCTCAGACGTCTCGGCATTAGGGATTTGTTTTCTCATTTGGAATTAGGAGCTGTACTAAGAGACCTTGGCGTCTGATTGATTGGAGCTTGAACGGGATAAAAACAGATTTGTCCGTTGAAATGGTGGACAAGTGCTCAAGAGCTCTTTTCTGCAGCTGCTCAATTGTCCTGACTAACAATGTCTTCATTTCTTTCCCCTAGGGGTAGTGTATGGCAGTCAGGTGGTCGTCCCCCCTAAGGTGAATGCTGTGTTGGGAAAGAACGTCACTCTCAGCTGCAGGGTGCAGGTGGACACGAACCTCAGCCTGACGCAGAGCTCCTGGGAGAGGAAGCTGCCCACTGGATGGGTGACTCTGGCCGTGTACAACCCCATGTTCGGTATCTCCATCCCGCCTGAATATGAGCGACGCCTGTCCTTCCGCTCGCCCTCTATGCATGACGCCACCATCGTGCTGGAAGATGTGGGTTTCGCTGACATCGGCTTGTACACCTGCAAGGTTGCCACCTTTCCGCTGGGTAACACACAGGCCTCCACCACTGTCAGCGTGCTAGGTAACAAGAGACCGCGTGTGTGTGTGTTTTTGCAGTCTGATTAGGTTAGATTATGCACTCATAGCGTGGTGCTTGTGTATTAATGCTAAAGTGCCGTGACGAACCTTTTGCATGTGTGAGGTCCACAAACAAAGAAAGGCGTGCGAGTGGATGCGCATCACAGCTGCTGATTTGTGTAAGTGGGCAAGTATGCAGTGTGTGTGCGAAAGGGTGGAAAAACATTAAGAGCAACTCCAGGGCAGGAATGAAAGCTGTGTTTTGGGATACCGTCCAGCTCTTTCAGAGAACATGGTGATGTTTAAACTCTCTTCCTCCACCAAACCCCCAAAGCCATCTGCTCTGCTAAACACAGATACAACTGAACGAAGCGGTGTGCTTTTGTTATCTGGGTGTACAAGAGACAACAAGAGGAAACTTACAAGCACAGTGCTTTATGTTAGGTATATCAATTATGTATTGCACTCTGGAGGCATGAGGAGAGTCCCTGTTTTCTCTGAGCTGAAGATGAAGGTTACACAGTGAACATCATCCGCCCCTTCAGGAATAGACTTCAGCAACAATGAAGCAAAAAAAAATAAATATATATATATATATATATATATATATATATATATATATTTTTTTTTTTTTTTTTGTAATAATATTTCACAATATTACAATTTTTACTGTATTTTTGAGTAAATAAATGCAGCTTTGGTGAGCATAAGAGACTTCCAAAACATAAAAAAAATTGTATTTTTTAAAAACATTTGATATATATATATATACAAGTTATTATATATAAAATGTGTGTGTGTGTATAATATAATATAATATAATATAATATAATATTAAAAAAAATGGATTGATGGATGGATGGATGAATGCCACACACATCCAGTGTAGACGCCGTGTTAGAGTAATAAATGACAAGCAGACTGACAAGTTGAGTGAAGGACCGTAAAGCACAGAAAAGGATAAATTGAAAAGATGATGTCATAGATAAAATGAGCAGTGCAATTGGAGGAAAATCGGAACGTAAATGAGAGCACAGAGGAACGGGGACTGAGTGCTTTAATAAAAGGAGAGATGGGGGGGGGGGTGCAGGAGGATGGAAAGTGGTGAAGTGAGAGAGCAGGAACGAGGGAGGAAGGGAACACGCGCCGGAGCTATAATTAGATCAGGAGGAATGTTGCATGTGTGTGTGCGTGCGTGTGTGTGTGCGTGTGTGTGTGTGCGTGCGTGTGTGTGTGCGTGTGTGTGTGTGCGTGTGCGTGTGTGCGTGTGTGTGCGTGTGTGCGTGTGTGTGTGTGCGTGTGTGTGTGTGCGTGTGTGTGTGTGTGTGTACGCTGAGACAGGAGTGTATGAGTGTGGGAAAGATGCCTGCTGCTTTTGGGATCCACTGCACTTTAGGGTCAAGGATGTCATTGCGAGGTCCTGTTGAATTCGTTGTTTAAAGTGACACGAGATTTGCCGCACACACGGGCACACAGTCACAAGCACTTATGTCGTGTCACTCACCACCACACACCAGTGGATCGTTGAAGGTGCGACGACCACAGCTGCTACTGTTGTCTCTGAAGGTCAGCTGCCAATGTTAATACTTCACAAGATGAGAAGAGAAAGAAACTCATGGCAGAGGAAAAGAGAGGGAGAAACAAAAGCTAGTCAATGAGTATTGATGCATTCGGTACACATCCCTTGACTTTGCAAATTAATATTTATCATGCATATTGTGATGCTAAATGATGGTATAAGAATAGATAGTTTGCACTGTTCCCAGGTGATTTATTTTATTTTTATTTATTTATTTATTTATTTTTGCCTTTTATGTTAATTTAGAATAGCATTTTGTTTAGCATTATCACTTCAGAAAATTATATCCATGCAACATATCTGTGTATTTTCAGAGAAATTATCATGATGAAATGCCGTTTGAAAGTTGTAATACTTTTGTTTAGCAGTGTTACATTAAATTGATCAGAAATGACCATAAAGGCTTTTACAGTATTACAAAACATTTATATTTCAAATAAATGCTGTTCTTTTGAGCTTTCTATTAAAAGAATCCTAAAAAAAATGTATGACGGTTTCCACAAAAATATTAATCAACAAAGTGGTTTTAATATTGATAATAAAAAAAAATGTTTCTTGAGCACCAAATCGGCATCATGTGACACTGAAGACTGGAGTAATGATGCTGAAAATTCAGCTTTGTCATCGCAAGGAATAAATTACGTTTTAAGATATACTAATATTTTTAAGATATATAATTTCACAGTATTACTGTAGTTTTGACCAAAAAAATCACCTTTGGTGAGCATAAGAAACTTCTTTAAGAATCATACTGACCCCAAACTTTTAAACAGCAGTGTGTCAATATATGATTATATGATTTGTTTTAGCACAGCCCTTCTTGACTTAGTGGGCCTCCTTTGTCACAGAGCCCAGGACAACGTTCCATTCGTCTCCCACCGTTGATGACACTAAGTGGAGGAACGGAAGGGGAGAAGCAGCCCACACATGTTAAGTTTCTGTCAGTCACTGCAGAGGCAAAGCTCAGTTTTCCAGCCCTGAACACTGCTGGATTCATAACGGCTCGTACACGCCCGAGCCCCGCCCCTTCTGCCATGTAAACTGGATAAGCCATTAAAACAAATAATTTCATCTTCTCTGGAAAAGCACTTAGTGCTCTCTGATGAGAAACCGAGGCTGCCCTCAGCCAGTAGTTACCATAGAGGATTTTTATTTTTTTCTTTCGGTCTGATAAGTCTTGTATTTCTTCTCAAAGAAAATCTAATTATTCTCTCAGTCATGCTTATCAGTTTATGAATTTATTGGCTGTGGTACCAGAGCGATTCTTGATGCTGAGGGAATTAGTTTTTATTTAACTTTGTACTCTTGTTTGAATGGATTTCCTTTAGCTCAGTTTATTATTTTGATACATCTTACATGTCTCCTCACATTAAAGCACAGAATTAAACACAAGCAGTGTGGTACATTTTAACTCAAATATGTCTCTGACTGTCTTAGTGGAGCCGAAGGTGTATGTCTCAGCTGGATCTTCCGCTCTGATCGACGGTGGCAACGAAACCACGGTGGCCACCTGCATCGCTGAGAGGGCGCGGCCCCCTGCTGAAGTCTCCTGGGAGACGAATCTGTACGGCACGTCTGAGGCCCACATGCAGGACGATGCCAACGGCACCACTACGACCCAAGTGCACTACACCTGGCAGCCCTCCCGTCACTCCCAAGGACACACGCTAACATGTGTGGTGAAACATCCCGCTCTGCAGAGTGACTTCAGGATACCCTATATTGTCAACGTACAGTGTGAGTATCCGATACAACATTTATTTAGAGTGTGACGAGACTGCGCACATGATTCTAATTTAATTTGTATTGATTTGAGCAAATTTACCAGACATAAATATTCCTTACTGGCAGCTTCCTTTTTTATTATTATTATTTATTTTTTTAAATAGAATAGAATAGAATAGAATATTACTGTCACTATTTTAAAAGAACCTCATGGAAAATGTTATTATTATTTTTTCTATTATTTATGCTTTAAATGTTTTGATTTATATTTTGTTATAGTCTCTTTCAGAGTGTTTCTGTAGTTTTTAACTGAAATTTATCATTTATCATATACTTTTGCAATTTTTAAAAGTGATTTTACACAAGAAATGCAATTTAAAGCTTACTATACTTCAGTTGATATCCCCAAAGCAGTTTTTTGTGTGTTCATTTATAATATTTGGTAAATAAATAGCAGTTAAATTGCATATTTTGGCCATTTGGCCCAACTTTTTCATATTCGATGTGTAAGCATTAATTGAGAAAGATTCTGTTTTAAGGAAAGTGTATATCCAAATTAAATGGAAATTGGCTGATTCACAAATAATATTGAGAAATTATGAATCAGAGTGAGGTGAAATCTGTATGGACACTCCGCCTTAGAGCATGTCTTTTCTACATTTGCCAACATCACTTGCATCAGGTTAACCTGTTTAACCTGTGAAACAATGTATCCTTAAACTTATTTACTCCCAAAAGCCAAATTTAACTTATTTGATACTCGTTCCTATGTACGTGCAAGCCTGTTTGCTTTACCTTGCACAACAAACCCAAAGTAGCTTCTCCATGAAGACTTCACAGTAACTGATGTTTTTTTTCTATACCAAGTCAAAGCAGTCAGATTTATGTCCAGAGCCCACATCTGTTTTCCATATCACCCCAATGCGGTAACTATCCACATGACACAATGTCTTGATGCTGTCTTGTGCATGATGGAGCTAAAAGCCCTTTCACTAGGACACAGTCATTAAGGTTTCATGGACTTATAACGAATAAGGGTATTGATGCTTCAGACAAAAGATTTATCAGCTTCATTTAACAGACCTCTAAGCACCATTGAGCAGTCAAGAAGGCATGTAAGTGTGTATCTGCAGTGGTGGCGAGTGCGTAAGCACAGATGTCTCTTAAATGAAATATAGATGTAGTGGTGAGGGGCAGGTACAGGAAGCAGCCGGTGAAGGGAGTATGGGAAAGGAGAGGTCACATCAGTCATGGGACGATGCTCCAGCGCTCAAAGGGGGCTATAGTCACGAAAGCTCTTTTGATTCATTTTCCATCAATCTTTTTCTTCTCATTTGGTCTACTTGACATCTTAATTCAGCACGCTCACTTAAAGAACTTTAAAGAGTTTTTCTAAAGGCACAAATCAATACAGTGTCCATTGTCTTTGTAAGTGGTCTTGTACATTTCTTGTCAGTCCTAATTGTGAATTATGTTGTTTTAGTGTGTGTGTGTGTGTGTGTGTGTGTGCATATATATATATATATTATATATATATATCTTATATATGTATGTCTGTGTGTATATATATATATTATATATATATATATTATGTATGTATGTATGTGTGTATATATATATATATATGTATATGCACTTTCATATTCTTTCTAGTATGAGAATACCCCGCCCCCGATGCATAACACCTACAGTAGCAGGTAGCAAATCATGATTTATGGCTGTGATGTAACTAAAGCCTATTGGGTATTTAAAAAAAGGGACCTTTGATATGTTCTGCCAAATCTTACTGTTTCAATGGGAGATGCATTGACACAGGATCAGAGAACTGCACTCGTTATGTCAATTCATAGTGTCTTTAACAAGGGATAGCCTTACCTTAACTTTCTTGCACTACTCTGAATGATCCCTTTGTGCTTTGTGTGTGTGCGCAGTTGCTCCAGACATCCTGGTGCTGGGCTATGACGGCGACTGGTATGTGGGCAGGGAGAATGTACAACTGAAGTGTCGAGCCAAGGCCAACCCGCCTGCCCAGCACTTCAGATGGATCAGGTGTGTAAGCACAACACTCACAATAGCCACAGTGCACCATGTCTGGAATGGGTCCAAGAGTGTTAATGTCTGTTTCCTGAACTCATCTCAGTCAGTAGATGATCTCTATGATTTACATCACCAATAGTTGCTTTCAAACTCAGATTTCAATGCAACTAGTTGGATGCCCAAACAATGTACACATTCAAAGTAAATCAGTTCTCTGCCACAAATCCATTAATGTCAGTATTGTTTGCTCAATTGAATGATTGAAAGTCAATCATGAGAGCTTAAAAATTAATTAATTGTGATTTAATCTGTCTCAAGCAGTCATACATGTTAAAATTTTGGACAATCCAACTCATTTTTTGTTGAAAATATCCATAATGAAGTCATTTAAAGGGGAACTATTATGCCCCTTTTTACAAGATATAATAAATCTCAGGTGTCCCCAGAATGTGTCTGTGAAGATTCAGCTCAAAATACCTCAGCTCAATTGTTGTACCTTGTTATAAATTCTCATCTTTGCTCATTTTTTCATGCATGTATCTTTAAATGCAAAAGAGCTGCTGCTCCCCGTCCCCTATCCAGCTCGTGCCTTTGATACTCTGACAAAAACATCAAAAACAAAACATTTGTTTGGTTTTGATTATCATCTCTATCGTGGTCATACTCGCATGACATTGCAGTTTTTCATCATCATGAAAGTTTATTTATTTGCATGTGTTTTAAAGTCATATCAGTTTAGACTTCTGATATGCGAGTATTAAACCAAGTTCTCTTTCACATCTTATTGTGCTTAAACTGTCAAATACACAAAAGGTTATGTCAAAAACTCACAAAGTTCACATAACCACAGTCATTTATGTCTGTAAACGTAAACTGCAGGGAAAGAAATCGCATATATTAGATCTTTGTATTGAAGTAACAGCAGCGTAATATACAATATCTACTGCTGTATATGCTGTTAATATGAATCAAACAACGAAAGAAAACAGAAAATCTCTCACTGCCCTTGTTTGAAAAACTTTTTAGTAGTTTTAATAAGAATACATTACTTGAATGCTGCTGTTAAATGCTCTGGCAAGGAGATAAACATGGCGGTCTGTGTACAGCTCACATTCCGTAGCCAGTCGTGGACGGGGCCTGTGTCGTCACATTGGAGTACATTCCTAAATTACTTATTTTGAGACGCTGTTTCAGATTTATGGGAAAAACAACAAATGGATTGGACATATTTTTACCACAATAAGGGTGGTTGTGTACACACTGCAGACATAAATATGTTCAAGAAAAATATTAAATTTTGCACAGTAAATCTGTGAAATGACATATGGGAATTATGAACAAATAAAGATTTTTGTTTAACAAATCATCTTTCATATATTGACTTCCTCGGAGTTCCCATTTATGCTGGGTACTTGTTGACTGTGTTTGCTTATCTTGTCTGACTCATTCATTTCACAAAAAGCTTAAATTAGACTTAAAGATCTAGCTATTTGGAAGCAATTTGATGTGTTTTGTATGTTTTAGGTTGGATGGCGAGATGCCGGATGGAGCAGAGGTGGTGAATAACTCTTTGGTGTTTATGCGGCCCCTACAGAAGAACGACTCTGGCGTTTACAGGTGTGAGGTGGCAAACGACATCGGACTGCGCAGTCGAGACATTAGAATACGCATTCAGGGTGAGTGAGAGACTTAAAATAACACCCATCTTACCAATGTTTGCCAGTGTTTTTCCCATGTGAAGCTGGAGAAACAACGGTAAAATATAACAACACAACTTAACCAATCAAATTTATTGAAATGTTGGCATAAATACAAAACAAATGTGACTTCTCACTTAAAATGCCATTTCTAGTCTCCTTAAAGGGGTCATGAACTGTGTTGTTTTATTGTTTTATAATGTTTATAATGTTTCCTGGGGTGCAAGAAAATTTTATGTTTATCTGCTTACCCCCAGGGCATCCAAGATGTAGGTGACTTTGTTTCAGTAGAACACAAATGATGATTTTTCACTCTAACCGTTGCCGTCTGTCAGTCAAATAATGCGAGTGAATGGTCACACAATTTATAAGAGTCAATAAACATGCACAGACAAATCCAAATTAAACTCTGCGGCTCGTGACGACACATTGATGTCCTAAGACACAAAACGATCGGTTTGTGCGAGAAACCGAACAGTATTTATATCATTTTTTACTTCTAATACACCACTATGTCCAACTGCGTTCAGCACTCGCTTAATGAGGTCTGATCGCGCTCTGACAATGGCAGTAATGTCTCGCGCTTATACTTCAGTGGACATAGTGGTGTATTAGAGGTAAAAAATGATATAAATACTGTTCGGTTTCTCGCACAAACCGATCGTTTCGTGTCTTAGGACATCAATGTGCCGTCACGAGCCGCAGGGTTTAATTTGGATTTGTCTGTGCATGTTTATTGACTCTTATAGATTGTGTGACCATTGACTTGCATTATAAGACTGACAGACGGCAACGGTTGGAGTTAAAAATCATCATTTATGTTCAACTGAAGAAACAGAGTCACCTACATCTTGGATGCCCTGGGGGTAAGCAGATAAACATCAAATTTTCATTTTTAGGTGAACTATCCCTTTAAAAAATTGTCATACTTTATAAATAAAAGGCATTTTTCCAACCCTGATTTTTCCAACCCTTTCCTACCCTGAGCCCTCTTATTTGAACACTCTGTTTTAAGGGGCGTGTCTGCTGTGAGAACGCCCACTGCTGTGATTGGCTAACATCTTTGCATATGAAATAGCTAAGTATTACACTCTCAAAAACTTTTAGCACATTTTTAGTATTACAGCTCTCAAGGTTAACTAATAGTGAAAAGTGTTGATTACATTACATTTAGATCTGTGTTATTATATTTAGATTTTGGCATGAAAGGTTGCAGTGATAACCATTGTAACATGTTGTTGCATGAAAGCGGTGATCTCGTCATTGCAACTCAATTTCTGCACACGAATGCTTCCATCATAACTAAGTGCCAACATGATGTAACTAAGAGATTTGTTAAATAACTCGGTCACTGATAAACTCACGCTGTTTGATTGACAGCTCCAGTAATTGTAAAGGGAGTGTTGTTTGATAGCTTTCTATATATAATTAAATCACCATTTAAATAACAGATTATTTTCATCTACTAAGATAAACAACTCGAAGATGACCGTTTAGTCACTGGTTTGATTTACTGACTGTGCATGAGTCATTACATATCAGATCAGGCATTAGAATTAACACAGTTACTTACATGTTGTTATATTACTGTCGAGTTCATATCGTAAAAGTCTGAGCCAGAGCCTGCGCCTGCGCCAAAATGCGATTGATTTACCAAAGAATACACAGTGAAATCGCGATAACAAGTAAAGCGCAACTGAGACATTCACATTGTTGTAAATAAATAACCATATTCCTAGCATTAGGATCCTTTGAAAGGTAATGTCATTTTAAGTCCTGTATTGCTCTTCTCTCCTGAGTCTCCTCCTCATCTCACTAACACGCCAGTGGGCAAGGTTAACGTTGCAATGGTGAACTAGGTGTTGATTTCTTCTGCGGAGGCGGCGTTTCACCTATAGGGACATTCCGGGACGAGTGGTTCGCTGGGCCTGGTGTCTATAAAAGCTTTTATTGAACTAACAAGGATGTTTTCAGTTCTGAAACTTGCAGGATATTCTTATAGTACGATGACCTCTTGTATATCAAAAGATTTCTCAACTTTTCTTTTCTCAACAAAATTTCTCATGACCCCTTTAAAGGAAAGGTTCACCTGAAGACATTAATTTTATCATTATTTCCTCGTTTCAAACCTGTATGTTGTTTTGATTTTCTTTTTACAAACAACAGCAAAAGGCTGAGTAAATAAAATTTTTGGATGAACTGTTCCTTCAAGCCCCACAGATGTTTCATAATGTTTTCTTCTTTTGAACCCACCTATCGCAAATCATTTAGAGTTGCAAAGATCCAGATTATGAGCACACAAGCTCATAATCATTTTCCAGAGCGTGAGGCTTTTGCTTGAAAGGCATTGGCCCTAAGTTCAGCTTTGGCTCTTAAAAAAAAAAAGTTTTGATATGTGTTTCAAGAGTCGTTATCTAATTGACCTCTGAGACTGCTATCTGCTGTCACACTCCATGGTGTTTATCTCCCATCATTTTTGTGTGAACATTTTTGTGATAGAGATGCACAGAACTCTCCCCCCTACCCCCTGCTCTTTCTCCCTCCCTTGTGAACACTTATGTCTCTGAGACTGTCACGCAGTTATACAAGAGGAGAATAGAGCGGAAGCAACCTTGACTGAGAGATGTCCTAGATTCATGAAACATTCACCAGCTCTTTTCAGCCGCCATTAATTATGTATTTTCTTTTCTTTATTTCTTTATTTATTTTTTTTACATTTATTTATGCTCTCCCCTTGAGAAAGATTCAGCATCTGCGTGCATGAAGCTATGTGTTTCTGTGTGGTGTTTGTGAGTCGTTATTTAATGTCAAATTTGTCTGCCTATATCTTCTAAGAGTCCCTTTGCGTCAGTTGTTTGAGTCGTGATGTTCCTACTAGAATGCCTTCTGCTACTGTTTGCTTATAGTGACTGTGGGTGTGAAAGTGTGTGTGTCTGCTGTTAGTCACTGATCTTTGTGCATGAGTATGGGTGGGCAGAACCTGTCCTGCATGTTAAACACCCTGCCACTACCTGTGTGGTCACCAGTCACCCCCCCAGATACACACCCACACACTCGCTCCAAACGGACAAATTACATTTAGGTTTGAATGATCTGTACAGTCTACAGACAGGCATGGGATACCACATACTGTACATAATTTGTGATAAATCTGGATTTTATCGACTCACAGAGAAGAGAAGCATGAAAGAGGGAGGGATTTCTGACCTTTCTGTGACTTGTTCCTCGCTTTCTGGACATTGATGTGCTGAGGCGAGAAGCCCTACTGTTTATTGATTGAAACAAATTATTCTTTAACTCGCTGGGCAAAACTGAATAAATTAAAATAAATTGACATTATCCATGTCCTTGTGTTTTAAGGGGATAGTTCACACAAAAATTAAAATTCTTTCATTATTTACTCATTGTCATGTTGTTGCAAGCTTGTATGACTTTCTTTCTTTTATGGATCAAAGACATTTTTGCGAATGTTCACACAGATCTTTTTTGTACAATTGCGGTTCATGGTGTTAATCTCCAAAAATGCACTATAAATGTAGTCTTGTATGAGATGTGCAATATTTTTAAAGTATTTTGAAGCCATTCAATAGCTTTATGTGAGGAACTGTCCAAAATGTTAATCATTATCCATTTATCATGTTCCCAGTTTATTTGAGAACTACAGAATCATTGAGTCAGTGAGTTGAGGTCCTGGTTCATGAACAAGTTATTCAGATTCTTGATTGAATCATTCAGACCTAGTTCATTTAAAAAACTCAAAAGAGCAATTTGAGAACTAATATAGTCCTCCAGTTTAACTCACTGACTCTTGAGTGGTCTCTATGAACTGTCTTATGGAAAAGAGCTGTGTGAATTTTCTTCAAAAATTCTCTTTTTCTATTGCACTCAAATAACCACATATGGGTTTGGAACAAGGGTAGGTAAATAATGACAACCAGGGTGCACCAGTCCCCGCATCCTCTAATTTGCACTGGCCCCGTCCTTTGTTAGAGGAGGCTTTGGTGACAACTTTGATTTTTGGGTAAACTGTCCCTGTGGTTTAATATATGCAACAAATGTTTGCACTGGGAATACTGTGGGAGTGCAAAGATATTTTTTGTATCAAAAATGTTTCCAAAAGAATGAATGGGACATTTCAGTCCCAAACTATATAGCTGCTCTTTCCTACATACATATACATTCACCAGACCCACAGATGCATCCAAATTACCTTTGACCTTGCGGGAACAATACAGTCCAGGAATGCTTTATGTATGCTACGTTTATTATTCATTCCAGTGAGGATAAGCAAATTAGTCCCCACTTTAGCTGGAGCATTTGAACCGCGTAACCCTGAAGAGCTTGCAGCCCTGACTCCTGCGCCTCGCACGTTCTGCACTCAATGCATTCACACACTTCACAGCCGGCCAAATAGCTCTCATTGCATCGGGAACAGGACACTCCGTAATGGGATAGTTTGACTTTCAGCTCCCAGCCTCAGAGAACGCTGCTTGCATAGTACAGATGCATGCCCCAGAATGCGATGAAACGCTACACGCTGCTCCCTAACACAATCAAGCGATCAATGCATGGTAATGGCGTTAACCCAATCTCCTATCCTTGCACCAGTCAAGTCATGTTAGCAGTTAGGCGTAGCAGCCGCCCAATCCTTGAGCATTCTCGATGTCTGTTCCCTCCCCTCCCCCAGTAGCAAGTACCCTTTCCCTGACCCCTTCCTTCCATTTTGTTTTTTCTCATCACTCAGCCATGTGGTCATCCATACTCCCTCTCTCAGCTAACACAAATTTTGCTCATTAGGTTTCATTGTTGCGGATGACTGTACTTCGTTGTTAGCTGGAGATGTTAGTATGTAGCTCCCCATGAATCCCTTATCATGCAGATCTCAACACTTCTTTCTCTTCCATGTTTGTTTTTTGTTTTGTTTTTTTTTAGTCGTCTTTGCTTTGGACAACAGTTTCAGGTTTTAAAGCTGTTGGGAGGTTTGCTATCATTTCCTTTCAATATAAGATCCACCAAAACCTGGAACTGTCACATCCATGGCAACAGAAGAGAGTCCTGTTGGTCATGCTAGATGTTACGATATTACAATCTTGGAAGCAGATTCATATGACTGTTAATGATATACTGATGTAGTTGGCATTGACATTATCTACTTTTCTTTGTCTGTCCATCCCTTCCTCCTATCCCCCTCCTTCTTGCCTTTCCTTCCTTCCCTCCATTAGATCCTCCCTCAACCACCACCATGCCCCCCACCACCCCTGTGCGCCTCCTAACCGCCGACATCTCTGCCACCGCACCTGGCAATAAACAGCGAGCCCTCATCACCTCTCCGACCCTGGCGCCTCTGCCGGAGGGAAGCCTAGGCACAATTGTGGGTGGAGCAGTGGGCGGAGCCCTCTTCCTGCTGTTGCTGCTCATTCTAGGTGGAGTTTATTACCAGCGTCAGCGGCGGACGTTCCGCGGCGACTACTACACGAAGCAGTATCACGGCCCCTCGGACATGCAGAAAGCTCCCCAGCCCCATGAGTTGCAGCAAGTCTACAGCAAAGGAAGCCCTGACACCAAGCTCAAATCCAACCAGGATAACGGCACCATCTACCCAGATAAGGATCGAGAAGAGTGGGGTGATTTCGACCGAGAGCGATCACCCAACGGTCGCAGCAGAGCTTTGAGGGAATCAGGCGGTCAACTCAACCACCATAACTATCACAACCATGAGCACAGCTACCACAACAACCATCACCCTGGCCATCCGCAGACCTTTAGTCCAGCCCATCACATCCAGAGGAGCTCGCTGCAGCCAGAGCCCCGCCGGTACGCCGCTCCCCAAGTCATGAGCAACGGCTCGCCCTACATGCCAGAGAACTGCTACGACAATGACTACGTGTCGCACACTGATGGCTCAATGATCTCCCGGAGGGAGTGGTATGTCTGAGAAGGAAGAGCAGAAAGAGACTACATAGACACTTGAAATGCTTCAGACTGCAAAACGAGACAAGGATGAACAGAGTTATGTAAAGAAAATTAGTAGGAAATGCACCTTTTCTAGTAGTTTACACCTACCAATTTGTTTTGTACATTAGCCTAATCATTAGTTAGCTGTTCATAGCTAGCTGGTTTAAAGGATGTTTTGGGACCAAGAGGGTATAATTCTTGTCTTTGTTTAAGACGGTCAGGCAACTAGACATCTGCTTTATGTTTCACCAATAAGCCAGTTCGAGGTTGATTTCAGGGGTGATTTAAGTTGGGTTGTCTTGCCAAATCAATAGCCAGTCTCCTTTTCTTTGCACAGTAAGGTGTACTGTGTGATTTTATTTAAAAGAAAGTCATTACAAAAAAAAAAAAAAAAAGCCATTCAAACAAAAGCAATTTGTATTCAGATAACCTGTCGATAAGTGTTTCAGATCAGCGCCGATGTGAGCGACGAGTTTAGATGAGTCACGTCAACTTTCAATGCTGTCACTCTGATGGAGGCAGAAATTAGCTCCTGTCAACAGCCTGGAGGTTTCCATGGCAACATTTATTTCCTCTCTTCTGGCATTCAGAGTTGGAGTGCTGTAGGGAGGAGCTAGACAGGGAGGACCGTAATGGATTTGATAAAGCCCAATGGTAGAAAGCCAGACAGGATGATTGCCGAAATGGGGTGCTGTAATTGTATCAATTCAGCTTCTATTTGCATACCACGGCGTCACTATTAGCTCTGTCTGCAAAAGGAGATGGTTGGACAGTATCTTGTACTTCGAAACCTGCTGCCATTGTTCAACATGAAAGCTTGTCCAATATTAATGTAGCTGTCTGGCTTGTCTTCGTCAGACCATCACTGCCCAGTGTTAACAACCTCCGACTGCATTCAGCGGCTGTGCATTACGTCACAAATCAAGTCCTGTGCCTATCTGTTGTGTGATTTGTGTGTATGTGTCTGTAATATGTAAATCCAGTCAGCTAGTGTTAACCGACAGTGTTTTGATGAATCGGCTCATCGTGTGTCCAGTAGTGTTCAGATTTCTGGCCTCAGATTTCACACATTCATGCACATAATTTAATGCAGAAGACGATAGCCTAACACACGTGATTGGTCATTCATTTTTAGTGTTGGCTGGATCTTGATAAGCTAGCAAATGCATATGAGTTGGGTTTTGAGATATTGGAGATAATATTGTAGTGCCTTAAACTGAAGACGTGCCCTGTAAGCATTATAATGTGCATGCAGAAGTTACGAATGAGTGAGCTTCATTTTCAGAAGAAGTATGTGAGTAGTTTTGAGGCGTATAATGGTCAGGATGGGTCCTGAGAACATCATTTTGTACTGTCCTTTGTTTTGTGTGCCATTTGTATGATTTGCTTTTTGCAGATTTTCAGACAATAACTAATTGTTTTGCTCGCATTAAATGACATGTGACACTTGAGTTACAGTGCACATCAAAGAGTTATGATAAAGTAAATCAAAATATCTATGTGTACAGGTTTGGGCAATGCAGAGGTGTAGAATTCAGTGTAAACAAGGTTGTTATGTATATATGCTGGCAGTTGGGAGAACCTTGTTTTGTTTGTTTGAATTTAACATTCTTATAGGAAGCCTGAGATTCAACGGTGGAATGCACTAGAAAACCCACCATTACACCGATTGTGATGAGAGGATCACATGTACACTTCTCCAGTACATCTTTTTCACTTTTTTTTGTTTTACAAAAGATCTACTGTACAAAAAATTATAATAATACAGTAATAATAAAAATAAAAAAAAAATAGCAAAGAAGAAATGTATTTGCAATGTATAGATGATACTGAGCATTATTTTGTAAAATCAACCTTTGGGATACATTTGTTTTGAAATAAAGCACCTTTTTTTTCTGTGACATGCTTCTTTGTTTTATAAGTTGGCCTCAGATCCATTTCATATTGGTTGGAGGGGTGACTGTTGAGGTCTTGGGCGTGACTGGTTGCTTCAGCTGCAGAAATGTTCCCTGTGGGGGTCTCCTCTACTCTCCTGGAGGCCTCCAGGGATGTATTCCTCACGCCCTCTTTTCCTTTGCTGTGGTTAACCTACTTCATCTCTGAATATCCCTTCTTGCTCTGAGCCTCATGCATATTTTGTGGGAAAGCCTGTGGCTAAAAGCTTCCTGTGGATGGGGGCTGAACTTCCTCTCAGGCTTACCTAGGATAGCTTTAAAGTGTGTGGGGATTAGACTTGTTGATTCTTGTGTTTGCACTGCTGTTCTGTCGATCTGTGTGAGAGGAGATGGGGGGGGGGGGGGGAAGCTGGTTGACAAAGGGAAGATCAAGCACAGCAGTGGGAATAAATTGTGTTTGAGTGGTTTTTGTTTTATAGCTGAGTCTATCATCCTGTCCAATCAGCTGGTGGTGGAACAAGCAAGTAATTAGTTGTCAAAAGTTCCACAATGAGTCAATGTCCGAAGTCAGCACATAAAATGTGCCTCTTTAATCCAAGACAGTGGAGATCAGGGCTAAAATGGGTATAGTAAAGCAGTGGTTCTGAAACTTTCATGCCTTAGACCACCCTGCACCCCAAATATGGGGCAAACAGATTTGAGGTGTCAAAGTAATTACCTGTTGTTTTAAGTGTGTACAAATTATCCTTGATTTATAACTTTTATAAGGTGTGGTAGAAATGGTAGAATTTTCTAGGTGGTAGAATATAACCTGATATAAAATCAGTGGAAGTCTATGCAATGAGTGTGTGTGCGCGTTGAACTTTCTACTTATCAATGAATACTGAAAAATATTTCAGGATTTCCAAAAAAATATTTAGCAGCACAGCTGTTTCCAACATTATTGATGATGATGATGATAAATGTTTCTTGAGCACAAAATCAGCAAATTGGAATAATTTCTGAAAGATCATGTGACACTGAAGACTATAATGAGAAATGATGCTGAAAATTAAGCTTCGCCATCACAGGAATAAATTACATTTTAAATTGTTTTAAGAATATTTTAAGAGAGTGGTTATTTTATATTATAATATTTCACAATATTTCTGTTTTACCGTATCAAATAAATGCAGCTTTGGTGATCATGAGAGACTTCCTTCAAAAACATTAAAGGTCCCGTTCTTCGTGATCCCATGTTTCAAACTTTAGTTAGTGTGTAATGTTGTTGTTAGAGTATAAATAAAATCTGTAAAATTTTAAAGCTCAAAGTTCAATGCCAAGCGAGATATTTTATTTAACAGAAGTCGCCTATATCGAACGGCCAGTTTGGACTACATCCCTCTACTTCCTTCTTTAATGATGTCACTAAAACAGTTTTTTGACTAACCTCCGCCCACAGGAATACACAAAAAGGGGGCGTGGTCTTGTTGCGCTCCCATGGAGAAGAGCAAGAGTTGCGTTTGTAGAGTGTGTTTGTCGCCATGTCGTCGAAACGTTGTTATTTTCATCCCGCAGTCCAATCACCTTTGTTTTGCCTTCCCATGGACACTGTACTTAGAGATCAATGGTTACAATTTATGTTTAACTCGGTTCCCGAAAATTATAATCCACATGTAAAACTATGTGCAGCACATTTTGCTGAGGACAGCTTCCTCAATCTCAATCAGTTTAATGCCGGATTCGCACAAAGATTATTCTTGAAAGATGGAGCAGTTCCCTCTTTGTCTGGAGAAGGCGTTGTTTATGGACCACAACTGGTAAGCTAAGCTGCTGTCGAATCTCAACACAGGAACCGCTGGCACAATCAGAACTCGTTACGTATTTCTGAAGGAGGGACTTCATAGAACAAGGAAGTCATCAGCCCGTTTTTATGACAGTGGAAACAGTATTTTTCACATAATTTACTTATCTGTATACCGCTGTGTTTTTTTTACACGCGAAACATGAACACATGTTATATTGCACACTATAAACACAATCAAAGCTTAAAAAAACCACGAAAAACGGGACCTTTAAATAAATCTCACTGACCCCCACACTTTTGAATGGTAGAGTACAGTGTTAAAGGCACAATATGTAAGATTTTAGGATTAAAATATCTAAAAACCACTTGTGTACTTACATTATCTTAAATATTTCCAAGAATGTTTAAATCCAGAGAAATAAGCAATTTTAACCACGGACCATGTCCTTACGTCGCCTATCAATGACATCATACCCATGTTACCCTCGATTTCCAGTTTTATTTTGTAGAAACCATGGAAACCCCAAAGACGCTTTAATATATTATGTGTTTTATTAGAGAGGTGAGCAACTGTTTGGATGGATGCATTCATCATCAGAAAACTATATATACTATTATATAGCTCAACACAATAAGTCTTATTATTTAAATCCTGATTTACAGCGAGTACCATGTTTTACCATGACTAATATCAATCTAGAATATTGCAGTGTGCAACAAGTGCCTCACAGCAGCTGCCGAGCGAACACAGAGTAGCATTATAACAACTTTCAACGCACAAATGTATCTTATATGATAAAACAGCGCTGCTTTACCCCATGTTTGAATGACCGGAAGAAACCGAAGCGGTGACTGCGGCAAAATAAAAGTTCAGCTGCTCTCGAGGCATGTGTCGTGTCCGTCTCTCATTACCAATCACTCCAGCAGCCTCATTCAGCTCCCACAGCACTCGGCCCCGCGCTGCTTCATACTACAGTATCGTTAATAATATCATCCATGAACATGATTTCTGCCCGAGTACCATCCCGATTCTTTTCCACCGGCTGTAGACGTGAAGACAACACCTCCCATCATTCCACAAAATCAAGGCATCATCAAGCTACACCTTTGTTTTTGCATAAGCGACTTCTAGTGGTAAAAATGTACATATTGTGACTTTTTAATTTGACACTGAAATTTAATTCAGTGATTAGTTCAAAGTTGGTGCTTTTCCTGCATCAATCACAGGCCATCAGGACTAAAGTAAGCACTAAAGTCTGTTCTTCTGAACATTGCCCTAATTGTTTACCTTAGTGATAGAAAATGACACAAACATACTCTTTATTCCTTAGGAAATTTACAGAATAGAGACACTTTCGTTCCCTCGGGTATTTTAAGTCCAGGTTACTGTACAATTCCTTGGAAAGTGAGGTAGCCCACTAAAAATAACAATGTAATTCATTATACGAGTATTCACCTTATCACGGGTGAGGAGGTCACTGTCTCTCACTGCACTGTTTGAATAGATTCTCTAAGGAGCAGTATTACCACCCCCCCCCCCCTCCCTGCTCCATGAGTGCTTCTGATTGGTTCAATTAGCCCGGTAGAATGGTTTTGTTTGCCAGAGCCCCCTTCCACGCCATTGACACCGTCCCCATGGCAACAGACTCTTCCCGGGCTCATGACAGAGAGCTTGTTCTCTTGAGGGATACCTGTGCCTCCCGTCTCACTCTCCATCATGGAGAAAAAAGAGGGGTTAGAGAGTGGATAAAAGGGCAATTCTTGCGGAAAAAATAGCGAGAGATTTTAAGAAATGGGGGGAGCTTGAGACAGGAAGAAGGGAGGAGCCAAAGACGGACCAAGGTTAAAAAGGAGAACTGGGGGATGACCATGAAAATGCACATGTGAAGGTAAAATATGCCAATATAAATTCCTTCTATAAAAGATGGTCTGTTTAAAAGGCTGTGATCTGTCATTGTGACCAAGTAATTTTCTTCCTCCAACCCCCCCCCCCCCTTCCGGAGACAATATTTCCTTTGGAAAATTTGTCATTTGTGACTCCTTCTCCCTCTCAGATATCCATCTTTTATGGCATATTTTTCCAGTAATACATCACAGTGGTCATGAAATCATTCCCTCAGTGGTAGGCTGTTATTAAATGTTCAGTGCTCCATTTTAGAGAGTCTCATATTTATCAGAACTAGAACCCTGGAAAGTGTTACTGCACTTTATTATTTCACAGTCACAGATATACTAGGTGGGGTGTACAAATATGTAACCAAATATAGTGATGATATTTGGCCTCCTGTTGGTTCTCAAGATGTCATGTTAACTCTAGACAAATAAATCAAAAGAATAGGGGATGGGGGATGCTGATAGGAGATATTCTTTAGTTCTTGCAGTGGGCACTTCAGACAGCATTTGAGGTCTTTGTCAAACACTTACTGATTTGAGAGACCACCCAGAATCAGCTGCTCTTCTCTATAGTCGTGCACACTAAAGCACCTTCATAAAAATCTGGCAGTTTAAACAATGGCAACCACAACAGAAGATGACCTCTGACACTTGACCTACCTATCTCCTTTCATTCGCCAGAACAACCCTCGTGATGTTACTTAAGCAGTGGGATTGTCTTGTCTAGAGTCCTCTATTAAGAGAGACGTGTTATATTGAACAGTCATTGAGCCCTTTTGGTCAGCTGCATCATAAACATTTGCCCTTTCAAGGACGTTTCAGTGGTTCTTTCCATTGCCCCACAGTTTCACAGTAATTAAGACTCATGGGTCGCAAACACACAACTGAAACCTTTTCCGGTCCAACACAGACACACTCCCTACCTGCGCTCCAATATGGCTATCAGGTGTCAGGCAGCAGGGGGAACCAGCTTTCCCCATGTAACATTTACCAGAATGCATTGTGGTGCTTCTCCCCCACCCAGCTCCTGTTATCAAATACACGCCGAGAGCGTTGAATGAGTTACGGGGTGTCTGTGTCTGATACGACAATCTGAGACCTATAACAGTCAGCCTAAGAGAAACACCTGATCCCTTTAATCATGTTTAAAGATGCCTGCCACCCCTGAACTGGCTCTAAGCGAGTGTGAACTCATTTAATCCTCCTGTGCTCTGCATCACCTCTGTTCTGAGCCATGAATTTCTCCATCAGTCTCCAGAAACCTTAAATCTGCTTGGTAAACACCTCTTAGAAGGAATGAGAGCACCTTCAAAGGATACGGTTCAAGTCTGGGCTCACCTGTGAAAGATCTTAAGTCCAGTGGGGTTAAAGTGAGCTGCCAAAAAGGCACCTGAATTATAGTCAGAGCACTTTAGCAGGGCGGAAATATTGAAGAGGGACTAACAGATTGCAGAAGATGTTTGTTGGGGATCATGGAGAGAAATGGCTCAAGAAAAAGCTCAAAAAAGGTTGTGCAGTTGTATTGACTGACACACACAATTGTTTATAATTTGCTAGAGTATCCAATTACCCTTATGAAAACTAATATTAAAAGGCCACAAAAGTGTAAGAGATTATACTTTCATGACTGTTTCCTAACACACTTAAATAGTTTTTAAAAAGTACACTTTGTGATAATTAATACATTTTACTTTAAGTAACATTTAAAATCATTGTTTAAGAAGTACAGTTATTTGTGTTGAGTAACATGCTAAAACACATGTAAAGTTCTTGAGTAAAATTAGCTAAAAGTGCAAATTCAATTAACATTAAAGTATATTTTAGATTCAAATACATTTTTGTCAGTGCATCCGGCAGTACGCTTTAACCATAATTCATAATTACGAAATTATATATATATATATATATATATATAAAAATAATAAAAAAACACTCCTAACTTGATTAATTATACACTGTAAACCCAAATTTGAGGCAATTATAGTTGCTTCAATTTTTAAGTTAGCAGAACTGGCAAATTTTTATTTTTTAATCATACATTTTAATTGTTCTTAACTTGACATTTTTGAGTACTCTAATAACTTCAAATTTTCATGTAACCTCAGTATGAAAATTTGTATTAGTCTAAACTCAGCTAGCTATAACAAGCTAATTCTCAAAATGCTAACTTGCTAATTTGCTATCATGTTAATAATAGCATGGTATAGCACTTGCTAGCAATATAAAGCATTTAACATTCCTCCTCTTAAACCAAGCTGCTTGCACCACTTGTCACCATGATGATAACTCTCCAAAAACCCACATTAACAGAAACTATTCTTTTTTCATAACAAAACATTAATCACTATTAAATCTCCCACTTAAGAAAACCATTAAAATGCTGGGAAATAGAAAGCCCAGTTTCAGTTAAACTTAAGTTTGTCTAAATTAAAAGAAATAAGTTTATAAAACTAAAACAATGAAACCGTTCAGTTCACTTAAAATATATCAGCTTTGTGAACTTGAAAGAAAAAAAGTGCTAAATACTCATAAAATTTAATTTGACTGAACTTGTTTAATTTAAGTTTGTTCTACTCAAGACAATTAATTACTTTGAGCGTTAGGGTTTACAGTGTATTTCAAATAAAGTATAAAACATTTTCATTTAATTTCATTTAACGTGCAGTTTAGTCCAAAAAAAGTTTGCACCATAGATTATTTTAAAGTATATTCGTAATAATCATTCTTTTTAAAAGTATGCTAAAAAGTACTTTTTCAGGCGGAAAATATGGATTTGGAGTAAATAAACCCAATTGTCTGTGGCTTTATTGTATAATGCAAGGTGAATGTTGTACAGCAAACAGACAGCTTTAACCCTTGTTGAACGGAACTGTAAAGAGGTCTTGTGACTCTCTGTGGGGGGCCCATCTGTGGTATTACACGCCAGACGGTAGAATGATCGCCTCTCTCCTGCCCCCTCTGAGCGCCGTCACCATCCCTGACCATTGTTCCCGTACACTGAACCACATATAATCCCAACTGAACTTAAACCTTCAGAAAACATCTATGGAGAGATAAATATAGAGACATGCTAGACTGGATGCTATATGTGCTAATTAGTAATAGAAGAGTGTGGAAGGTAGCTGAGGAATTTTAGTCAAGAAACATTGCGATTAATGTTAGGAACATTTTCAGTTACTAACAGAGTTCCTCTTTTTTTCCTTAATCCCCCAATATTGTACAAAAAAAAAAGATTTCTTGTTATTATCATTAGGAGGCTAAATGACTGCCTTTCGCCCATGTAATTAGTAACAGAGTTCTTCTGTTTATAGTGTCATTTTTTTAATTTCCCCTATCCTAGTTCAATGTGTAAAGACAAAATGTAGACAAAAGCTGTTTTTGCAGTTGTGCTTGGTGATGCTTAGGGCAAGGTGAAAATCGATAATGATATTTGATATAATGATAACAGAAAAAAATAAGTCCACAAAAATATTTATAATAAACTGTTGAGAAATTTACTATATTTCTATATTTAGCCAACATCTGATCATCTACATGATCAGATGTCTCTGTTTCTGAGCAGTGCAGTTTTGTCTGAAACGAAAAGATCTTTTCGACAAACTGCCAAAATAAAAGTTTGGCTTAACTTGAAGAAATTATAACAGAAATAAAATGTGGTTCTCAAAGTCTTATTATTATTACCATCATTATTGCTATTATTTTTAAGGAATATAATACAACCGTGATGTACACTACCGGTCAAAAGTTTGTAAACATTGCTATTTTTAATGTTTTTGAACAAAGTCTCTTATGCTCATTAAGGCTGCATTTATTTCATAATAAATACAGAAAAAAACATATTATTACAATTTAAAATTATGGTTTTCTATTTTAATATACTTAAAAATATAATTTACTTCTGTGATCAAAGCTGAATTTTCAGCATCATTACTCCAGTCTTCAGTGTCACATGATCCTTCAGAAATCATTCTAATATGCTGATTTGATACTCAGTTATTATCAATGTTGGAAACAGTTGTGTTGCTTAATATTTAATTTTTTTTTTTGGAACCTGTGATATTTTTTTTAGAATTCATTGATGAATAAAATGTTAAAAGGAACAGCATTTATTCAAAATATAAATCTTTTCTAACAATATAAATCTTTACTATCACTTTTTATCAATTTAACACATCCATGCTGAATAAAAGTATTAATTTCTTTCAAAAAAATACTGACCCCAAACTTTTGAATGGTAGTGTATATTGTTACAAAAGATTTCTATTTTAAATAAATGCTGATATAACTTTTTATTCATCAAAGAATCCTGAAAAAGTATCTCAGGTTATAAAATAATATTAAGCAGCACAGCTGTTTCCAACATTGATAATAAATCATCATATTAGAATGATTTCTGAAGGATCATGTGACACTGAAGACTGGAGTAATGATGCTGAAAATTCAGCTTTGATCACAGAAATAAATTATATTTTAAAGTATATTCAAATAGAAACCCATAATTTTAAATTGTAATAATATTTCACAATATTACTGTTTTTCTGTATTTATTATGACTAGAGCGACTTAATGAGGATATGAGACTTAAAAATTAAAAATAGTAATGTTTCCAAACTTTTGGTTAGTGTATATTTCATCCATGTTTTAGTTTTTCATAAACAAGTTCTGTTGTGCTGCATTCACCTTCTTTTTTAATTTTAATACATTTTTAAATTAATTTAATTTGATGCCATTTTTGAAGATTAACTGTGGATTTATGAAGAAAATAAAATAGAAAGCATGGAATTTGAGAACAAAAAACTTTGAGGTCCTAAATGGAAAGGTAGCTTACTCTGTGTTTACATTTATTCTGGTCTAGCAAACATGTGGACAGCATTTTCTTCCCCTTTAATGGTATGAATTGATATTGTGATAATATTTTTGGCCATATCACCCAGCCCTAGTGATGTTAGTGGTACAGAAATGATACGCTTCAATTTTAACTCTTCACAAGCTGCGAAAGTCATATTTTTATTACACTGCCTTCTGATGTTGCCGTATGGACTTGCTGTGCAAAGATCTGTCACAAGCCTGGTTGAATCACGACTGCGGCAAACCTCCAATTCAGTGCCAAAATTTTTACTAATGTTTTTGGTGCTTGTTTTTAGTCCTCTCTTCTCATTTTCCCTCCCAGATCTCCTGACACCTTACACCCTTGACCTCCTGCTCTCACTGTCTTTATTCCTCCAGTGCCAACTTCTCTCAGCCCCTCATGGGCCGGACGTGTGCTCAGCAGGGCAAATATTTACCACTTGCTACACTTAAACGATCGCTATTGAATGACTTGTGACTGAACATCCTGTTCTGTTCTCCTGTGAGAGCAGAGGTGAGCTAACAGTAACAACACTGTAGTAATTATTGGGTTCTCGGCCATAAAACCTTAGGGGAAAACGCTCGATAATACGTTTAATTGATTTGTGTTAGGGGAAAAAAGACAAAGAAAACATATTGTGATTATTTTTTATATTGAATACAGCATGCCCAACAGCTTCAAACTGTGGAGTTATGTACCATAGTTCAGGTGGCAAAGTTGAGTAATATGGTGTCGTTGTTCCACACTCTTGGCCAAGAAGTCTGGTGATCATCCAAAGGGGCACTCTTTGAGTTTAATTAATCTTAATTAATGGATGTAATCCTTTTACTGGAGTCCTGTTGTGGGGATAATGAGCTTGTGATCGCACCATCCTCATTGATACTGGTGAACTTGCTAAATGAAGTTGCGCAAGAGCGTGAAACTCACCGTAAAAGCGAGCGAGAGAGGAGGTACTGTAGTGATGACAGAGAAAGAGAGTGGAAGGGAAAGCTGGAGGAAGAAGTGCAGCAAAGCATAAGAGCACTGCGGGGTGGGAGAGACAGTAACAGCAGGCTTTAAAGGAGGGCAGCATGAGGTCCTAATTACTGAGCCTTAGAGCTGCCTGACTACAGCTTGCCCCTGCCAACCTCTGCACAACCCACCCATCCACCTGACTCGCTGTAACAACAAACGGCTATTTCTCTATACTCTTACTCTTGATTAACAAATAAATCCACCAGGACAGAGGATATGCACTGTAAAATATCAGTTTAATCACTGACATCATTTTCTCAATCTTACTTTGTAGTGAAATATTTAAACATACCTATATGTGAATTGCTGTTTTTAACCTGTTTTGTTCCTTTTTTGACATTTCAGAGTAAAAATAAGAAAATAGTGTTATAATTGATTTTATCCACTAGGAACTGAGATCTTAATAATTGGTTGTTACAAGAATGGAGCTGAAAAGTTTGCTAAAAAAATGTAATTGTAATTTTCATTGAAAATAATGCAAAAAGGTTAAAAACCAAAAAAGCAATTGGTTAGCATCAAATAACCTTTTTTTCCCCTCTGGTAATCTGGTAACACTTTATTTTACATTGTCCTTGTTACATGTAGTTACTATAGTAATAACTAAATTATGCATAATTACATGCAACTGTCTATAACCCTATACCAATTATAACCCTAACCCTATGCTAAGTACAAGTAGTTAACTAATATTACTCAGTACTTAAATGTATAGTTACACTGTAGCAAAGGCACCTTAAAATAAAGCGTAACCAAATATTTTAATAAGAAGTCATGTGCTGCGTCCAAAACACATACTCTGAGTAGGCACTTCTTTTGAATAAGTATACTTTGCAACTGTTAAAGGGGTCATATAATGCCACATTTTCCCCAAATGTGTATGTGAAGTTTTAGCTCAAAATACCCCACAGATAATTTTTTATGGCATGTTAAATTTGTCACTTTTTGAGGGTTAGCAAAAACGCTGTTTTTGTGTGTCCCTTTAAATGCAAATGAGCTGCTGCTACTAAGCAGAGGGCGGGGTTTCAAGAGCTTGTGTTTGCTGCACCAAATACCTCAGACTCACTGAAAATGTAAGAAACTTCAGCTTTTTATGTTCAAAACGGAGTTGGACAATGGTGGAGAGACTCAAGAAGAAGTGACAACATGTAGAATGCAACAGGACATTTCTGAATGGTTAGTTGATTAATTTTATGTCGCTGATATGGAGTTAACTATCTTAAAGTTATTCAATAGCATATTCTGTCATGATAATCTATAAATGTGGGAACTGTTGTAAGATGCCTACAGAGCCAGAAAATATATGCTGCATGAAGATAGAACAGGTAACAGTTTAGTTTAATTACCGTTATAACTTGTCATGTTGTCATCTTCTTTTATGACATGCTGTTCCATTTGTGTTATGTATTGTATTGCAATAACATTGTCTCACAGCTTTGTTGCGTGTTCTCCCGGGCAGGGTTCATGTAAATTTTAGGGATAGTGATGTCACTAAATCCGAAAGAAGTCCTTAAACGGATAATTCTTTAAAAGAAAATATCTCCCTTTGCATTGAACTTTGAGCGTCATAACTTTGCAGATGTTGTTTATGCTCAAACAGCAACATTACACACTAACTAAAGTTAAAAAAGTAAAATCATAATCAACCATCCCTTTAAAAAAATCATATATTTGTTGCGAATTAGTGATTCAGATCTCCTATCAAATGGGTAAACTGCTGGAATCACGTGAATTTAGCGCTCCGATTCACTGATTCGATTTGTAAAGCTCTGAAGTAAACCCAAATAAGTTAGGCTAGCTCAAAAGATTTGAGGTAATCAGTTACATCAAATTTTTTGAGTTATGATGTTCCCAATTTTAAGTAAGCAGAACTATGAAGTTTTGAGCTTGTAGTACTCACGCATGTTAATTACTCCTAACTTGAAGTACTGAGTTAGCTAACTCATACACTTTGATAGTAATTAACATAAAATTTTTAGAAAATTATCAAATGAGTTAATTTACTTCATTGTAAACCCTAATAAGAAAATTCAGAAAGTGCCAACTGGCTAATTTGCTAACATGTTAACAATAGCATGGTATAGCGCTTACTGAATAAGTACAGCAACTTAAAACATGCAACTTATGTGCTCTCAAACCAAGCCGCATGCGCCACTTGTCACCATGATGATAACTCTCCAAAAACCCACATTAACAGAAATACTTCTAAATTAACATAACAAAACATTAATCACTACTAAATCTCCCTTACCATTAATCTTGCACAACAAAAAAAACATTATATAACATTATATAGCATTTACTCTTCCTTTCAAGTGCCATGGGCAAAGCATGCTGGGAAATAGAAATCCCAGCCCAGTTTCAGTTAAACTTAAGTTAGTCTAAATTAAAAGAAATGAGTTCATACAACTCAAAACAATAAAACAGTTCAGTTTTCTTGAAATATGTCAGTGCTGTGAGCTCAAAAGAGAAAGAACGTTCTAAATACTCTTAATAGTTAATTTAACTGAACTAATTTAAGTTTGTCCTACTCAAAACATTTAAGTATTTTGAGCATTAGGGTTTACAGTGTGTTTTGAACTCGACCCATATACAGCTATGGAAAAAAATTAAGAGACGACTCCAAGTTCAGAAATCAATGTTAAGTGGTCTCTTAATTTTTTCCATAGCTGTAGATATTGTTGAAAAGTCTTTATTTTATTTTAGATATTGTTGAAAAGTCTTTATTTGCTTTATAATATTAAGATAGAACCACTGAACTCACATGAAACGTTTTAAATATGTTTTTAGTACCTTTATGGACCTTGAGAGTTTGAATGGCTTAGTAGAGGCCTAACTGAGCCATTGGATTTTATCAAAAATATCTTAATTTGTGTTCCGAAGATGAACGAAGGTCTTACTGCTGTAGAGCGACATGAGAGTGAGTAATTAATGACATTATTTTCATTTTTGGGTGAACTAACCCTTTAATTACTGCTTATTAATAGTTAGTAAGGTAATTGTTAAGTTTAGGTATTGTGTAGGATTAGGGATTGTTACGAACCCCTACTTTAAAGGCAGAAAAGGGGAAACGTAACACAAAGAAGGACACGTGAAACCCAATACGTCGTTAAATATTTATTCAAAATAGAAATTGGGAACACATAGCCTATTATACAGAAAAACAAACAAATAAATGCCCAAATATAACCAACAATTAACCCAAATTAATAATAAATAAATACATGACTTAACCAAGACAAACAAATTAACTTCAATAAAGAAAGACAAAATAAAGAAGCAAGGGAAAAATGCTTGTTTGCTGGTGTGTCTGCTCACTCCAGTCTCCTTCAGTGTCTTTCATATAATCGCTCAGCGCACGCAACTAGATGCGGGTGCACAGAGGCGGACCTACAATCAAACTCTCAGAATGAAAAGTAGAGTCATGACGTCACAACACACACAAGGCACAGGCCGTAACACTCCTATGTAGAATATGTTCATGCAGAATAAGGCATTAATATGTGCTTTATAAGTACTAAAAACAGCCAATAGCCTAGTAATATGCAAGCTAATAAGCAACAAGTTAATAGTGAGAATTGGACCCTAAACTAAAGTGTTACCTTATATTCTCTGTAGGATGAATGTGTGTAGTATAATTGTAATCTGGACATACTACATTCGTCATGGCGTCATTGTCATGTGACCTACCAGTGTCAGTTGTGTCACTTCACTGTCATTAACAATGGCCTGATGGGATAGTAAAGTGTCCATTGGCTGATTTTCGCATACTTTATAGTGGGGGAATTGGGTATGCATATTCAGATGCAGCATTTCACAATTTTAAAAAAAGTAAAGTTGTCTAGTTTTAATGATAATTGTTCATTTATTTATTTATGTGCTAAACTGTTCTGGCTGTATGAGCTTAATATTTTGCTGATTCTGTCTTCACTGTTGGTGTTTTTATTCATATCTTCATTAAACTGAGCTGTCTTATCTCTTGCTGTTCTGTTGGTTGTCTTTTGCGATCTACATCAACACATGCTGAGCTTAAGTGTTTAACATACAGTTGTTAGTTGCTTTCACAGGCTGTGCTTTGCTGTTTTGTGCTTTTTGTTATAATTTGTGGCATTTAGCCGTTCTGTGCCAAGATCTCCAGTGTTGTATTGTAACACACTGATGATAATTTTAGTGGAACTTGATGTACCTCCAATAACGTGGGCTGTGTTCATTTATTAATGAGCTTTTCTTTTTGCTCACTGTGTTGTGGCGCCTTTCAGACATGTCTCAGAAGCAGATGACATCTTCCATGGCTATTGCTGGGGCCGTGATGGGAGCTGTGCTGGCACTCTTCCTCATCACCGTCTTCACCATCGTCCTCCTCACAGCACGCAAGGCTCCCCCATCCACATACACAGATAAAGTGTGAGTACATGCAACATCTTTCCCTACAGATGATCTGACTTTTAACTTGTACCTAACAACATCCAGGATGGGAACTGCAGGAATGCCATCTTTAATTTCAAATACATTTCAGGCACAATGTTTCACCGTAAGCAACAGAAAGCACTCTCAGAATGTTTTGTAAAGATTCTCTCAACTTTACAAACGTTTGTAGGATTGCTTTGATGAAAGCATGAAAACATTATTCCTACTGAACGCTTTTACCATTGTTGTTTTGGATAACTAAAATATAAAAAAAAAATAGAGATATAAACTCACAATTGCAAATTATAAAGTCAGAATTGCGTAATATAAAATCAGAATTGCGAGTTATAACCTCTATGGTGTTTCGTCATTTGTTAAATGAGGCATTGAAAATCATCGCATTTAAAATGCAATAATAATATTCAAAATTAAAATCTTTGTGCCATGCACTTGACATTTTTGGCAACAAGGACCTGAAGGAGACATGAGCACATGTTCGGTCACATGCTGTCAAGGCTCCATTGTCAGTTCATTTTAGGCTAGGAAATACATATAAATTCAATTTAAAATAAATTTCATTGTACATCCAAATGTGTTTTCTAAAGTTTTTGGCCATTTGTAATGCACATTTAGTAAATTCAATAACTCAAATACCAAAAAATCTGTGTGTTACTCATAAATGACAATGTCCTATTAGGTGATAGATTTTTTCTGTATAGCTGCACTATTGTTCATCACTGGCAGGCAGAATAATAGCTTTTTGCCTGTGTTTTAGGTTCATGTTAGTAAGTTTTATAGAAGACAGAGAGGAAAAGCTACCTTATCCAGAAAGTATTGATGATAGTGATGGTAGTACATCTGAAAATATGGTCGTAGTAAGAAAGGAAGAAGATAAAGATCAAGGTTGAATAGAAGAAGTCAGGGCCGTCCTTAGAGCGATGCAACCTGTAAGATCGCACCAGGCCCCATGCTTGAGTCCCCATGCACCAGGCCCCATGCTCACTACACTGACAATCAAAAATGCTCCAAAAATGATGACTAAACAGGTCAAGACCGAGTCACATGTGGAAGGTGTGGGCTACTCTGAAAAAGAAGAGTCTTGTTGCTTTTCACTGGTGCTACAATCATTGATTTGGAATTCCAAGAAAGAAACAACGTTAAAGATTGTTTTTATTTTTTTGAAACACTAAGGTTGAAACACTAAACTATGGTTTCACTATTTTCCAGGCATCTGAAAATCTCAGGCATCTGAGTTTGTGTCGAGTTTTTGACATTTTCACATGTGAGTTCCATATGAAATATAGTAGCACAAGCAGAATTGGAATGTTAATAAAGCTTTTTAATGTTTTTTGAAACACTAAGACCTTTTCACTACTTTTCAGATTGTGAAAATGCATTTGAATGTGTGTGCAGTATTGCCAAATTTGCCAAAAATGATTTACCCTAATAGAATAACGTCAGTTTAAATGACGAAACCCTAAAAAAAAGGTCAAAGGTCAGATGAAGAAATCAATTTTGGAAAATGATTTATCTTAAATTTGTAAAATATAAAGTCATTTTTTTCTAACTGTGATTTCATAATTCGTCCCATAGAGGGGTTATAAAGTCAATTGCAAGTTATAGTCACAATTCTAATAAAAATAAGTCATAATTGCAAGATATAAACTCACAGTTCTGTCATTTACACTAGACTTGCGCCGATATTCGGTAATGCGATAAATCGCGATAATGAATATGCACGATATTGTAATCGTCGGCACTTCAGAATACCTTAAATAATAATTTATTACCAATTATTAATTTTTTATAAGGCAATTAAGAATACTTTACCCATCAATCGTATAAAATGCACAACACCGCTGTATTCTGCGTCAAAAGGACATGCGCTCAGATGTAAACAATCCCAACGTACACGAGAAGCACATGGGCGGAACCAGTGAAGGAGACGAACTGCGTGTTCACCAAAGACTATAGAATAACACAATACGTGTCACTCGTATTGTTTTGAATGGGAGAAAGTGTAACGCGCAAAATGGCGGAATAAGTCCCGCCTTCTAAAGCCAAGAGCCAATCGCTGACTGGTAAAGTCATCGCGTCACTCCGAAGAGACGCGCATTTAGGTCTGCGCATGCGCATTAGCTTGATCCAGCCTGAAAAAAATAGTTTTTTTGTCATGATTCGAGCGTTTAGAAACTAAATTTATGAGTCGGTTGTTGTTAGATTTCATTGGTGATTTGAAATATCAAATTTAATCGTAAGGTTGACGAACAGTTTTGGAGAATCTGATGTTTCCCCATTCAAAGAGAGGAGCTGCATGATGCCCAGGATGCCCGAGAGGCGTTTCAAAGATGGCCGCAGAGTGAAATGACTTGTCTTAAAGGGACTTTGGCGTTCACTCTCTGACAGCAGAGGGCGCTGATGGAACAGCAGCGTGCAGCAGTTACCACGGAAACCGTTCAAACAAAGTAACTGCGCTAGTGAAGTTTTTAAAATGCTTCAAACAGCCATTCATTTTTTTGTAATCTCAGTGTTGTTCATCACAGAACCAAATACTGAATACTTAAAAAAGACTTAAAAGGATATTTATTTTCAATCCTAAACATTTTTATATTTTAATCTGGACTACAACATGCCCTAATGATTAGAAATGTTCTGATTATTTGTTATTGTTCAGTAAAACTTTGAAAACATACAGCTTCATTAGTTAACATGTTAATTCATTATCACTAAACTGAGAATAAAAATACTTATAAAGTATTAATTATTATTAATTAATGTTAATTTCTTAGTTACTATTTAATAACATTACTAAAATCAAAATAACTTATTTAATGGACCTGAGATAAAACTAACAATGATCAGTTGTGTTTCTAAACTAACATTAACAAAAATAAACACTTTCTGTAACAAATGTAGCTATTACTCAATCTTAGTTAATGCTTAAATAGAGTAAAGTGTTATCTGTTGTTCTTTATAGCCTAATTCTTTTGCATTTTAATCTGTTTGAAAATTTCAGTCAGAGTTGTTTTTGTTTTATTACAAAAAGAGTTCTTAAACCTGTTAAACTATGACAAAAATGGTTTTGCAACTTATTTTAATAAGTTGCAAAAAGTGTTGAAAAATGAAAACGATCCTTGTCTACACTGGCGATTCCACAGCATTTCAGAAACGATCTCCGTCTACACTACACGGCCCAAAACACATATCACATGACTGTTCATGCACACTGGGCATGTGCGTACAAGTGTAAACAGAAAAAAATTAGTTTAGTGCAGAGTTTAACTGCACAATGGCTTTTAAAAATGACAACAAAGATTGCAGTTTCAGTGGTATGGTTTACACGGTCGTCAAGGATATGTAGAGCGAACGTGGTCAGCCACGATTTCTTTTTTCAAAAGTCTCTGTTTTGGTCCGTTTATACTGAAACGCAACCCCAACGTTTTCAAACTAAAACAGGGTCTGCAGCGTTTTCGAAAGTCTCCGTTTTCAAGGTTAGAAAACACCGGCGTAGTGTAAAATGACAGGCCTAACCTTAGCAAAACGTATGCATTTTAAAACGTAAATGCACTAGTGTAAACAGGGCCTAAATCTCGCAATTTTTGAGGAAAAAAGTCCGAATTATGAGATGCAAACTCGCAAAAACCTTTTTTTTTTTAATGGATTTTTTTCCCAGAACATTTTAAAATTTCATTTTAATAACTTAAAGGGAACATTAGGAAAACATTCTGAAAACATAACATTGTTTGCATGGGTACAGACCTCTGGGTTTATTGTGAGTGTCAGACATTTGAGATATTTTGACTGAGTCACCTGCTTTGCCACACGTAGACCTTCAGTTGGGGCAGTACATGTGCACTTAACTGGTGAATTATTTAATCATTACCATGCTACCTCTGCAATTTCCTGACTGTCCTTTGAACTTGAACTGACTGAATAAAACTTTAACTATTACCACCCTTCGTTCAGTGACCTCACAGACTTACCAGATCTTCTTGTGCCCATCGATATGCTCATGTGTTACAGTTTTGGTCTAACATGCCAAACCAATTTACTCACAGTCACATATGTTTAAAAGGAGTTTATTGAAGTGAATAGTTTATTGAAGAGTTTGGTTGTCCAGTCAGGCTATCATTAAATACATTACACTCCGCTTCGGCTCTGTCTGGCTCACCTGTTGGCCTGTCAGAACGAGGCATTTCACGCTACAGCACCTCTTAATGGCTTAACCTTTGATTAGCCGCCTTAACCGTAATAGATTTTGTCTGGTCAATTATTACTGAGCCCAAAAACCCAGTCAAGACTGTAAATATTCTATTCTAGTGGGAGCAACATCAGATGGTTTGCTTTTGTTTCCTGGAAAAGCAACTGCATGTCATCACAAAGAGAGACCATAGCCACAATAGTCTACAGTTGTGTATTTGCTTTTGCAGTATACAGAGACTACCACACGATACATCATTTCAGAACTTGTGTGGGCAAAACAGCTTCAGATATCTCCTTTTTGACAAAGCATGTTGATTTTCAGTTGTTTTCTTTTGGTTCTTGCAAAAAGAGCCGCTTTATTGTTCTGTCACTAAGCGTGTCTCTAGATGACGTCTCATTTCAGCCAGCCCGGAGATCTCCCTTTTCCCACAGCCTCCAAAAAGCAGCTCCCCTTATAGGCTTTTCACACTGCACTTAACCCTGGGTTATCGTCTTTTTAATCTTGGTTTGAGGCTACTAATTAATCCCTGGTAAAGTGGCATTTCACAATTGTTGTTTTTAAAGTGTTGGCTTTTTAACCTTGGGTGAGGAACACTTTTATGGTGCCAAAAGTATAATGTGAAATGATTCTTTACTAGCATCTTAAAGAGAGTCGTTTAGCGATAGATGACCAATAGTATATAATATTAGTATAGTATAGAGCCCCTAAAGGGTCATTGTGATGATAAGAAAATTAAGGTGGGAGGAGAAAATTATATTTCTTAAATGTATTTCTTGCAAAATACATTTGCGCTAGTTTTCAAAACATTTGTGATGGAAATGTTATGAGATGATGGGGGGAATGCAGTGTTAAAAATTGGCGAACACATTAGTTTTGCGAGAGAACGCAAATATTTTGCGAGCAAGCGCAAAGTTTCTCCATGGAACGTAATACTTTTGTGAGACAACTCAAAACGCTTTGTACATTTGCTAAAACTTTCACACGCTGTTTAGTTTCAGTATCGGCTAGAAAAATGACTGTTGACTGTCAAACAAATGGTCAAATGATCAAACAGTGATGGCAAACGTGTTAACCGGAGGAAAGAAACTGTTGTATGTTGAAGTGGCTTACAAAAGCTAGAACATCTTTCTTGTCAAGATTGGCACAGATGGGTCCAGCAGTTAAATAAAACAAACTGAGATGTGTTCATCCAATTCATTTTATTCACCATATAAATATGCAAATTAAAATGTTAACCCAGGTTTATAAATGCATTGTGCCCACATAAGACCACATAGATTTGTTGTAGATGTTTTTATTCTGTCAAGGACCCTCCATTGTTAGTTTGCCACAGGTTGTTAGTGTTTGTGTCAGTAGAAATAACACTGAATATGGGACGTTCTTCTCGTTTTCCTTAAAAGAAGGAGCTAGTGTAAATATATGAATATAAATAGTTAAGCAAACATAGCAAAAAGCATGTTTCCTAGAGCCATAGTGATGGATGCTGTTCTCTTGAGGATGAGGTCACAGCAGAGTCTCGTGTGATACAGCTGTTCACAGGGAAAATTGTATCGGGGAACAGGGGAAATGCAGCAGGCAGACAATTCTCAGCGCTCAAACGTCTGGCTTCCATATGATTTGTGGACCTTGAAATTTGTTTCAGAATTTTCTCTTTTTCTCAAGCCTTCCATCGTAGATTCTGCTGTAATATGACCTGAACTTGTTATCCAAACATGACAGCTAAGGGGACGTTCACACTGGATACATTCTGGAGTTCATGGCTTTTAGTTGTCTGTTAGAGTAGTGTAGTCTTGAACATGCACAAAATTAACTTTTAGCAGATGTACACCACTATTCAAAAGGAAATTAATACTTTTATTCAGCAAGGATGCATTAAAAGGTTAGTTCATCCAAAAATGAAAATTCTGTCATTAATGACACCCTCATGTCGTTCGACACCCATAAGACCTTGGTTCATCTTCAGAACACAAATTAAGATATTTTTGATGAAATCCGATGGCTCAGCGAGGCCTGTATAGACAGCAAGATAATTTACACTTTCAGATGCCCAGAAAGCTACTAAAACATATTTGAAACATTCACGTGACTACAGTGGTTCAAACTTAAAGGGATAGTTCACCCAAAAATGAAAATTTGATGTTTATCTGCTTACCCCCAGTGCATCCAAGATGTAGGTGACTTTTTTTCTTCAGTCGAACGCAAATTATGACTTTTAACTGCAACCGCTGCCGTCTGTCAGTCAAATAATAGCAGTAGATGGGAACTTCAACTATAACAGTAAATAAAACTTGCTTAGACAAATCAAAATTAAAACCTGCGGCTCGTGACGACACATTAATGTCCTAAGACACGAAACGATCGGTTTGTGCGAGAAACCGAACAGTATTTATATAATTTTTTACCTCTAATACACCACTATGTCCAACTTCGTTCAGCTTCCTGTTAGTGAGGTCAAAGAACGCGTTCTGAAGTCGGAAGTGATGTCTCGCCCATATACTTCAATGAGCGCGAGACATCACTTCCGTTGTCAAAGCGCGATCAGACCTCACTCACCGGAAGTTGGACATAGTGGTGTATTAGAGGTAAAAAAATATATAAATACTGTTCGGTTTCTCGCACAACCTGATCGTTGCGTGTCTTAGGACATCAATGTGTCGTCACGAGCCGCAGAGTTTAATTTGGATTTGTCTATGGAAGTTTTTTCGACTCTTATTGTTCAAGTTCCCAATCACTGCTATTATTTGACTGACAGACGGCAGCGGTTGCAGTTAAAAATCATAATTTGCGTTCGACTGAAGAAAAAAAGTCCTCTACATCTTGGATGCACTGGGGGTAAGCAGATAAACATCAAATTTTCATTTTTGGGTCTCGTCGCTTAATAACATTAAGGTTGAACCGCTGTAGTCACATGAACTGTTTTAAATATGTCTTTAGCAGATTTTTGGGCATCTTAAAGTGTTAATTATCTTGCTGGCAATAGAGGCCTCACTGAGCCATCGGATTTAATCAAAAATATCTTCATTTGTGTTCTGAAGATGAAAGAAGGTCTTACGGGTGTGGAATGACATGAGGGTGAATGATTAATGACAGAATTTTTATTTTTGGGTGAACAAACCCTTTAAATTGATCGAAAATGACTTTTACATTGTTTTCAAAAACATCTCTTCTTGTTCTTTTGAACTTTCTATTCATGAAAGAATCCTGTAAAAAAAAAAAAAAAAAAAAAAAAATTTTTAAATCACGCTTTACTTCAAATTATTAAGCTGATACTATTAGAATGATTTCTGAAGGGTCATGTGACACTATAGACCAGAGGCTGCTGAAAATTCAGCTTTGCCATCACAGGAATAAAAACATTATTTTAAATTTTAATGATACTGTATTTCATGATATTACTGTTTTTTACCGTTTATTTTTGATCAAATAAATGCAGACTTAGTGAGCAAGAGACTTCTTTATTAAAACGTTAATAAATCTTACCCACCCCAAAGTTTTGGACAGTAGTGTACACGCTTAAAATTGTAATTTTCTCTCTCTAGGAAAATTGACTAAAATATTGCTAATATTACTAAAATATAATACCGTCTACATCCATAGTGTGTAGAAATTAAGGTTGATTAAGGCGGATGTTAATTTGCTTTTTAAATAAAAATGCATCCTGTGTTTTTAAATTTGCTGAATTGTTGACTGTTAGTATTTATTACTTGTTTTTTGCTGTGCTATCTTTATGCGCATCATCTATCTTGAAGTGAGCCCTCTCTGAAACTTCTCAGAAGTGCTGTCAGAAGCATCACTCTCAGAAGAGGTGCAAGAGACACTCTTATCTGTTTCGGCTGATCCCTGTTCAGCCTCTGGGTGTCTTGGCTTAGCTTTACTTTGGCTGCAGGCTGCATGCAGATCAGTGTGGTGGGACAGCTGGGCTTGGTCTGATGGATGATGCTGCCGCTGCTCTGGAGACGGCAGGGAATCTGCGAGAGATAAGCAGCGTTGGGATGCTGACACATGGTGCTTATGCAGGAATGAAAGCAAAAAATGTCCATATAACTCTTGACATTTAAATCTGATTGTACCCAGTAGTCCAGGATGAGAAAATGTGCTTCCTTGAAAGGCTTTTTTAAAAAGATTTTTCCATTTTTATCAGGTTTGTGTGAGCTTTTCACTTTTATTTCCGAGTCATGATGATTTTGTGGTTTGATTTTGTTTTGATAGCTTCCATTCATCTAAAGTGACCTTGAATTTATCCTTCACTAGATGATGTGGCAGCATTTAAAATATTAAAGTAGTTTATATGTCAAGGTTTTGGCTTAAAATCAAGACAATTGGAAAATGTTCCAGGCTGTCTGAAGAGGAAAACAAATGAATCTGACCTTCAACTGTGCATTCAGTACATGAGAGGAGATGAAAGTGAGAAAACTACATGAGGACAATGCAATCTCATTCCCTCCCTCAAGTCCAAAATTTTGGCCCTTGTTTGGTCTCTTTGGACATCCAGGTGGAACCAGTGAGAGTATCCAGGCCTGTCTGCGTCTCTTCCTGCTCACGCTATACAAATGCACTCACCATATCGTCTCTCAAGTCCATGGATGACATCTCCTGCTTTTAATTCTCTATTTCAGTCATAACTTTTCATGGGAAATGCTAATGTGAGTCCATATAGACTTAATGAGTCATAAAACACTGCTGTACGCTTTTCCATCTCCGTCTGATTTAGAATTTATGTGGGGAGGGTAGGGGACACATTAGACAAGACTGATAGTCCATTGAAAGTCAATTACACAAAACAATGTACTACTAATGGTTGGAGATTAATGTTCACAGGAAGTGGAAAAACAAAGGCAAAGTTGATCCCTTGAGGAATGAGGAGCTTATGGATGCACATTGGGAAAATATATATGAGGAGAGGTCACAGTTCACATGTTTTCCCTAAAGGGTTTTTAACCACGAGGTGCGAACTAATTTTTATTCTCGTATTTGAAGAGCTTGTTCTCATTGGTTGTCAATGCAGGGCTTTTAAAACAAGCAGTGAAGATTTAAGATTCCTTATTTGTCCACTAATGACTCTAGACTATCTTTATGACATTCACTAGATGACCTTTACACAGCAGTATCTACATCTAGGGAGCAAGAAAAGGTATCTTTCAATATATTAGGCATTCTGGGAATTCAAGGTCAGGCCAAAGCGACCCTCGGGACCTCCCAACGCCTAGGGCTCAAAGCAGAAGCTCTAGACATTAGTCAACCAGGGCCCAAGTTATTAGGGATGTGAGACCACTCCTCTCAATTAGTTTTGATTAATATCAGATCAGAAATCATTTTAATAAGCTTGTTTTAGCTTTTTTTATATGCATTGGAGCCTGCCCTATATATCAAATATAGTATCCTGTATTGACATCAAACCATGATGAACTGTTTAAAGGAAATGTAAATGACACGACTGTTTGTTCCCTTACTGTATGTTCTTAGAGGGTCGTTGCAGTGATTCACGAGTCGAACAAGAAGACAAAGTCATTTGTTTCCATTTCGCTCAGTTTTGTTTGGAGTTTTAAAATGGGCTCCAGTTGTATTTATGTATGTCACTAACATACACCTCCACCCACATGTGTGCCCACACAAAGTTAAGATGGGGTCTATTGTGGCCTGCTGGTGTTTGGTTTAGAGGTCCAGAGAGCATGAGAAAGTATGTCTCAGTGTGACTGTAGGGACTTGAAGACATGGAGGCCATTTTGAGTTGCTGATGATTGAGCCAAAAGTGACACCTTGCATGGGTGTGGAGCTGAGAAATAGACTCTCAAATTCATTTTAGCCTTATAAATGTGATTATTTTGTGTTCAGCTTGAGAAACTGTCAGTCTTGCCATGGAAGTAAAACAGAACAAAAGTTTCATTCTGTTCCCAGAACTAAAAGAAGGTGTGGTTGTTATTGTTCCTCAGACTAAACACATTTTGTCTTGACCAGCATTTCCTCCGTCTACTGACAAGAAGACAAACAGTGACTCCAAAAAGTAATATATATATTGTTTTCATCATCAAACAAACTTCTGTGAAATGTTTAGCCTGAAAACAGCGCCTAAACAATACATTTCTATTGATTTGGTAGGTGATTTATTGGTTTGATATTTTATGTAATACAATGACATTCATACATTTTCAATTGTGACTTGTGTGTCCAGATACTACACACTTGCGAATCAAGCAACATGTGTAGTCAGTGATATACTTATACTAACTGCTGTTGTTTTTTGTCCTTCTTCAGAATTGACCTCCCTCCAACTCACAAGCCTCCTCCTCCATATACAGAGAGACCTCCTGCCATCCCATTGGCCTCTCAGGCCCCTCAGGTGGCCTCATTCTCTCAGGTAAACCTCACACTGCTCTGTTTACACTGTGGGGGTCCCTGCTCTATATTCTGATTTATTCTCCTACTGTGGTACTTTATAATAGAGCTGCATTCGAAAGATGACTACTGGTATGTTTCTTATTATTTAAGGAGTGATTATATGCTCTCTTTCAGCTCACTTTTTCCAGATTTTTTTCTCTTTTTTTGTCTTTCCTGGCGTTTTTAGCAATCCAAAACATAACACTGCTGAAAAAATATACCAGCCTCAGGTGGTTTGCTGGTCTTAGCTGGTTCAAACTGGTTTCCCATCCAGACAAATTATATTCTTCTTCTTCTTCCCGAATGGGAGTCTATGGCAGCCCTATGAACAGAACATGAAAAAATGATGAAATTTGGCACAATTGTAGGATGGTCATGAAAAGTAATTGGACCAACTTTGGAGTCTCTAGGGCCAACTGTATAGCGCCACCACCAGTTCAAAAATTCACTTTTCTAAAGGTTATAACTTTTGAAATATAGTACACCGGATTCCTCTCTTCATTCTGATCAAATTCAACATCTTACATTAAGACTCCACCCATTACAGTAATGGCCATTTTGAAAAGTACAGTATTCAGGTTTTTTGTTGCTCCTCCTTCAAAATTTGTCCAAAACTTGTTTTTACATTTTTGCTTTATTGATAGGACAATGAAGGGTGGTTGGGAGCTTTTATTTCATATCATGCAGTTTATATAAAATATTTAATTTTTCCTAAATTCGATTGACAGCCCTAAAAAAAAAAAACACTGCATTTTATCCATCTAATCACATTAAGCATTACATTTCATTGTCTAACAGCATCAGCACCCAGGGGAGCTGCTAATAATACTTTGGATATAATATGAATTATATCTGTTGTATCATTATATAGGATCGTCGGATGGAGAGGCGCCACGAATTGGCCGAACGGGTGCCCGGCAGGATGGCTCGAAGAGACCTCCAGAGCCCCACTCACCATTCACTGTCCTATCAGGAATGGATATGTCATCAGAACGGGGCAGACCGAGTTTACATCAACCATAGAGAACATTACGTGTGATGGCGTCCTTGTGTCAGCTTCAGCGCACTGCCAGCCCCAAAGTGAAAACTGTTTACGAGAATACTGGGAGCAAAACACAATCACTGCTATACAGTAATTAGAACATTGAACTATTACTGGTGTATATACAAGGTCTATATAATGCACAATGAAAACCCTGGCAGTATATATATATATATATATTAGTCTGGCTTGTTTAACATTTACAGTATAGTGCAATATAAAATTACCTAGGCTGTCTATATGAGTCTCATTGTTCACTCATTACCAATCTAGTGGTCAAACTGAGGGTGATGGTTGACATTTCTAAGACTGTACAAAGCTATTTTTCTGTAGGGATCATTGCCCTTTGTTTGATTGTTTTACGCAAGGACTTTTTCTCAGTAAAATGTGATTTTTATTCAGTGTAGACTGGTTGTCATTTTAGGTGTGATTTTGACAAACTGCGATTTGTTTACTTATGACATATAGTGACTGCTAGAGTTCATTTGCCATACGTTTTCTTGTTTACACTGTGATGTACAGTAGATGTGAATTTGCATCACATGCTTATGTACTTTGTCATTCCGTACATTATGTGTGTAGATACTGTATTATGTTTCATGTAAATATCCAAGCTCATAATATCAGTGTACTTCACAATTAAGTGGCTTTTTGTTTGTTTAAGCTCAATTAGATCATTTTTGTTAACTTTTTCCTGTTGGCTTAGTTAAACATGAACTTTGAATCTCATAACCAAAGCAATCTTTGCATTACATCATACCAATAATCAAATAAAGTGATGTAACCTGTACTTATGAGACTTGTTTTATTGTGCAACACACTTAAAATGATGTTATTTTCCATATTGGTTTGCAAAAAACACGTCTAAAATAACTAACCAGCGTTGTAGGCCTAATATAAAGACTAGACACGCTACTTCTCAAATCTGCACACAATCTTATTAGACCGGGGTTTGAGAGTCAAATATAGGTTGTAAAACCTGATGAATGCTTAAAATGCTGCTCTATGGTCATCAAGACTGCTATACAAACTTTCCCCAGTCGATGATGGAAAATTTTAGACCGCAAAATGCTCTCTGGGAAGGCGCGAGAGACAGTGAATGAGGGCGGCGGGAGTGCTAGTAAGAGCCTTTCGGCACAGACTTCTGTCTGCATGTCAACTTATGACTTGTGTTGTAGGTAAACAAACTGGTTATCTGCTGGGCAACTGGATAGGCAAGGCCATTAAACAGCAGGCTTTTAATGAGGTGACGGCCACCAGGGAGCAATCTATACTATTCTGGCCTCACCATTCAGGGAAATGTCAGCCAGTGGACCCCCAAACACTCAATGAGAGCATTGTTTATTGCGTCAGTGAGTTACCTCTCTGGAATGCATCCACCATCGCTATATAAAAATGTGTCATTCCCACAATAAAGTATAAGTTTGGACTCATCCAGGATAAATCCATTTAGACTAATAAAGGTGCACTTCTCAGTCCAAATCTATTACAAAGCATGCAATAACATAACAGCCCTCTCATCACCTAATACAAACCAAAGACGAGCCATGCTTTGATATACGCACTCTTCTACCGTTTCTTGACAGAGCTTGTATATTCTTTCATGTTTTGTCTCCTGATCTCTTGTTTTGTGTCTGACCTGTGGTGGATCTGATATTTCACCGCATTAAGAAGCCATCTGAGGGATTTGAGGTGCTGAGGTCTATAATTTTCACCTGAGAGATTTCGTATTTGTTCTGGATGAGCAAACGTTCTGTCGTTCCAGCAAAGGTCTCAGTTTTGCGAGACTCTAGACACAAAGTGGAATGTTGCATAAATATTTTTGCAAAAGAATCTTCGGAGAACGAAACCTTTGGGAGCTTTATAATATGTAGACATTGAGCTCCTCTGCTCTGAATTATTTGTTCATGAATTGTTGAGCTTAAATTTTCAGTCTGAATGCTAACATATATACAGTAGTGAAAGAGCTACATAGAGTTCTATTACGCTTTTAAGGCAGTGGGTCACCATGTTTTTTATGGAATATTGCAGTATTATGAATTATTTATCCGTGCACATCTTTTTTATTATTATTCATGTGCCCTCGTAATCTTTAATCAAAATAACTTCCCCTCCTTCTTGCGATGACATCTCTTCTCTGACGACATGTTTACTGGAGCAAGGGCGGGATGACCCATCACTAACATGAGATCACAGCTATAGCAAATCACAACAATCCAATCAATCAATGGAAAAAATCAAGACCCGTCCTACATTTATTCTTGTTTGAGAAGCCATTTCACTCAGATATACAGCAGACAATCGCAACTTCCATTTCATGCTTACTTGAATCTTTTTGACTCTAAGGGCCCCATTGTCCAATGCAATTTTCAAGGGCCCCACATATAAGGTAAGTTATTTCTTTCAGTATTTCTGCTATAATTATGAAAAAGCTGCTTGTTTTTATTATACATTTTTTTATAAACAGAAACTGGGTAACAAACATAAACAATAGTTTTCTTAATGTGATGTATTAAGTTCACTTTATCTGAATTGATTAATAATAATAGCACAATCAGAGATATATTTAAAAACATCCTTAGTCCTCCAAGGTTTATAATGGTTGTGAATGGCAGCCCAAATTTTGTAGACAAAAAATGCACCCATCCATAAAAAAAAAAAGAATCCATACGAGCTTCTGGCCTGACAGCTATACGCATTTGACGTATGTCCGAAAAGCGTTAACTTCCACGACGTAGTACACAATGACATGACGTACTTGCATAGTAGGTCATGGCGTAGTGTAGAACGTCATGTACTACATCCCAGAAGTTCACTTTTTGGACGTATGTCGAATGCATATGGTTGTCCCGCCATGGTTGGCTGCCATTCATAACCATTATAAATCTTGGAGGACTAAGGACATTTTTAAATATATCTCTGATTGTGTTCATCTGAATAAAGATAGTCATATACACCTAGGATTGCTTGAGGGTGAGTAAATCATGGAATAATTTTCATTTTTGGGTGAACTATCCCTTTAATAACATTAAGTCATCCTGTGGCCACCTTGGAGGCTTGCTGAGGCCCCTTAGTTGAGAACCACTGTTTTAAGATGCTTTTCTGTCCTTTTTGAATCTTTAATGCTTTGGTCTCCAATCATTATAATTGCAGTTAATTTCGATGTTTGAGTGAATTAACCCTTTAAACTATACAGACCACTTTCAGCGTATAGGCCGTCTGCTTTACATTAGCCAACTAATCCTGAATATTTCTGTGAATTCCAAAAACCAGCAGGGAATGCTGGAAAATTCTTAGCTGCTTGTGAAAAGTAATTTGTCATTGTAGATTAACGTGGACCATCATTGGCACAGTGCTGGAATATGAAGTAGGACCATAAAGTGTCTCTTAACACAGCAAAGTGCATCCAAAAATCCTGTCCTGCAATTGTTATCAGGAGACTGGTTAACTTTATTATAGGTGGAACAATCTGCAATGCTGTCTGTTCTGTCTGCATCTCTCCTTCTCTTGCATTCTGAACCCACCTTCAGCGCTGACACGTAATGGAGATGCAGTCAACGGCAGCCATATTGGACACCTGCCATGCTGTACGGCCATTAAACTATTAAGTCAGCTGGCCCCAGAGTGACCGTCCGGCGCAGATTTACAGCCCTACAGGAGACAAGGGAGAATAGGAGAGGGGGACAGTGGGGGATGGTTAGCATAGTCCAACATTACAGATTTATGACGATGGAGCAGAAGGTGCTACGGGCCTCCTCCTTTTCTTCTCTTCTCTCCTTCAGAGCTAAAAGTCACCCTGTTGTCTTTAAGAGACAAAGCTGACGTGAGGAACAGGAATATCTGATGTAGCTCTGAGCACATGTCAGTCCTGGGATGCAATGTTCTTGACAACTTGTAAGATAAAGGAACATCAATTGTGTCTTTATTGGCGTTAAAATTGTGTGGTAAATCTTTCTTCATGTGCTCCTTGGAAAAAACGCATAAGTCAGTAAATGGGATGAAGGATTAGCTGGTTCGCTTCAGAAGTTAGTATCTACTGCAGATGAATTAACTGCTCCATTATTCTGGCAAAAAAACACACACAAAAAAAAAACACATGTTTCTCTGCTGATGGTAATTCAAAAATACTTTAATTAAATAAATGAAAGCAAGTTTTTTCACACATTCACACACACACACACACACACACACACACACACACTACAATACACACATGAATGAACTGGTGTGGCTATAACAATATGGCAAAATTGAGCCAGAAGACTCAAATAAGAGGTTGAAATCAGGTTGATTTGAGCTCTGATTAAGCATTCCTGTTAATTTTCGTTAAATGTTTTGTTTTATTGAATTTTGATGTTATGTGTAATAAATGTCTTTCGCTATGTTCAGGTTTGACTAATAAAATTAGCCTAATGCAAAAACTGACTCTTCAAATCAACATGTCAAATAAAGCCAAGTCTTGGAGAATGTCTAAATATATATCCAAATCCACAATTTAATAAAAAATAAAAACGAGAGAATTTATGAGCCTTTTTATATAGAGCTATATAGGAATGTAGTGGTTAAACCATGGTATTACAGATGGCACTAATCTGCCTTAAAGGTGCCCTAGATTCAAAAATGTAATTTACCTCAGCATAGTTGAATAACAAGAGCTCAGTACATGGAAATGACATACAGTGAATCTCAAACTCCATTGTTTCCTCCTTCTTATGTAAATCTCATTTGTTTAAAAGACCTCAGAAGAACAGGCGAATCTCAACATAACACCGACTGTTACGTAACAGTCGGGGTGTACGGCCCCAATATTTGCATAGCCAACATTTGCAGCCAGTATTAACGTCTGGATCTGTGCACAGCTGAATCATCAGACTAGGTAAGCAAGCAAGAACAATAGCGAAAAATGGCAGATGGAGCAATAATAACTGACATGATCCATGATAACATGATATTTTTAGTGATATTTGTAAATTGTCTTTCTAAATGTTTCGTTAGCATGTTGCTAATGTACTGTTAAATGTGGTTAAAGTTACCATCGTTTCTTACTGTATTCACGGAGACAAGACTGTCGTTATTTTCATTTTTTAAACACTTGCAGTCTGTATAATTCATAAACACAACTTCATTCTTTATAAATCTCTCCAACAGTGTGTAATGTTATCTTTAGCCACGGAGCACCATCAAACTCATTCAGAATCAAATGTAAACATCCAAATAAATACAATACTTACGCGATTAGACATGCTGCACAACGAACACTTTGTAAAGATCCATTTTGAGGGTTATATTAGCTGTTTGAACTTTTTTTATGTTGTTTAAGGCAAGCGCGAGCTCTTGGGGCGTGGAGCACGAGAATTAAAGGGGCTGCATACCTGCATACGGCGCATTTATAATGATGCCCCAAAATAGCAGTTAAAACAATTAATAAAAAAAAAAAAAAAAACTATGGGGTATTTTGAGCTGAAACTTCCCAGACAAATTTAGGGGACACCTTAGACTTATATTACATCTTTTAAAAATATGTTCTTCGACACCTTTAAACATTGTCTCTATTTTAACATAACATACAGCTTTAATTGAAAAGTAATAAAAAAATAGAAAAAAGTGTTTGCATTAATTTCAATGGGGGAAAGACTATCATAATTATTGCATAAATATTAATTAGTACCATGAAATTCTCTCAAAATAGGCTACAAAATAAAAAAAAAAATATATATATATATATATATATTATTGAACGAAAATCAGTTACATTGATTTTACTGCAAAAAAAAAAAAAAGATTTTTTCAGATTTTCGGTCAGTTTTGACCGTGAACAACACAAGTTTGACCCCCAAATAAGCAATATCAGAGAGTTAAGTAATAAGCTTACATAAAGTATTGAAGGAAAAGTATGGGGTTACTGTTGCTTCATGAAAACATACAAAACGTGAGTGTCACCACTACGGGAAGCAGAACGTGTCTGTTTTCAACTCGTCCTCCCCCATCTGAAAGCGAACACACCTGCCATTATCTTGCACAACACCAGAACTGACAGCCATTAAAGCGAAGATGACAGCATCTGGGTCGGGCCAAGAAACTTTTAAGAAATTCATGCGAATGCAAATGGATGGCTTTCTCCAGGTACATTATACTTCCTTGATTCAGTATGATAAAGACTTCATCAATCACATCTACGTTGGGCCTATTTTGGTGGACAGTGAATTAACATTCCTCATACTTGCTGAGTCATGTTTTCTGTTGTCTAATGAGATATCAAATGAAGATAGATGGAAAGTTATGCGCCATTCATTCATTCCCCCATCGATTTATGTCAGTAAATGGGACACTGTGGTTCATCATAACTTCCTAAAGAAATTATAAAGAGGAGCCAGAGAGCTGAAGCAGAACTTAAAATCAGCCACATTTATCTCACATATAGTTGAAAACCATCTGTTTATAAAGCCCGTCACCAGTAAGTGCTTGTTGTCTTTTGGCAATAAATATGCAATAATGGAGAGACTCAATAATTCTGCTTATGGCAGTGAGTGAGTTATTAATAAAGCACAGCATAGTATCTAGGCCTAAGAGTGGTTCTCAGTAGCCTTTGTCACGAGACAATCAAAACGATACACGAAACAGCCTCAGTTTTGCCATAGTGAGTCAGTTGTTGGAATCCGGGGGCCCTGTCTTTGCACTTACATGACTATTGTATTTGGCTCAAGTGTTTAAGGGTGTGAAGAACGGCAGTGTCTAGAACTTTATATACAAATTTTGAAATACTTTGCATTTGCTTAAATGTATAAATGTCTGTTCAGTAGTCCCTACGTTACAGAAGACTTCTAATTAAGTGATAAAAAGCAGATGTTAACAAAATACACACTCATCTATGGACCAATAAAATATACAACACGTAAATCTAATTAATTTAACTTATATTGTAACGTTTTTCTTGACAACTTGAAATTTCAGGCACATTATGATGAATGATGGGATAAACTTAGTCTCAAACACTGCTCTGATTTTAGAGATACTGTAGCGTGGATATAATCAAAGGGCACTGAGCTTTGGCATTTTTCAGACCTCTGGCAGTCTTGCAAACTTCCTGTTGGGTTCACATGCTGTTAACTGACCAAGATTACTAACATCCTGTTGACAACGTGTAATTAAAGATACGGATTTGTAACACAATGGTTATAATATATGGTAATTTAAAGTAAAAACAATATTTACAAAGTTATTGTTTAACACTGTGTGCACTGTAAAAAATTATTTTCATGATTTGTTATCACAACATTTTTTCTTTTGTCAAATCAACTTAATTAATGTGGTTCAGTGGTTCATTTTAAGTTTCTGTTGATTAAACCAATCGCCTTCATTGCATTAAAGGATTAGTTCACTTCTGAATAAAAATATCCTGATAATTTACTCACCCCCATGTCATCCAAGATGTTCATGTCTTTCTTCAGTTGAAAAGAAATGAAGGTTTTTGATGAAAACATTCGAGGATTTTTCTCCTTATAGTGGACTTCAATGGTGTCCAAACGGTTGAAGGTCAAAATTTGTTTTAGTGCAGCTTCAAATGGCTTTAAACGATACCAGACTAAAAGGGTCTTATCGCGAAACGATCGGTCATTTTCTTAAAAAAAAAAAAAAATACAACTGTATATGCTTTATAAACACAAATGATCACCTTGCAAGTGCTTCCGCTTTCCGTATTCTTCAAAAAGCTTACGCTGTATGTCCCACGCCTTCCCTATTCTGCTTACGGAAAAAATGGAACTGCCGCCACGTTCCATTTTCCATTTTCCTTTAACTCAAATTTTTAATTTCAATGAACTCAAAAATTTCAAGGCAACCAGGTAAATTATTTTTTTAAGTTAAACCAACAATTCTCTTTTTAAAGTGTAAGATTTATGTGGTACAAATAAAGCTAAAACTAAAACTAAAAAAAAAAAAAAAACTTAAAAAAAAGTATTATACGAATAGAATAGAAAAGCAAAAGCAATAAAACATGTGAGGAAAAACCTAAAGCAAAATCAGTGGAGAATCACTGTAGTATGCAATGACTTGGATAAATACAAAATGTTGCACTTTAAAGTATAACACTGTGTTGTTTTCCTTTCCCAGGCACCCTTGTGATTTCCCTGCTGTTGTTCTCAGGCACTGCCCTTATTGGATTGAAACTGTGAGACTGTTTCACCCAACTTCTCTTCCTTTCTAATCATTATTTATACGTTTTTTTCTTGGTTCCGTTCTGGCCGTTGGAAGAGAGAGGCTTTCTTTATTCTTTTTTTTTTTTTTTTTTTTTTATAGGAGCCCAAAAATAGCATTCATTTTTCTTTGTTAGTGGATGTCAGACTCGGGCACTGAAATTGTGGCGGATACATCTGGTGTAATAAGGCAGAATATGTGTATACAATTGTTTAGTTAACACCAGGGGGATCAAGGTGCCCTACAGTGGGGGATGGTCACGTGAACAATTGATTCTGCTCAATGTCTCAATACGTCATTCACGCTCTCTCTTTCTCTCGCTCAATTTTCTCCATTTGTCCATCCATTGCCTGAAGGTTGCCACTGCACAGGCCTCTCTAGCCTTTTTTCACTAACTATTTCAACAGCTTCCTCAATAATCTTGATTGCGCATCTGATCATTGGTTATCTTCATTTGACCTTCAGTGCAAAGAAAATAATATCAAACCCAAAGAAAATGACATAGTCCCAATAAAATGGCAACAAAATCTGACACTCTGAATGAATAATGACAGAGCAGAGATGCAATATGAAAAACAGCTGCAGTATGATTGAGACATTAATGAACCTACTATATCCCTGTTTATAGCTACATAATCTCAACAGTATTCAGCCTGTAGCATTTCGGATGGACAGGGAGAGGGATGTATCTTTGGGGACAGCTGGGATAGTCTGAGACATTCGAGGATTGCAGTGCTTCCCTCCTCCCAACCTCTTCTTCTTGTCCAGATACCCAACCGTAGCCACTCGCAGAACTTTCCCTCTTGAATAATTTCCCTCTCTCAGGAACAAAGAGATTCTCTCTCAGTCTGTCCTAGTGATTATCTGGGGCCATTGTGGCATTTCGGCCCAGTGAATGAGATCATTCAAGCGGCTTTCACAAAGGCAAAAGGACTGAGAGAAAGAGTTTAACTCTTAATTGAAATTGCTCGCTATAAAATCACAAGTCAAAAGGGTCAGTAGTTTGCGAACTATGAAAACCTCTATTTGTGTTTCACATCTGTGTATTAGTGAGGTGGGGACTGTAAATGTACAAGAGCTCTCGGCATAGAGTGCACATCAATACAGAGAGAAAAAAACACTGGAGTGTATGATCAATGAACAGACATTTGTAGCGAGGATCCATTTAGACAATCAATAATATTAAACCAGCAATGAATTATTGTTCTTTTTTACGAAATGAATTAGTAAAGTTATGTCATTCACTTCAATCCAGCCTCTGTGGTAAAAACGTGTCCAATTCAGACTTTTCTAACCTATAAAGAGAGATTTCTGTGACTCACCTTGCAATGATCTCTCCATGACGCAGTTCTTGCTGTGAAAGCACTTTCTCTAAAACTCAATTACCACGTCTTTGCCAGACAGCCTTGTGTACTTCGACTAGTGAGAATGACCTGCACTCAACTGTAGAGCACTACTTCTGCTTCTTTCCCATAATGCTGTTGTGCAAATCCTGCTGTGAGATCATGTTCTATCAGTTGAGAAAACACAACTTAGTGTTCTTTAATTGGCTCAAGGTGCACGTATCCGTGTCTGATGCAGCTGGAATCTTGTGTTGTTTGTATCTGATGGCTGCCAATGAATTGCATGACCAATCAATTCTTCATTTGATGTCACTTTAAGGCATTTTGAGTTATTTTCTCTGTACTTATTTATTTCGTTTCATTGCAGATGTTTCTGGTCAAGTGCGAGAAAGAGAGCTCATTTGTGCTGACGTAAGACAGTATTTCCCTCTGCCGCTTCAACCACAATCCCAAAACATGTTGGCAGAATCATCTGTGAGGATGTCATCATGGACAAAATTACAGCTTATTATTCTCATTATTTCTTTGCTTTATGATCAGAGGGTTTAGACCCTTGTTAGTGAAGAATGGAAATATAAATTTTGGGGGGCATTTAATGTACAAGATTGTGTGCTTGTCAAATGTTAAGTTAAATTACTAACTTCAGATTTTTGTGTTTTCCCTACTGATCCATTTATTATATATCACTTATTTGAGCCAAAAGTTTAGTTAGAAGAAGAGTAAAAAAAACCTGAAAAAGACAGACACATGGCTCAACAATAAGAACGGCTTGATGATGTGAAAAAGTTTTAGGAGAGTTTTGTGTTTTCTCTACATTGTATGTTTGTTGATCATATTCATGTGCTCTTATTCCTTGAACAATGAACATTACTGTTATGAAATCTGCTTATTTAAATGTGTCACTAAGGTTATCTAGCTGCAGATGAAAAGTTATTGAAACATTATAGTAATTTCATTTTTTTTTCCTCCAGTAAAAGGGTATTTGTAAATCTGTCATGGTGCAATAATTTCCTGCAATTATTGAAAAATAAGAGCCCAAAAAATTATTTGTTGTAATTTTTGTGCATAAAAACATTTTAAAGAGATTTAAAGATATTTAAACATCTAAAATAATGTAGATAATATTTAATACTAACTTATAATTATATATATATATATATATATATATATATATATATATATATAATTATAAGTTAGTATTAAATATATATATATATATATTATGAAATAAATTATATATATATATATATATATATTTTTTTTTTTTTTTAACACAAAAATATGTTGCTAAAAATAGAACATATCTCTTTTATTATCTCTAAAATTGAGTCAGTATTCAGACAATTAAGCCATCATTCTGTCAGATAGGGCATTTAATTACATACAGCTATTTAGAAACGCTTAATAAAGTAAAAATTTCTAAATGTCAATTATCTTCATATCCTCATTAAGAGATTTCCCATTACTACCATATAACAAACAAAGACACACTAGGGCAATTTAAAGCTAAAGTCAGTCTGAATAGGTTATTTAAAACAGCAATGAATACAAAATGTTCCTTTGAATGCAGTTGTTCTTGTCAGTGGAGTTTTATTCCTGAGTGTCTTCTCATAGTGTGCAAAATGTTCTTTTCATGCTTTCTAAACAGTCCCCTCCATAAATTGTCATTTTATGGATGGTAAAGTTACTTTTTTAAAAGAATGTGAAGACAGATTTTGTTTATCACCATCCTAGTATGGAAGTATTTGAACATCAAAAGACATCCTATATTTGTTTCTGTTCAGCATTAGAATGTCCATCTGCAATCAGTATATAACTGAATGTTTTGAAATCATTGTTCCTTTGGACTCTCTGAAGTCTTCTCGAATCAGCTGCATCCTCAGCAGCTGCTTATTTCTGTGCAAGTTCGAAAATGTATGATGAGATGTTTTGTATGTTGTCAGATGCAAAAAAAAATGGCAAATAACATTGAAAACATGTGTTTACTGGGGGTCGTGTTGCACAAAAGACGTACAAAGACAGAAGCAAAACATATAACTTGTTTTAAAGTGACTTATTAATTAGTTTTGAATTGCCCTGTAACATGAAACATTTAGTATTAAATATTAAAACCCAAATTATGAGAACAATCCCAGTGGGAATTGTTAGCTCCAAAAATGTTAAACAAATTTACATGACAGAATTTCTGTAACTGTTCTGACAGAGAACTGCTGTGATTGTGTGGTCGCATTGTACCCTCTAGTGGAGAAAAACATACTAGCAACTAGGTTCAACTTTTTCTATGAAAATCTGTAGAAAAGCCTTGTCAGGCAAAATGAACCAACAATTATAAATATTGCACAGCTTTATATAATTACTAGTTATAAAAGACAGTTTGAGTGAAAATAAATGAATACAATAGGTGTACATCTAGACTTCTCTTGACTTAAGTGTGACTGTTGCTTAATTCTTTTGAGAAGACCTAGTGAAGAATCTCCTAGCTCCTTAAAGGATTAGTTCGCTTCAGAATTAAAATTGCCTGATAATTTACTCACCCCCATGTCATCCAAGACGTTTATGTCTTTCTTTCTTCAGTTGAAAAGAAATTAAGGTTTTTGAGGAAAACATTCTGGATTTTTCTCCATATAGGCTAGTGGACTTCAACAGGGTTCAACGAGTTGAAAGTCCAAATTGCAGTTTCAGTGCAGCTTCAAAGCACTCTACATGATCCTAGACGAGGAATAAGGGTCTTAATTAGCAAAATGATCAGTCATTTTCTAAAAAAATAAATAAAAATGTATATACTTTTTAATCACAAATGCTCGTCTTGCACTGCTCTGCGATGCGCCACACATTACTTAATCACGTTGGAAAGTGGAAGTACCAACTTCAAAATCACCCTACATTGTTTTACCTTTTTTTGTAAAGGGTGTTTGACTTGGGCTGTGTCCGAAAATCTAGGTAGCTGACTTGCTGCCATCAAGCAGTGAGTTGTAAGACAGCGTCTGAGCACCTCATGAAATGGATTTCGAACAGACTTCTGAGGCAGCGTAACAGTTTAATGATCTACCGCAATATAGCGCGAGCTTTTGTGAGAACTAAACAAATATTTAATTACTACTGTAGTAATTTCTCGCTAGAAATGACATCAAAAGTGGAGAATGTTGGTCAAAAATTTACATTTACTCACAAACTGGCCAGCAAACGCAACTTTCAGACGGCATCTTTATTTTTGTAGCTTAACAGCCTTGGGCTGCGTCCGAAAACTGGAAAATGCTGCCTTACGAGGACACATTTCAAGGTAGTAAGGCAAGGCACGCCGAATCCAATGTTAGCTTCACTTCCTCAATCATGAGATACCTTCATCTGATCGATTTTTGAAGGAAGCATAGATGTATTCTTAGCTGCCTTTGATATCCCACAATCCTGTGCTTTCCATTCTGTGACAGTTGAGCTAGAAAAAAAAAGATGGCTCCGAAAGTTGCGTTTGCTGCTCAGTTTTTGTACAAATGTACGATTTTGATCAACATATTTCAATTTTGATATCATTTCTATCGAGAAATTACTACTGTAGTAATTAAATATTTGTTTAGTTCTCACCAAAGCTCGCGCTATATTGCTGTAGATCATTAAACTGTTACACTGCCTCAGAAGTCTGTCCGAAATCAATTTCGTGAGGTGCCTTCATGCACAAACGCTGCCATACAAGTTATTCTCTTATAAAATAGCGAGCCAGCAAGACAGCTACCTAGGTTTTCGGACGCAGCCTTTGCACATTAGCTTTGTAAACACTTGGTCCGTGTACTTCCGCCTACGTCACCCGCAGAGGTCGCGTTAACCAAAAATTTTCCGTCATTGACGGAATTCTTTTTTTAGCACTGACGGAAAAATCTGAAAGCCGTCCGTCATTTTGATAGATTACACTGAGGGTCTATTGTAACTTGAAACTGTAATTCTCACTCCTGTCCACTTGGTGGAGTGGACTCTTGCTGACGATCAAGTTAATGGTGAACGAATGGCTTTTCTGTTTATTGACGTCTTTTCGTGGTTAAAACACTGATTGAGCGATTACTTGAGAGACATGATATAGATAAGTACAGGTAAGTTGTATCTTTCAACATATTTCTGATGTTCATTCATGTTTATTTCGTACTGAAACGTAGTAAAGAGGAAGGGATGTTCGTGTTCACTTTGGCTCTGCTCGTTTGAACTGAGCCACTAAGGTGATCTCTCGTCCACATAAAGAGCGCCAAAAGGGTATTTATTGTTTGAATTTTGTGATAAAATTGACAGAATTTGAAATCTGAGACTTAAGCACATTGAGCTTATTGTGATGTATAGCACAAATATCATGATGAAACCTGAAAAGTGACCCACAATCTCTGTTCAACTTTCTCTTCATAAATATGCATAATCTAGCCTGCTTGTCCTGTAAATCCGTGAATAAAAATGAAAATGTGAACAAAAACATAGCCAATTAAATAGCTTATTATTATTAAAATATGAATAATAAAATGATGGGTAATAGCAGATTATGACAGAATCTTTATGACCCTTTTGACAGACAATGCGGAAGTCTAACTCGACCTCTGGTCACGCATGACCTTTTTCAACATGATTAAGTAATGCTTAAATTGGCATATTATATGTGTGCCGCATCGCATCGCAGTGCAATTTTTTAAAAAAAGTATATAGAATTTTATTTTATTTAGAAAATGGCCGGTTGTTTGCGCTAGGTAAGAACCTTTTTCCTCTGCCTGGATCGTGTAGAGCCCGTTGAAGTTGCATTGAAACTGCAATTTGGACCTTCAACCCATTGAACCCATCCTGGAATGATTTCCTCAAAATCCTTCATTTCTTTTTGACTGAAGAAAGAAAGACATAAACAACTTGAAAGACATGGGGATGAGTAAATTATCAGGAAATTTCAATTCTGAAGTGAATGAATCCTTTAAGAAACATACTGTAAAACATAACGCTCGTTCATAACCCCCAGGCCTCGACCCTGTCTAACACGAGGGGCTGCAGCTGCACCGTAAGACTTTGTTTGTTCAGTGTACTCCACTTTTCTGCTCCTCGCCCCCATTTCTCTCTCCCTCCTCTTCATTTAGTCTTCTGTTTAAGTTTTGGTGTGGGGGCAGGGGAAGGCGCTGGGGCTGGGGGAGGTTTGGCCAGTGAAACCACAAGATCAACTCTAGAAAAGGAAAATGTAAAAGAAGTGGCACAGAGAGAACATGATAAATTCAAGAAAATAAACCATGGTGGTTTTAGTTCATTAAAGTCATAATGAATGTGTGATTTGAGTTTTTTCTTTGCCAGGAAAATTTAAATATTTGGAATCATTTAAATTTAAGCTGCTTGATTGTGTTTTCTGGCTCACTTCGAGGTGAAGACTTACATTTCGGTGATTTTTTCCACAAGTTTTTTGATTGCTTTAACAATCTTGTCGATCCTCTTCTGTCAAAAATGAAAATAAAATATAAGTGTCAAGTTTGATATAGCCTATGGTGTGAAACTATGAGCATAAATTATCGAGATCTAATAATAAGTGCATTTCTGATTAGGAAAATGAGAGGAATCACACATCCAGTTTCTAAACACTTATTTTTTTAACCTAAACTCCAAAAGGGTGTTTTTGCGGCAATGCCATAGAAGAACCCTTGGGGTTCTCCGAAGAACCTTTTAGTAAACAGTTCTTACAGTTTTTTTTTTTTTTTTTTTTTTAGTGCAAAGAACATTTTAAAAATCTAAAGAACCTTTTTTCCTCTATAAAGAACCTTTTGTGGAATGGAAAGTTTACATGGATGTTAAAGGTTCTTCATGGAACCATAGATGTCACAAAGAACACTTTAAGTCTTTTTTTTCAAGCCTTGGTCTCTGTGTAAAATCCAACTGATGCACTTACCTGTTGAAGTCTGTATAACAGTGGCAGAGAGAAGGCACATATCACACCTGTTCAGAAGTGAAAGGATTACATTAACGCCACGTAACATCAACACAATTGCTTAGAATTCAATTGTTTAGTGACTGATATTACGTCAAAAAATAGTTTCAGCCATGATTTGCTTTACAAATCTCAGCAGGATATCCTTACCGGTCATCACCAGCGTGAGACCATTAGCTTGGACCCCCACATAGGTCAACAAATACAGGAACACAACAAACTACACAAACAAATAAAATACAATCATTCAGATAAAAGCATTATATTTCATTTTGAATGGTTATACTTTAGATTTACATGTATTCATTTGCAAGATGCTTTTATCTGAAGAGATTAACAGTGCAATGAAGGTAGCCTATATATTTTTTATCAGTATTCCCTGAATTGAAATCATTGCTAGTGCCTTGCTGGACTAGATGAGTTACAGGAACTTTATGTTCTTATAATAAGTTTTTTTCAAATATGAATTTCTTTACTTTCACATGGGCTTATTCTCCCAGCATCTTTGCCTTTGGGAATGAAAGCACATGGTAATAGTTTGTATCAGAACTAATTATGTAAGTCAGCAGTGTCCCCTGATGTAGTGAAAGTAGGTCATAAATTGCAGTAAAAGCGTAAAAATTGCTCAGTCTAGCTGAGGTGAGATATTTAAGATGCGTGAGAGACCTTCACTGAGTCCATGATGCTATCGATGAAGAACAGCCTCTTCAGCTCGGTGACAGCCGTAGCAATCAGCAGAACGATTTGTTCCGCCATGCGAACTGTGTCCTCATCTGTCAGCGTGCGGTCCTCATCCAAATATGACCTTTTTAATAAAGAAAAGTGGACCAGCTGAGAAAGATTACATGTATTAATCCGACTTATATTGAGTTGCTTTTCTCTCCGTCAAGCTCCTGCCAAATCAAAAAATCCTGCCGTTCAATATTTGTTTTAAATCTGCTCCTCTGTTATGCATCTCAGAAATTAATATTTTTAACAACTTGATATGGACTATATCAGAGTGAACTCATCAATTCATCATTTAATGCTGAGTTGACATTTAAGACAACAATTACTTTGTGTATTTTTGCTTCACCAATGAAAATGAATTCTCTGAGCCATGAACATGACATGCGGGGAAAAAACTATTCGCAAACAATTTAACAAATCTTTAAAATGAATACTGTTATCCGTCTCCAAGCAACACACAGTAGGTGGTTGCACAGTACAATTTTGTTTCTTCATTGAATCAATTTTTTTAACAAATCGTTTGAGTGAATGATTCAATGACACAAAAAGGCGTCACTTGTTCTGTTGTTTAATCAATCAATGCTTTTGAACTCAACGCAATCGCGCAAACACAGACATGGAGTGACATGAGAGAGACCTTTGCTATATTCCAATTACACTATAGTAAATAGCAGTGTCAGTTATGCCTTTGGGGTTATGGCTGTGTAGAAACTGTTATTGTTTTACAGCATACTCACTGGAAGGGATGCGATCCATCACCGAGGCGGACAAGCGCCATGGCTTTGTAAAGAAAGCGTACAGGGAGGGTGAAGGCCATAATACCCAATCCGAGGTTGGAGAGGATCGTGATGGCACTGAGCTGGAACAAACAAGCCAAACCCACAACCAAACCTGTAAACACCAGCCCGGTGGTCCCCACATCTCGCCAGTATATCAGATCCAACACTAGAGAGGGCAAGAAAAATGAATGTGTGGACCGTCAGGGAAATAAACATAAAGAGGCATAGCCAGGCAGAAAGATGGAAAGACAGAGAAAAAGCGACTGAGAGAGAAATGCTAAGACCATGCAGCACTGCTTTGAAGTCGGCCTCAAAAAGGGATGCAGGGGGGATGTGTGGTGGAGTATTTGGGTGGTCAGATGTGCATGTTTGCACAGAGCGTATGGTAATTTGTGTGGTAAAACAGACTATTAAATTACAGATTTTCATCCATTCTTTGAGTCATTCCACAAACTTTAGTTGAATGAAGTCACTTTAGAATGAATAACTTTATAAAAATTGAAATAAATTCTCTATTTTCAGAACTTTTCAGTCTTTTCTCTTCTAAATTTATTAAGACATTTTTGCAGAGAAGAGAAAGTAAGCAAATTGGGCTATAGTTCATTCTGGGCTTTTAAATTTATTACTATGTTTAAAAGCACAATATGTAAGATTTTTAGATTAAAAAGTGCAAAAACCACTAATGTTATATATTTTGGTGACTTACATTATCCCAATCGTTTCCAACAATGTTAAACATAGAGAAAATCAGCAATGTTAACCAGGACAAGGACCGTGTCATTTTGTCGCTTGTCAATTACGTCATATCCGCGTTACTGCTAAGTGCAACAAGTCTCTTATTCCAGCCACAGAGCCAACGCACAGAGTAACATTATAACATAACCTTCAACACAATCAAACATATTTAGTATGATTGTACCATTTTAACCATGTAAAACAGCAATGTGTTACCCCACATACGCAACGAAAAGAGTGGAAGCAGCTGACTGCAGCATAAACATCATAAAAGCTCAGCTGGACTCCCACGGCTCTTGGCCCGCCCTGCTTCATACCACAGTATAATAAAACTTTAATACGTTACGGGGTTTCTGCCCAAGTCCATTGTATTGCTTTCCATCAGCTGTTGAGGTGGAGATGACAACTCCTATCATTCCACTCACGCTCATTGTTTTGAATAAGCAACCTCTAGCGGTGAAAATTACATATTGTGCCTTTAATTTAAAAGACAAAAAGTCAGCCTATGTCAAATAATGGAAATGGCATCATACATAGAAAGCTGAATCATCTCTCTTTGTCAATAAGACAAGTTTCTCTCTCCCTTTTTCCCCCCTAATGTGTAATAAGGAGAGAAAATATAATATGCCAAAATTGACACCATATGTGAATACATAGGCTAATTATCTGTAACCTTTTTTTTAATTTGCTAGCAGGAAGCTTTAGCAGTGAGTGGTCATCTGTATTACTGTCAACATTTGTTGAGAGTGAAATTGTTGTGATTTGGATGTACAGTATTTAATATAATGAAAATGCAATGTGATCATTACAGTATTATCATTGTAATGTAATTCAGACACTAAAGTATCAAACTTTGACTGAACAACCATTAATGGGATTGGTAGAGTACGTATTGAGTATCCGAAAACAAAATATTAAAAATATACTCTGTCAGGCTAAACATTAACAGTCCTTTAATGTTGTTGTTGTTGTTGTTATGAACTGTTTCAGGCAATGTGAAGCAGTGTAAAAGCTCTCAAACAGCACAATATAAGGATAAACAAGGCTCAGTGGAATATGAAAACAACACTGCAAAAGGGCAGAGAAGAAAAGGTGGAATTAAACCGTTCACAGAACCACAGGAGTGCCTTAATGTTGTCAAGGACTTGACTACAATTTTGAATTTTTTGTTTAAAGGCTGTCATTTTCATTTAGCATTGATTATTATGACAAACAGACATGTGATCAAGGCCAACTCAGCCAGAAGCACTTGATGAAACCACGTTATTGTCCAACAAGGCTTGATCGCGTCATACACTGAAGGCTGTGCCAAACATGTCAAGTCTGTAAATGCATTCAATTTTTTCTGCATGTGAACAGACTAATTTGAATCCAAAGCAAAGAATCTTCCACTGTCCAGTTGTCCATGAGCTCATCTATCACTTATTTGTACATTATTTTGTACAATTGCAATAAATTACCGCAAATTCTAATCTCTGAGACAAACATATGGACAAAAAGCCCTTGTGTCAGAGAGAGTACGTGGACACAAACAGAGTGGAACAGCTAATGGCAGTGTGCGTTTACACGCCTTTCCTCTGTGAAGCCAACAGACCCCAACAGCTGTTGATTCTGATGATCCTTCAAATGCAGGTGCAAATCTGTGCTGTGGCACACAGTGGTGCAAAGCTGAATGAGCCTTTATAAGATCAATCCAAACCCTCTGAAATCTTTTCTAAAAAAAAAAAAAAAATCTTCCACGAGGCATTCACTCCTGCTAATGCACTTTATTGCAGCCTAACATGGCCGGGTCAGATTGAATCTCTCTGGGGAGACGTATGCCAGCACTGCCAAAATAAGACTGAGAGGTCTCACCTCCTTCATTCAGACATCAATGTCTCCTTTTCTCCCTCTGCCTCAAAATCCTAGAGTCATGCATCAGTCCGGTCCTGAAGGCAGTCCATCCATCAGATTCCCATCAGCCTGCCAAGCTCCCATTGAGAAGTCCTGTGTGATGTGCTGACTAGTCAGCAGTATTACCTCTAGTGTAAACCACTCAACTGATCCAAACACCCCTCCCAACCCCACCCCCCACCCCCTAACACACACACGTCCCTTAGTTAAAACCTGCTATTCACATGCCAGCACATTACACATTAAACAATCTAGCTCAGGAGACTGCGATCCCAGTGCTGTTCAGTTTTGCGGAAGACTCTCACCTTTGCTGGCCATTTCTCTTGCTTCCACACCAAACCCCCTCTCCTCCCAGCACTCCACGAACCCTCTGGGCTTTTTTTGGCCATCCTAGCGTTGTCAGCAGGAAGGGGTTGGTCTGACCTAATAATATCTCAACCACTTGGACACTCCATCTTTACAAACACACACATGCACAGCTATGCACCCTCATGGGCTGTCCAGAGCTTAAGGAACCTGAGACGTCAGCAAATGTCTGTGTGTAGACAAGACTTCTCATGGGAAATGGATAACCTTAGATACAGACAAATTACTCAGGCATTGCTCAGGGAGTGCTGTGCTTTATCTTCTCACATGCTGACAAAAGAAGATGATGATTATGATTGTGTGTGTGTGTGCGTTTTTGTGATTTATGAGGACACATATTTGTATAATGACATAGGTATTACACTGGTATTATGACTTAAACATGAAATATGAGGACATTTCATGAGTCCTTATATTTAAAATAGCTTTAAAAACATACTAAACAATGTTTTATTAAAAATGTACAAATACTGACAGTATTCTGTGATGGGTAGGTTTAGGTGTAGGGGGATGGAATGTACAGTTTGTACAGTATAAAAACCATTACGCTTATTGAATGTCCCCACAATGCACAAAAACAAACCTGTGTGTGCATCAGGTATACCCTACGTTATGGGAACGTTATCCTTGTCCTTGTGGGGCCATTTTTTGGTCCCCATGAGGAAAACGGCTTATAAATCAAGTGATGTTTTTAAATATCTAAAATGATTGGTAGGTTTAGGGGTAGATTTAGGGAATAGAATATACAATTTGTACAGGATAAAAATCATTGTGACTATAGAATGTCACATATGAAAACACAATGTATGTATACAATTTTATATATTAATATTAAAATATATAAATATAATTATATATAGAAAACATTCTATTTTATATTACATATATGTCACGATCACGTCTGTTCCTGTCACATCCTAGACTACATTTCCCATGATCCTCCATTGCTTATCACCTGCACTCACTTCACACTAATCACCACACCCAGCTGCCACACATTACCTGGATTATAAAGGACTCATACACACACCACTTCACCACGAGGTCTTGCTAACTCCCGTTACAATTCTGAGCATTTATATCCTGTCTGTTTGTTGTTATTGTTCCTGCCTGTTACCCGTTATTGACCCGTTGCTGCCTGTCCTGACCTGTGCTTTGTATACCGTCGTGTGAGTGATATCTGCCTGTCCTGATCTTTGCCTGCTTCCTGACTACGACTCTGCCTGTCCTTCGCTGTTCCTGTTTGCTCCTGATTGACCCTGCCTGTACGACCACGCTCACATTTTAATAAAGCTGCATTTGGATCTTACGTTGAGTCCCGCTTCGTTACAATATATAAAATATATAACATTAATTTATTTTAAATTATATTAAGTTTTTATAATAATAATTATAATAATATATGGAAACTGTGATAATGATCATATATAAAAATAATATAAAAATAATGTGTAGAAAGTGTATACAGTGGTGTGAAAAAGTGTCTGCCCCCTTCCTGATTTTTTTTTTTTTTTTTTTTTTTTTTTGCATGTTTGTCACACTTTATGATAACACAAGTAAACGCAACATGCAGGTTTTTATTATGAAGGGAAAACAAAATCCACACCCACATGGCCCAGTGTGAAAAAGTGCTGTGTTCAACATGCAGTGTTCATGACTCCACCATAAGAAAGAGACTGGGCAAAAATGGCCTGCATAGCAGTTCCAAGATGAAAACCACTGCTGAGCAAAAAGAACATAAAAGCTCATCTCAGTTTTGCCAGAAAACATCTTGATGATCCCCAAGACTTTTGGGAAAATACTCTGTGGACTGACTAGACAAAAGGTTTTGGAAGGTGTGTATCCCATTACGTCTGGCGTAAAAGTAACACAGCATTTCAGAAAAAGAACATCATACCAACAGTAAAATATGGTGGTGTTAGTGTGATGGTCTGGGGCTGTTTTGCTGCTTCAGGACCTAGAAGACTTGCTGTGATAAATGGAACCATGAATTCTGCTGTCTACCAAAAAATCCTGAAGGAGTGACCTCAAGCTGAAGTGAACTTGGGTTCTGCAGCAGGCAATGACAATGATCCAAAACACACCAGCAAGTCAACCTCTGAATGGCTGAAGAAAAACAAAATGAAGACTTTGGAGTGGCCTAGTCAAAGTCCTGACCTCAATCCTATTGAGATGCTGTGGCATGACCTTAAAAAGGCAGTTCATGCTCGAAAACCCTCCAGTGTGGCTGAATTACAACAATTCTGCAAAGATGAGTCGGCCAAAATTCCTCCACAGCTCTGTAACCGACTCATTGCAAGTTATCGCAAATGCTTGATTGCAGTTGTTGCTGCTAAGGGTAACCCAACCAGTTATTAGGTTTAGGGGCAAGCACTTTTTCACACAGGGCCATGTGGGTATAGATTTTGTTTTCCCTTCATAATAAAAACCTTCATTTAAAGACTGCATGTTGTGTTTACTTGTTTTATCTTTGGTTAATATTTAAATTTGTTTGATGTGAAACATTAAAGTGTGACAAACATGCAAAAAAATAAAAAATCAGGAAGGGGGCAAGCACTTAATCACAACACTGTATATATGTCTATATATATAACATTTTGATTATTAAATTTACTTTATAACCACTACTACTGCTGTTATTGATATTATTATTACAGTGTTATTATTATTATTATTATTATTATTATTTCTTCATTGTATGTCATAAGTGCTTTTTGTTTTAAAATATTAAAAATCCTAAAAAAAAAAAAAAACTTTTTTTCATGCTGCTTGACCCAGCAGATGAGTCAGTACTACCTGCAGCTGATGCAGTGATCGTTCCGTTGTCAAACACTGTTATTCATGAGACTTTTTTGTTTGCGTAATTCCACGGACACACAAGAAGAGTTACAAAGACAAAAATAGTCTGTTATGTAATATTGTGTATGAATTTGTTTTTGATTTACATAATCCACTAATCTGTCCAAACCAACCCTTATTAGAGTCTCTCCAGTTCTTATTTGAATGTGCCATTCATGAACTCTGCTCAAGGCAAACCACGTTCTTTAATATGAATCACTGAATCTACCCCACATAACATTTTTGAAAACAGTTTACTGTCTCTGTCTCTCTCTCACTCTCTCTCTCTCTCTTACTGGGCTACTGTGAAAATCTGTTATGCACATTAATCTGTGCATGTTAGGTAATACAAAATTATCAAATGTTCAGCACAGATGATTAACAGAGGGAGTTCAAGAGGAGAAGCCAAGGGAGGGAGGGAGAGAAGCACTGAACATGTGAAAGAGAGAGCCACTCTGAAAAGGATTGCATGTTGATGTGTACAACAAGAGGGAGGATACTGTGAGATGATTGGTGTACAGAAATAGCTCAGCCAATCAGAGTGATGACAGGAAAATAACGGGCTCAGACAGAGAAAGCTTAGAGAGAGAGAATATCACTGACATACAGAGGAGGAAGGCAACAAAAGTGGATCAAATTGGAAAGAGCAACTATGACTACAGATAGATTAATTCATAGTGAGATGTCTAGCAATGGGTAGAGTGACAGAAGGGAAAATCAACCATTCTGCAGTGGATCATTCAAGGATGCTTGAAGGTGCAGAATCAGCCTCTTGGGAGATAATGCTGTGAAGGCCCTGATCAGCAAGGCTGCACACAGCCAAACCAAAGCCAGCGAGCTACAGCACTGGGTGGAGGCCGTGAACCGATTCAAACGAGTGCGAAAAAAAAAAGACACCATGAGGACATCCAAGAAAGGAAGCGTGGAAATGCCTGCTTTTGTAAGGCAGCTAGTGAAGGAAACCGAGAAAAGGGTCACCTCCTTTTTTAAAGGGGGGCGAGGGGGAGGTGCAGGGGAGCTGTCCGAAGGCGAAGAGGGAGTAGAGGAGGAAGGGGTCATCCCTAGCCCGTACTTAGATCGACCGGTTCTGGACAAGCACATGCAAGAGGGCTGTGCCTCCTGGGGACTTACCTACGCCCTGGCCAGCATGCAGGGTTGGAGGGCCCACATGGAGGATTTCCACAACTGCTTCCCTCAGCTGGGAGGGGAACTGTCCAATTGGGGCTTCTTTGCAGTGTTTGATGGACACGCAGGCAGCGCGGTGGCCCAACACTGCTCCCGAAATCTGCTTGACCACATTCTAGGCACAGGTAAGTGATAATCTGTCCAACAAAAATGGAAGGACTTCTTGTATCTCTGGCTTATGAAAGTGATGGAAGTACACCATCGTTTTTTTGAGAGCACAACAAACAATTTCCAAGAGTAGAGAAACAATTTCCATTTGGGTGATATTGTTGATCTCTTTAGAATATATCTAAGAAGATCTCCTCAGATTAGATTAATTTGTTGACCTATTGTACATCCAAAGCCGCATCAACATCATTACTTAATTAAGCTATGATCTGACTAGTTAATTACTGTACAACATGTTCCTAATGTAGGAAAAGCAATTAGAAGTCACAAAGGCCCTGTGTACACATATTATTAAGATTTTGGTTGAGACATGCCCGTTTACACCTGGTATTTTAATCCGTCTTTTTTGTCCACTTTCAACCACTTCTGTCCTGATTTCTTCGAGGGGAGGGTCTATGGATGGGTAAATGTGTGTTGCTTTTCAGATCTTTCGATCTAATGGATGAAATAGACACAAGCAATTTACCTATGAACACGCACGGAGACAACTGAGAAAAATACGGAGAGCATCAGCTTTTGTTTCTGCTCTGATAGTTGCAAGAAGGCTAAGAATTGTGCTTGGTACATTTTCCGTCTTCAAACCAAACTTGGGTCTTCAGCCGACAAAGTTTAAATCCTGTCAGGCTAGCACGCTTCCCATAATTTTTACGTGTTAGGTCAGTAGGCGGAGAATAGGCGGTCTTTTGTGGCTGTTCTAACACATTCAACCACATTGAGCGTCTACAGTACAAAAGCAATCCGGTCAAATGCGACTTCAACTACCTTTGGAAGTGGTCGAAAGTGGACAATCTCAAAACGTTTTAGACCCCACTTACACCTTTTATTTAGCGTCGTCCACTTGTGATTCGATTGACCAAAACGCATTTTAAAGATGTTTTATTAAAAAAGTTTGGGACTTTCATCATATCATTCCAACCAGCAATCTACATGTCTACATGTGTATATATATATATATATATATATATATATGTATGTATATAAATATAATTATATAATATATACATATATATATATATATATGTATGTATATAAATATAATTATATAATATATACACAGTCAACTCACCTATGTTCCTAGTCAGTTTTTAGCATCCCTCCACCACCCCGTCTCTTCACACTCGCCTGGTTACTTTCCTAGCCAGAAATATGGGGGGAGTACTCTGGGTTCGGGCCAAAATACTGAGCTCTGAGCCCTCTCCTTGGACAGCACAGCAAATACGCATACTACTTTACTCTATCTGATTATTTGTGAACTCGTGAAATACCATGTGTAAACAGGGCCAAAATGGCTGCTCCTTGCAATCTTTAGATTCATCTTTGTGAACATCCTAGCATGACCTGTTTTAAGTCACCAAAAGTTCTTTCACAGTTAATGGTGGACTAGATTGTGTTGTTTATTTAGTGAGCTTTTTCTTCTCAGGCAAGATCCGAGCAGATGCGGATGTGGAAAGGGTCACTGAAGGCATCAAGGAGGGCTTTTTTTTCATGGACAAGCACCTTCATGCCATGGCCTGCCGTGAGGGTTGGGAACGCGGAGGGACCACTGTCGTTTCCACTGCTATCACCCCGCACCACATCTACTTTGTGAACTGCGGGGACTCTCGAGCCGTCTTGTGCCGTGCGGGGCGGGTGGCCTTCTCGACAGAGGACCATAAGCCCTTCAGCCCTGGCGAGAGGGAGAGGATAGAGAGCGCTGGAGGATCTGTGACTTTGCAGCGCGTGAATGGCTCGCTGGCAGTCTCTCGGGCGTTGGGGGACTTCAGTTACAAGGCAGCCGAGTGGCGGCCGGTCACAGAACAGATGGTCTCGCCCGAGCCGGAAGTGTCTGCTGTGGAGCGCTCGCCAGCAGATGAGTTTCTGGTTCTGGCCTGCGATGGTGTGTGGGACACTGTCAGTAATGAAGAGCTCTGTGCCTTCATACACAGCCGACTGCGTGTCTGCACAGATTTAAGAGAGGTCTGCTCCCAGGTCATTGACCTCTGCCTCTATAAGGTTAGTATGAACGGAAGATTTTTAGGCTGTTCACACTGATTTCAATTGTGTGGTTCAACCCAAGTTCGATTTCACCTTACACCCCTGCAGGAGTACTAGTGACAGATGTTTACCAATGTTGCTAACATCTTAGGGATGAGAAAATGGCAGCTTCACTGCTTTATTTATGTCTTGTCACATCATAGGATCTTGCATACCAACTCTTGCAAAATACGTAATTTCATATGCAAACTGCTCTCCAAAGGCTCAGACGCAGGCCGCTTTCATAAATATATATTCAGATATATTTTATACAAATTTTTATTTATTTATATTTATATACATTTTATTTATATACATTTATATACAAGTTTTAGTTGCTTAAATTTCCTCATATGTTTATCATATATATAGCCTACTGTATTTATATTTTCCAAAATCTGTTATAAAAAATTAATTTTGCATGTACCCAAAATGTATTTTAGGATTGGAAACATGAAGTATATTTTATGATATAAAGTCTGAAGTCTGTTGGCTATGGCATGTCCAGCTGACTTCAGCCAGGCTGTTATGTTACGTAAGAGAAACACAGAATGACCTTTAGGCTGCAGAAAAGGATGTGTGCCGACCTGAAAATGTCAACATCTTTCTCTCCACAGTAAGCCAGATCTCTGCTTTGTCAGGACTGCACTTTCATCCACCATCTAAAAGTGAGGCTGTATTCAGCTGCTAAGCTGCAACGGGATAAACTACTTTTAGCCTTGGTGTTAGGAGATTACAGCATTCTGCCTAGCATTGTGCCATGTAGGGATAGACAACCGACAACATACCTAAGAAATGAAGGTTAAGGTCTGCATTAGCGCCAACAGTTCCAATCTACTTAATCATCAACATGAGGTAGTTGTCCTTAGAACAAAAGCCTCAAGACTGGCTAATAGTGTCATGCTACTGCCTGCCACATCTAAAGAAACATTAGAGAAAAACAATGCTGCTCAGTTTAGCGATGTGTTGTATAGCGGACACATTGCACATATAACATTTACGTTTCTTTATGTATTTGCTAACAGGGGAGTCTTGATAACATCAGCATCATTTTAGTCTGTTTCCCTGGCGCCCCCCAGCTGTCACCTGAAGCACTGCACCAGGAGGCTGAGCTGGAGGACTTTCTGGAGTCCAAAGTAGCTGGTAAAACATCTTGATTAAATCTGGCTTCTTTTGATGTTGCTCTTAAGATTTATATGATTTATGTCACAGATGATAATCCTTTTAAATCTTGGATTTATTAAATGTTCTGAATTATCTAGTGTCTGCTTGAGGAATTACTGTAAATCACTGTTATGCATGTTTCTTTGGCAGAGATATTTGAAGAGCTGAGTGCAAGAGGTGATGAGCCTGATCTGCTGTCAGTTCTGACAGTACTGGCTTCAACAGTGATACCTGGACTACCACCAGGGGGTGGCCTACAGAGCAAGTAAGTGTCCCAAATGATGCACTATACACTATGCACTTATTCTATGCACTCACTCAACCATCCTGTGTATGACTTTTGTAAGGTTATTTTGTCATTCAGCAGCAGAGTCTGATAGCCCCTGCCAATCGGCTACATAAGGAAAGCTGGGACAGTTGAGTGCATGAAGTGTCCGACATTCCACACTTAGTGTTTTCGGTTAATTAAGTGCATCATCCAGTTATTTAAAGTGCATCTTTTCTTTTTGGAATTTTCAGTGTGAACACACTACTCACACTATTTATACTACAAAACGACATAGAATAGTGCATAAGTATGCGAACTGGGATGCATGTGGGATGGTGTGAGAGAAGTGTGAAAACCTATTTCACAGACTGTAACATGCACAGCTTTAGGCAGATACATTATTTTGAAACAGATAAATCACAGTTCCAGGCTTCCAGCAATTTTAAATGCTTTCTAAATGAGATCTATAAATCCCTTGAGAAAGCTTTAGAATTCTTTCTCATCTTTCTTCCATTTATATTTTGTTATTATTGTTGTTTTCATTATTAAATTATAATAATTGTAATCTATTTATTATGATTATATTTAATTATTATTTTATAATTTATTAGTAGTAGTATTAATATTAAATATAAAATAAATACATCAAGTGAATGAGAAAAACTTATAACATTTCTGTGACTGGCTATACAGTATATAAATACATATATGCCTTTAATATATATATATATATATATATATATATATATATATATATATATATATATATATATATATATATAAATAATATACAATCATCAATAAAATAATAGATTTTTTAATATATTTTGAGTTCATCTATTTTTCCAAATTGCTTAACAGTTTATTGCACTTCATCAAACTATTTCATGTATAGTGACTTACACGGTGTAGTAACAGATTCGAAAATCATCAGATTATGAGATTAAACCTGCAAGGATGACATATCCACCCTTGTGCTGCAGAGCAATGTCCAGGTACCCCGTGTACACAGCATCTGTTCTCAGATTCAAGTGTCTGCTCAGTGCAGGCACCTTCACTAGAGCACCATTCAACTCCACAAGTACAGTTCAAATGAAATGTAGGTGTGATGACTGACAAAAGAACGGAGGATTGAACTTTGAAATATAATGTTTTGAACATTTGCAGGCGGAACTGTATAATTTCTGCCTACTATCAGCAGAAAGAGGCACGGCGATCAAGATTATCCCAGGTAAGCTTCTGTGGGGATACAAAACTATCCATTTTTTATGTTACACTTATATTTTTTATTACATATATAATAATAACATGTTAAAACGACTAATGTATGTATGCTAAAGCTAAAATGTAATCATTTTTAATCTGAATTACTGTCGTTTGTATCTTTTCAGGAACTCAGTCCTACAGGTGCCAATTAAGACTCCATCTTTTATAAATGCTTAATGGATGTGATAGATTGAGGAAGAAGTAAAGGTTATTAGTTTTCTGTCTTTTAAACTTGTAATAAATGGGAAGGACCTTCTTTTTGGACAGCAACAGAAATTTTACTTCCTTCTTTTTGTATGTTTCCTGAATGACGAAACTTACAAAAAGCAACGCTGTTCCACAATGCAGGACAATAATGACTGTATATAACTTTGACTCTTTAGATTGTGATACGTTCAGTATTTTCCTTACCAAATGTATTCAATGAGTCTTACAATCGACAATACTCAGGTAATGTGTTCAAGCAGTGATGACAAATTTTTGAGATTCTCTTCAGTCTTTGATTTTTAAATCGATATTAACAGAATATTACATTAGCAAAAAAGCGCATCAGTGATGTATTAAAGGAATAATTCACCCAAAAATGATTTACTTGCCTTTAGTGCTTACTCGTTTTAGAAGCTTGACAGCATGTGGTCACAATGTCATTTCCGTGTGTGTGTGGTGTTGGATGAAAGGGGAAAAACAACCACATACAAGTTAGGATCTTGTAATGACAGGATTTTCATTTTTATGTAAACTATTCCTTTAAGAATTCAAGGCAAATTTAAAAATTTCTAAGAAACAAATTCTATTAAATAGAATTAGAACACACACTTTTAAATTTTGGATTATGTACAGGCCCATAATATGGTCAGAGTGCAATTTTTCTGCTCTTGAATAGTTGTTTCCTGTAAAAAAAACTCTACTGTTTGCATGATCTGTACTGTGTTGCCTTACTGACCTCTTTGAAATTATGCCAATATATAGTTACTGAGATATTTCCTAATGGCTAGCAGATGAACTGATGCAGTGCTGTATCATGTCTTGTAATGATCTTTGTGCACATTTTACAGATCTTGTGCAATATTTGTGCTAACATAAAGGTTGAGTAATAAAGATAACAAACAGATCAAGTCATTCATGATATTTCTGTTTATTAATGTCTGTCCTACATAACCAGATGGCTTTATGGTAATTATAGTAATACATTTTGTGAGTGTGTGTGGTTGATCTCAGATTTCAGCTCGGGAGTAACAACATCAGTAAGCAGTCTTAGAAGAAAAGATTCTATATAGAAACTTAAAGGGTTCTGTCAGCTGCTTTATATATATATATAACCTTTTAGGGGGTTCCCATCATGGGACTATTTTAAAGATTTCTTTTTCTTTTAATTCATTTTTAATTTTAATTAAATTTAACGCATTAAGCAGCTTGTAAACATTCTTTATCACTAAATGAAATACCCTGTTAAACATGAAAGTATTGTGTAATCATTGATTTAAGACATTTCTTAAACCGTTTTGGCATAAAGGGTTCTTAAGAACCCTACAGTTCTATGTAAAACTCCATTGAACCTTTTTTCTAAGAGTCTTCCTGTCATCCTCAGGAGGGCAGTAGAGATTCGCTCCTCATTTAACACTCTGTGAGACAGTAACACAGCATGACTGTCACTCAGAAACAGATTTTACAAAGCTCTATGAATGACAAGAGGCTGCCGTAACAGATGTAAAAGGCTTAAGTAGCTATTTCATTTGAAACACAAATGTTGATTCCAAAATAAATATTCAACAAAGCAGTAATATTTGTGTTTACAATATACAATATCTACAGAATCTATACAGTCTATCTACAAGAAATAATTGAGACGACTTGCTTTATCATTTATTAGTTCACTTCAGAATTAAAATTTGCTGATAATTTACTCACCCCCATGTCATCCAAGATGTTCATGTATTTTGTTTTTGAGGAAAACATTCCAGGATTTTTCTCCATATAGTGGACTTCAACATTTTCTGAAAAAAATTCATTTAAAAAAATATATATATACTTTTAAACCACAAATGCCCATCTTGCACTAGCTCTACAATGCTCCACGTATTACATAATCACGTTAGAAAGGTCACGCATGACATAGGCGAAAGTACTGAGCAAGTGTTTAAGTGAACGTGTAAACACTACGTAAAACGGCCTTTACAAAAAAGGTAAAACGACAATTTCAGATGATTTTGAAGTGAAAGGGAGTTTTTCATCCTACTTCATAGTACTTCCACCTACGTCACACGTCACCTTTCTAATGTGATTACGTGATGCATGGCGCATCACAAGGCGAGGGAAAGATGAGCATTTGTGTTTTTTTTTTTAGAAAATGACCGATCGTTTCACTAGGTAAGACCCTTATTCCTCGGCTGGGATCATGTAGAGCCCTTTGAAGCTGCAGTGAAACTGCAATTTGGACCTTCAACCCGTTGTACCCTGTTGAAGGCCACTTTACCCTGACAGCAACATAGTGTCGGCCCGCATCTGGTCTGTGGGCCGGATCTGGGCCACACTATGTTGCTGTCTGGGTATGGAGAAAAATCCTGGAATGTTTTCCTCAAAAACCATAATTTCTTTTCGACTGATGAAAGAAAGAAATTATTAGGAAATTTTGATTCTGAAGTGAACTAATCCTTTAAAGGAAAGATCACATAACATCCATCTTGCTTAAAGGTACACTATGTAACTTTTGGCCCTTTGGTTAAAAAACAAAACTGAATGTTTTGGTTGTGCTTCGGCTCTGTGTGATTGTGAGGATGAATATGGATATCCTACTGCTCATAAAACATTCACTTCAGGGCTTAGAGACATAACCAGTTTAGATGGAAATGATCTCCAGCTGACTAGCAGAAGACGTTACTGTAGTTATACCCATTAACAGACACAGCACTTAGAGAGCTACATATTGCAGTTTATCAGTTCAATAAAATACCTTACTGACCAGTTAAGTAACAAAATTGCCATCTACGTGACGCTTTTACAAAATTTAAAATCCCAGTTCTCGCCGTCTCCGAAAAGCAAATCCAATGTTGATTCTTGTTTTATTACAAGCTCTGTCACGTTCTCTATTTGCCAGCAGACTCCCCTCTGTTCAGCATTTTTTCTAAAATAGATGATTCCCCGGAGGTTTGAAATTTAGCATGCTCCATGCAACTCCCACACCATACAGGTCAAAGAAGCCAGAGCAACTTTTCTCTATTTACAGATATGACGAGACACACAGGCGGATGATGTATGTAAGCAATTTCCTCCAAAAACCATCCTGCTAGGTCTAACATATAAACACTTGGCTAACCATAATGAATCAGGGTAAGACAAAAACACATTTTGGAAGATGGATTGATGATGTACTGACTTATTATTTACATTTTGTTAATTTAAATGTTAACAAAAAAAAAGTTACATCATCTAATTGCACATATTTGTACAGTGTTGGGGAAAGTTACTTTTAAAAGTAATGCATTACAATATTGTGTTACTCCCTAAAAAGTAACTTATTGTGTTACTTAGTTACTTTTTATGGAAAGTAATGTTTTTCTCACCTGGGCTGGGCTTGCTTGTAATAACAACAAAAAAAGTTATATTTTTGCCAAATATAAAAGCCTTTTCACACCAAAAGTGAAATGAATAAGCTTCAGGCTGAAAGAAATGCAAATTCACGCATGTACAGTAGAGGGCGCCGTTTAAAAAAAAAAATCAGCTGATCAGCCATTCTGGATTGAACAGGATGCAGGAGAAGAAAGTTCAACATGCTTACTTCAGCAATAAAAAAAAATGTTTTAAACAAACATGATATTCACAAATGTGAAAGTCATTTTTGCTTATTAGTATGGTTGAAATGGATCATCGAAGGTCAGCAAGTGAAATTAAGTACATAAAGTATGTTTGTGTAATTTAATATATTTAATTATTGCGGGTTTGCGTAATATTCTGAGATTGCGTTTCACTTTTTTATTACTTTTGAGTAGGCCTAATACAGAATCATTTTCTGTTGTTGTTTCTGTTGAGTAAATGCCTGCTCACATTTATTCTAAAACAAAGTCTCTGCACTTACTCACGATATCTCTCAACATGGGGACAGGCTGTCATTCTATAAATGGGAAAACAAAGTAACTTTCGTTACTTGTTTGAAAAAGTAACTCGGATAATTTGTTGTAAATTTAAAAGTAATGCGTTACTTTACTAGTTACTTAAAAAAGAAATCTGATTACATAACTCAAGTTACTTGTAATGCATTACCCCCAACACTGTATTTGTATTCATTTTAGATCATTTGTTTCATTTTTGGCCGTCAGTGTTGATTGTCTCAAGAAACAAATGATCTTTCAACACCGATGGCCGCAAGATAAAAACGATTAAACAATGAATAAAACTGACCATCTCCCTTTGATTTGACACTTGTATTTCTTCCTCCGGGGACTGTCTCTCTGTAAGTGCCGTGGCTTCATCTGCCTGGCTCTTGAAAATCAGTCTGTTTTTCGTGAAGAGCAGTTAAAGTATCTCTCCAGAAGAACAGTGTGATTGCTCACCACACCAGCCAATCACTTCAGCATCAAAGTGACACTGAGAAGTGATGTTACCATTAAAATCACATGGTTTGTTTATAATGATTTAAAAAATATTGAAAGCCGTCTCCTCTTAAGAACGAAGCCATTCATAAATGCTAATATTCACCATCCTTGTGATCTACAGAGGTAATTGGCTATTTTAATTTAATATAATTTGCTGTTTGTCTGTACTGTATATTACAAGAGTAAATGGGAATTGGGTTGGGAATTATTCAGAACTGAAAAATTGTCTGTCCTTTAGTCAGTGAGCGTGAATTATAATTGAATTATCCAAAATTCCACAGGATGTTGAATTGGAATTTGATTTTAAATGACAGAAAGAAGAATTTTATTGAATTGGAGTTCAAACAAATTCAACTTAGCAAATGAATTTTGGGAAATGGTACTCAGTACTTTACTAAATATGCTGAAATATATACATTAAATACCTTTTTGATTACAATATCTATAGGTGGCATTTAAAAAATTATCTATCTATCTATCTTTCGAAGATGAACGGAAGTCTTATGTGGTTGAAAAAACATTTGATTAGATTAATCCTCGTCATCTCGTGGGAGACATAAGGCCTTTGCAATGACATGAGGGTGAGTAAATAACAGAATTTTTATTCTTGAACTAAGCCTTGAAGAAACCTAAACTATGCTTTTGTAGTTAAGAAATAGTCATATAAATTAACATTATCAATTTCGTTGAATTTCAAATCATTTTAATTATACTTAAATTCAAATTTGAATTATAATTTTGAATTTTAAAGCCATTCTCAATTCAGTTCTGAATGGTACTCAACCCTGAACTGAAAGTCTTGATTAAATCCTGTATATCTTTATATACAATTAATGTGCAATATCCAACATCATCTTTGTATAACCAAGCTACCTGTCGACACTTGTCTCCTGAAGGCGGTTATTCATGATAGCAAATGCGCCCACTCCACCGGAGAAGCCGTTCTGGCGAACATGGCTCTGTCTTGGATTACCGTGAGCGGTCTCTGAGAGTTGCTTCTGTAGAATGGCCAAAGAAACCTTGTTGGCCATAAAGTCATTGACTGAGATCATTTCTCCAGACAGTCTGCGCCCTGTCAGATAACCTCCATCTGGTCCTAAGCCAGCATCAGTCTCACTATCACAAACTGTTTCCACTGATGCATTAGTGAAGCGCTTTCCCGATGCTTCGTTAGCTGGTGCAGGATGCACGGCATTGCGTTTTTGAGCCCTCTGCCGAGAATTTCCCGGTGGAGGGTGGTGGTTGTGCCGCTGGTTGGGAAGACGTGGGAAGCAGCAGCAACAGCAGGCCCGACCACGCCGCCTATACGGACGGCCACGGCAGGGACACTGAGCCTTGTTGCAGTCCAGTTTGCCGAGGATCCAGTTGAGCGTCTGCTTGATGATGATGGAAATGACATTAAACAGGGAATAAATGCAACACACACCCATGAGGATGAAGAGGCAGTTCCCAAGACGGTAGGCCTCCTGAGCTTTATAACTTTCCCGTTGGCTGCTTACTACATCCCCGAAGCCAATAGTGCTGAAGGCCACAAAGCAGAAGTACAAGGACTCAAAGTAGTCCCAGTCCTCCATGGCAGAGTACAATGCAGAGGCGCAGCATGCAATCAGCAGGGCTGCGATGCCCAGAATGAGCATTACGTAGTAGACCGATGGTTTCCAGCCTTCCAGACTGTCATCCTCGCTCCTGGCCTCCTCTCCTCCCACGCCGGAGCGGCGCAGTTGCCGCTCGTGACACCAGCGCATGATGTAGGCCAACATCGTGATGATGCGCTCCAGGAAGAGGTTGAAGAAGAGGATTGTTGCTGCACAGCCAAGGAGTCCATAGAATATTAAAAATATCTTACCCGCAACGGTGACGGGTGTGGTCATGCCAAAACCTGGAGGGAAATAGGAAACAGAAAGTATTTTGCTGATGACAGCTCCATTGACAGCAAGATAATTAACACTTTCATTGCCCAGAAAGCTACTAAAGACATATTTAAAACAGTTCACATGACATGTTATGAAGTGACAAGAATACTTTTTGTGCACCAAAAAAACAAAATAACGACTTTATTCAACAATATCTAGTGATGGTTGATTTCAAAACACTCCCTCAAAGTTTGAAGCTTTACGAATCTTTTGTTTCGAATCAGTGGTTCGGAGCGTGTATCAAACTGCCAAAGTTACGCCCTTTAGTGGTGAACCATTGAAATTTCGAAACACTTATAACGTAACGAAGCCTCGTTTACTGAAATCACGTGACTTTACGCTCCGAACCACTGATTCGAAACAAAAGATTCGTAAAGCTTCGAAGCTTCATGAGGCAGTGTTTTGAAATCACCAATCACTAGATATTGTTGAATAAAGTCGTTAATTGTGTTTTTTTGGTGCGCAAAAAGTAATCTCGTCGCTTAATAACATTAAGGTTGAACCGCTGTAGTCACATGAACTGTTTTAAATATGTCTTTAGTAGCTTTCTGGGCATCTGAAAGTGTTAATCATCTTGCCGGCAATGGAGGTCTCACTGAGCCATCGGATTTTATTAAAAATATCTTAATTTGTATTCTGAAGATGAACTAAGCTCTTACGGGTGTGGAACGACATGAGGGTGAATAATTAATGACAGAATTTTCATTTTTGGGTGAACTAACCCTTTAAGTCCTCCTCATGTCACTCCAATCCACTATTGTTTTATGTATTCTGTGGGACACTGTGTAAAAAACATTTGTTTTTGTTTTGTTTTTCATACAATGATAGCAGACAGTCATTAGAGGCTGTCAAGCTCCAAAACTGACTCAAAAAACACACCATATGGCACTGTATTTCAAGTCTAATTTATGCTTGCAGACATTCAATTTGAGTATCACAAGAAAAGTAACAGCCATTTACATTTGACATCAATCACATCAAACCAGGCAAGGACGTATCTTGAGGCGGCACGTTTGAAAGATTTCAAAGTTACAGCAAAGGGCAAAGCCAAGTTAGTATTGCAAATGTGCCTTTGTGTATTGCTTTTTTTACTTTTGCTTTATGAAAAGGAGCAGTTTGGATGTTAAAAATTAAAATGATATGGGCGAGTGATGACAGATTTTGCTTTTCATTATTATACCTTCAATGATGAGCATGGTAAAAAATATATGGAAAACCTTATTAAATAAGTAAACAAAGTTGATTTGGTCAGTGGAACTATTTATAATATAATTTTTTGTATTCCAGTAGCTAGTGTTTTAGTAATTTTGTTGTCAAAAAAATATATTTTATTAGTAATTAGTAATTTTATTAGTTTTTGTTTTCATTTATTTAGCTTGAATTATTTTAGTACTTAAACATGAAACAAAAATTGTTACCTTGGCAGCTAGTTGAAATAAAATAATATTTTAATTTATTTCAGCTTTTAGTTAACAGTTATAACCATGCCAGTAGCTCAAACAGTAGACATGGTGCTAAAAATGCTATGGTTATGGGTTCAATTCCCAGGGAATGCATGAAGTAATAAAAAAGTAAATAATAATTTTAATGTAATTTGCTTTAGATTAATTAAATTAATTCTCTTTTTGGGAAACTGATTTGCTAATATGAAAATCTGAACGCAAAGATGACATATATGAACTCACCAATAGTGGAGATCACTGTACCAACAAAGTAAAAGGCCCCTGAGAAATCCCAGCGGGGCCTAAGTTTGTCCACACGGATCCCAGCCACAAAGGCCTCCTCATATTGCCCTAGTAGGACTTCCAGTGATTTGAGGTTTATGCTGTTTTGCTCTGTGAAGTTGGCCAACTGTTCCTCCCAGCGCTTGTGAGCCTGCAGCTCAGAGGGATGCTCGAGAGCGGAGAACACCACCGCCCCACACAGCAAGTAGAGGAGGATGAGGGCTGCCAACAAGCCAAAACGGGCATTGTCTTCATTCAGGTGCAGTGGGAGGCAACAGCTGTTGCTGACATCTCTTCCACGTGGCATGACTTGATCACCAGCAGGAAATGACAAGAACAGGCAAACATGCACAGCCACTAACACGGACACACAAAAAATCTTTCTCACACACTCACTTTCAAAACGCACACATAAACGTCACCACAATGGGCTTTAGAAGAGGTGTAGAGTCACATGAAAACCATATGTTGCTCTTGTTTGCAGATACAGTTCAAAAATGAAGGACAAGCGTGTACTGGACAAAGTTCTTCATGTCCATTAACATTGTGCTGGATTCATAACCGCATCACTTTCTCCAGTGGCACTGAGACAGAGACCATCGTAAAAAGCAGGGTTATCAGGTAAAATGACACATGGTTCAGGAAATAAGACCTCAAGATACACCTTTTGGGTTAGCAGGTAACAGTAGGCAGGCAAGCGCAAGATTGTTATCATTCCCCATCTCGCTATCCAAGTATAGCTGGTGCCGCACCAGTCAGTAATAATGTTGTGGTCTTGATGTGAAATCATTCTTGAGACAGCTGGGGGGAAAAAAACACATATTGAAAGGTATTAGAAGGAAATTAATTTAAGCTGCAAGTGTAGGCTATAAGATTACTCCTGGCTATTTAAAAAAAAAAAAAAAAAAAAAAAACACACTACTGAATAGAACATTATACCAATATTCTAAATGTTTTGGTCTTTAAAGGCCTCTATTAAGACTAAAATTATTCAAATTAATTGGATGAATGATTATCAGCAACACACATGGTTGCAATTATTAGGACATTTCAGTCACAAGTGATCATGAATAACTTTTAAAGTAGTGAAATTAAAGGTTACCTACCTTATGTTATAGATATTTGATGAAGAGCACCATTGGTGTCACCACAGTCCTTCAAACAATCTCACTGTGTTATTGGAGCGAGTTAAAAGAAACGAAACGTTAAGCTAAACTTGAGAGGCGCCGTTTATTCGAGGCAAGTGTGAATCCTTGGCAGTGCGTGATTGAATGATGCAGCTGAGGAGTAGTGACAAAAAAGGGAAGAAGGGAGAGTGTGAGAGAGAGAGAGAGAGAGAGAGAGAGAGATGTCAAAAGGTAATGAGCTGAGCAGCCTATCTAGGTATCAGCTGTGGGGATTTTATTCATTCCACTGAGAATCCTTTAAATCCTAAAAAGATTCTTTGACTGATTCCTTCGGTGGTCTTTTCTTCATCATACATCTTTACGCCAGTAGGAGGCAGTCTTTTGGTGTGTTATGAATCACTAAATCACTCACTCAACCGATTCTTGACTGAATCAAGTTTTATCTTTTATTCACGTGTCTACTAAAAGAGTCTACTGAGGTTAAGCAATAGGCATATAAGCGTTTTTTTTACACACGTCTACACATTTCCCTATTTTTTAAAAGTTTTTTCAAGCTATAGGGAAAAAACAACAAAAGAAGCCTACTATTAGTTCAGTAGGTCGAACCAATGAATCATCATTCCCCGTACTAAATTGTAACGAGATTCTAGTGAAAGAAAAATATGGGTATGAAAGTAAACGAGAATTAATGATTTGTTCATTTAAAAGATTGGTTAATTCATAAAAGAAACACAGGATCGGATTCGGTACACGCTTGGTGTAAAGTAGTCATGTGTCGATATTCGGTATATTCGGATATATCACGATAATGAATATACACGATATTGTTATCATGGGCACCTCAAAATACCGTGAATTATTATTTATTACAAATTATTCGAATTTTTATATTACATTTTAAGAATACTTTACCCATCAACCGTATAAAATCCAAAACACCGCTGTATGCTGTGTAAAGAGGCACGCGCACTTTGTAAACAAACCCAATGTGCATGAGAAGCACATGACAGAACGAGTGAAAGAGACGCGCTAAATGAAAGTGCGCGTTCACTCTCTGACAGCAGAGGGCGCTGATGGAACTGCAGAAATGCAGCGGTTACCCCGGAAACCCGTAAACAGCTGCGGTACTACAGTATTTAAAATGCTTCAAACAGCCATTCAGTTTATTTATTTATTTATTTATTGTATTCGCAGTGTTGTTCATCACAGCACCAAATACTTAAAGGATTAACTGGTTATTTATTTTCAAACTTGAACACTTTTATATTTTAATATGGACTACAACATGCCCTATAATGATTGAAAATGTTCTGATTGTTATTGTTCAGTCACACTTGATGAAATAAGGTTTCATAAGTTAACATGTTAATTCATTATTACAAAACTGACAATGGAAATATACTTTTATTATAGCATTTATTAGCATTTAAAATAGCATTTATTAATCTTAGTTAATGTTAATTTCTAGTTAATGTTTATTAACATTACTAAAATCACAAGTTGTAATTATTATTTAATGAACCTAAAACTAATAATGATCAGTTGTGTTTATTAACTAATATTAACAAAAAAAATAATACGTTCAGTAACAAATGTGGCTATTGCTCATTCTGAATCTTAGTTATTGCATTAATTCTTTTGCACTTTAATGGGTTTGAAACTTTATAATGTGTACTGCGTTATTGTATTTAAATGTTCAGAGTTCTTTTTGTTATAAGAAAGAGTTAAAAACCTATACCAAAAATACTATGACAGCACTTTTTTTGCAACTTATTTCAATATCGTGATAATACCGTATACCGTGATAAAAGCTTAAGCAATTAATCGCAACATGAAAATTTGATACCATCACATGCCTAGTGACAAGTCTGTATACTGGCGGGTCACTAGGTTTTGAGACACAAAACGTTTATTAAGATTTCAGGCATCGAGCTCTCAATCAAAGGCGACATTGGAAGGCGGACTTAATTTACATTTATTTCCATTGTAAACAGAAAATGATCTTATAGCAATCAACAGTTGCTGTCGAAGAGGTTCATTGTAAATCTTCGAAATTAAAGCCTTCATATATTTTCTTAATCACCTTCACATCACTTTGCATTTTAACATTAATTTTGCATTTTTCACTTTGCATTATTGTTGTTATTCATGTAGAAGGCCATAACTATGTTACTGCAATAACATTTTGGTAACATAAAAAACAGTAGTAATGGCATTTTGGTGCAAATTATGCTTACCATGGTAATTTGTTCTTCAAGGACTGTCATGATAAATACCTAAACACTCACAAATCACCCCTACCCCATTACAGTCTCTCTGAAAATGCAACTTCAAGGATATCCAACAAGTACAATTTAGAAGCTTTAAACAACTGACAGACCACCATTTGCTTGTTGCTTTACTGACATTAAAATATTGCTTTGTTTGATGTTGACAGACAAAAATATAGCCGTGGTACTCTCTTTCTATTGTGAGATGTGCTTAGATTGCTGAGACGACATTGCTTTGTTCTCTCTGACCAGCCCACCCTTGCCTTTCATCTTGTTTGCCAGCTCATAAGACTGTATTCCCCATCATTAGAGTACTGGTCATTGCTTGTAAGTGCCCAGGTGCAGTGGAGACAGACAAGCGCTATATCAAAAGAGTGTGCAGTATTTTATTCATAAACTTTGTCCTCAGTGGAAGACAAGTGTATTGGCAACTGTTGTCGCAAAACCAAAAAGACAGCGAAAGCCATGTCTTTGCGTTTGTATTATTCCAAAAGCAGCAGCGCTAATCATCGGTTTGGGCCCCGAGTGCTACACTGTCTTTAAAGTCATCAAGAGATCTGAGAAGTGTGATCAGCATAATGTAATTCATCACAGGTGCTGTGTGATGAATATAGTGATAGCTCATTATGGAGTCTGTCCCTGTCCTCTTATTTTTTCTCTTTTGTCGCTTCATCCACCTGACAGTTCTCTTTGTCGTCTATGTGTTAAAATCAGTGCTCTCAAAACTGGCCTTCACACTGCTGTAGATTAATTAGTCATTGTTCAACATTATGTATAATGCACTTTGATGACACACATGACATCAAATATGAGCACCTTTATTTCAGATTTTAAATATAAGATTAAAATAACATTTTTAAATATAAAAAAGTGAATATCTTGTTATGTCTAACTGTAGGTGAACAGTACATTTGAAATCATGTAAAAAAGGGAAAATTCAGCATTACTATAAAGACTCACTGACTCAAAAATAATTATTCGAGATTATGAAAAACAAGCATATTCAACATATGACAGCTTAGATAAAGATAAAATACATAATGATAAAGGCAGAAAGAAAAAAGGCAATATTTTGGTCAGTAAGAACAGTGAAGGTCACGGCTGCGGTGGCCAATATCTACAGAGCCTGCACTCTAGAGGCAAACAGCAGCACGTTCTTCTCAACCTCGGCATTGAGCTCTCGTTGGGAAGCTCTGGGGTTCTTCTTCACAAAGTCAGCTACACTCTGGATGCATTCCCTCTGAGGAAGTAGAACATCATGTCACAAACATTTGTCTGCTTTATAATGGATGTGTTCTGTACTACATTCTGTTATAAATTAACAGAATGTATTATAATTTATTAGAAAGTAATGTTACACTTTAATGGATTAGAGCAGTTAGATATTCACTAGGAATAAAGTACAAAACAACACAAACACAATTTGAAGTCCCTAGGCCTAAAATCATAAAGAAAAAGGTTCCAGGTTGTACATCCGAATGCCGGCTCAGTATTGGCCGGCTCAGTCCCGACGTAAACACGGAAGCTCTGCAACGTAAATAACGTATGAGAATGACTGAATAAAGGTTTTTTTTTGTTTTTGAGCACAAAAAAGTATTCTTGTCAATTCATATGAACCACAGTAGTCACGTTGACTATTTTAAACATGTTTTTACTTCTTTTCTGGACCTTGAATGACGGTAATTTCATTGCATTCAATAAAGGATGAAAAAAAACTAAAAATCTAAAATATCTAAATTTGTGTTTCCGAAGATGAACGAATGTCTTACGGGTGCGGAACGACCTGTGATTAATGACATATTTCATTTTTGGATAAACTAACCCTTTAACTTAAAGGATTAGTTCTCTTTCAAATAAACTTTTCCTGATAATTTACTCACCCTCATGTCATCAAGGATGTTCATGTCTTTCTTTCTTCAGTCGAAAGAAAAGAAAGGTTTTTGATGAAAACAGTCCAGGATTATTCTCCTTATAATGGACTTCAATGGCCTCCAAACGGTTGAAGGTCAAAATTACAGTTTCAGTGCAGCTTCAAAGGCCTTTATACGATACCAGATGAGGAATAAGTGTCTTATCTAGCGAAAGGATCGGTCATTTTCTAAAAAAATTTTAAATGTATGTGCTTTATATAAACAAATGATCGCCTTCCAAGTGCTTCTGCCAAAACCGCAATTTTGTATTCTTCAAAAAGCTTACACTGTATGTCCTACGCCTTCCCTATTCTACTTACGGAAAAAAATGGAACTGGCAATTGAAAAGTGTGGTTTTGGCGGAAGCACTTGGAAGGTGATCATTTGTTTATATAAAGCATATACATTTACATTTTTTTTCCGAAAATAACTGATCGTTTCTCTCGATAAGACCCTTATTCCTCGTCTGGTATCATTTAAAGCCCTTTGAAGCTGCACTGAAACTGTAATTTTGACCTTCAACCATTTGGAAGCCACTGAAGTCCACTATAAGGAGAATAATCCTGGAATGTTTTCATCAAAAACCTTAATTTCTTTTTGACTGAAGAAAGAAAGACATGGACATCTTGGATGATATGGGGGTGAGTAAATTATCAGGAAAATTTTATTTAAAAGAGCACTTTAACCTTTAACTTTTTAGCCAAAATTGGTACATATCAGTGACAGTGTTAGCATACAGAGGTTGGACAATGAAACTGAAACGATGACCAATATAGAGTTGGAGGTTTCATGGCTATATATGTGTGGCTAATCTTCACTGATTTTACATTCCATCAGTAAGAGTGTAAAGGCTGAATTAGCAGAGCAATAGCACAGCTGTAGCAATCCACAAAACATAATGTGAGACAGAATTCAAAAGAAGATGAATTGTTGGCTCATCTGTGAACAGGACAGTTTTTATAGTGTATTGAGAGCTATGGTATCCAAGGTAATGTCAGCATGTCGCCACATAAGGCGAACCAAATCCAACAGGAGTAACTGTCAATGCAAGAGGAAGTTGTGGGATATCCCAGTACTAACCCGGATTGGATCCAAATAGACCACAGCTGCCCAACTCACTGCAGAATTAAAAGCTCACCTCCACTAAAACTGTTCATCAGGAGCTCCAAAGAGTCGATAATCATGGTCACTCATGCCAGTGCCAAATGTCGGTTCATTGTGACAACGTGAAACGTAATGTTCTCTGATGAGTCTTTTATCACTGTCTTTCCCACATCCGTGGGAGTTGCGGTTGTGGAGAAGCCCCAAAGAGGGCTGTTGCGTGCCCAGAGTGAAGCACAGCGGTGGATCAGCATTTTGGAGGAGCAAGTCAGAAACATTTTCCTGCACGTTCTGAAAGAGGAATTGCTCAAATTCCTCTGGTTACTGTGCAGGACTTGTATCTGTCATTCCCAAGACAAACAAAACCTACACCATACTAATAAATTATTGTGATCTAAAATATGTTGTTTCCGTTTAATTGTCCAACCTCTGGATATCATTCATGTCAACTTTTAACCAGCAAACTAAAAAGCATTGACACTAGACAGCAGAAGAAAAGCATTGAGCATTTAAAAAAAAAAAAAAAAAAAAAAAAAATATATATATATATATATATATATATATATATATATATATATATACACATATATATATATATATATATATATATATATATATATATATATATATATATATATATATATATATAGGCCTATATTTCTCAAAGTGTTTTTTTTTTTTTTTTCTTTAAAACGTTCACACTACCTTTTCTCATACAGAGAGAAAACTACCGGGCATGGGTAAAAAGACTGAAGGTGTCACCATTCTGGCAGGTTTGTGATTGAAGAAATTGTGTTACAATTGCCCTATGCCTATATAGTACAAATACAATTATTTTTTTTAAAGACGCCAAAAAACAAATTAATCTTACCCTGTAAGCATCTATTTGGCTTTGCCCAGAGAGTCTGTCCAGAACCTCACGGGCCACCTGCATCCCAGTGACAGCGGTGTACAGCTCTTTACACTGCTCACTGTCGGTCTTCAGCCAGCCCAGCAAAGCCAGCTGCAACCGGTACACAATGAAAATGATGCTGGTTATAATGAAGCATATTATTTAGAGTTATAACCATAGTAAAAACATAGCTATGGATCTTTGAAACGTAAGTCTTAAGTATTAATTCATATTTGGCAGAACATTTTAAAAAAAAAAAAAAAATAAAACTGGAGATGAAAAACAAAATAGGCAGATTTTAAGCTGCATGTGACAGAATTGACATTTGACACCAACCTGCTGAATCAGCTGGACATCTGTCATCCCGTTTGACTCCGCCATACCTTTTTTTTCAACAAGTTATTATTGTATGCGAGTAATATTAATCAGTAAACTATGAACTACAGCTAAAATGTCGTAGTTTGCTTTTGTGACACAGCTTACATGATCTTCCTGTTTACACACCAGCTTGTTCTACTTCCTCCAATGAAATCAGATTTCTTTCCGCAATTGCGCCAACTTATGGACGGGCAAGTCATTACATTACAGTGTTTGCTCAGGAACACATTACAAGGATAAATGTCATTAACATCTTTATCCTTTGAAAAATAAGGAAAAAATCTCATCTTATCTGTCATATCTTTAAGATAAACAACGTTTGTGTTGTTCATTGTTTAAAGAGCTGCATCAATCTTTCATATATGCTTAACCTCTGGTTGTATAGTTCATTCAAAAATTTAAATTCTTTCTTCATTTACCAATCCTCATATCCTTCCAGACTTCTCTGAGAAAAAAATATGGAGGAATGTTAGGGACCGACAGCTTCAGTATCCATTCACTTTCATTGCAATTATTTCCCTACAATATAAGTGAATGGTGACTGTGGCTGCTATTCTACCCAACATCTTCCTAATTTTCCTTAGTTTGGAAAAAAAAATAAAAAATGTAGATGAGCAAAAAACATTATTTTGTAATTTGTTTAAATTTTATTAATTTAACGCAACCACATGAAGGGATAGTTCACCCCAAAATAATTAATCATCTACTCACCCTCAGGTTGTTCTAAACCTGTATGAAATTATTTCTTCTGCTGAACATAGAAGAAGATATTTTGAAGAATGTCATTAACTAAACATTTGGGCCCCATTGACTTCCATGTTATTTTCCATATTATGGTAGTCAATGGGGCCCATCAACTGGTTACCGACATTCTTCAAAATATCTTCTTTTATGTTCAGCTGAAGAAATAAATTCACACAGGTTTGAAACAACCTGAGCGTGAGTAAATGATGACAGAATTTTAATTTTTGTGGAAAATATCCCTCAAGCTCTAGGACAAGCCTCAAGTTTAAGAGTACATTTTCTACCTTTATAATGTGCACTAAAGTAACTGCTAGCACATCTACTACTACTATTTCAACAGGACAAAGGATTTATAGCAGCATTTAGCAATGTGAGCAGTAAGCAAAAAACGAAATAAGCATATTTACGTTGAATCATTTAAGAATTGGATATGATACTCCATTAAATTGACTCTATACATCCAGTAGACACTTCTACATCTACAAAATGAGGTAGGCCCATTCATGCAAAAGTAACTATAGGAAATTGAAGTCATAGCAAGTAATGGAAAAAAAATAATACTGATATAGCACCAAACAATATGGGTTTAATCTGCAAATTAGATACATACATAACACTGTAAAAATAAAACCGTTATGGGTTAATCTTGTCCAGCCTGAGAAAAGTGAAAATCATTTGGTCTTTCCATTTAAATAACTAAGCCAGGGCGTTATACATGTACTGAATGAGGTCATTTCCCAGAAAACTAAGATTTCAGTACGGATACTTGAATACACGTGAGTGGTCAGCTGTTTTCTTTAGACTTGCTGAATGATCCGAGTTGTTTAGTGTTGACATCTTTAAGCAGTTCAAGTTGGCGTTGGCCTCGCCGATAAAGATATTCAATGTGCATGACGTCAGTCTTCTTGATCGCAGCGTTGGCACGGAATTCATCGCGTATTCTCGGTATGAAGCCCGGCTTGTCCTGTGCCGCGCGCAGAAACTGCCGATACAGGGATAAGACCTGTTTCTGTAGCTTGCTGTGGCGCACCATAGTGGGCTGGATAATGACAGACAGTGGTGACTTCAACCTGCGAAGGGTAGTAATGTAGTCAATGCATTGCATTATGTTTCAAAAGACACAGATGTGTGTTTCTGCTCGCGTTGTTTGTTCTGTAACTGTACCACCTATAACCAACTTTCTTCAGCAAATGGGTAGCTGACGAGACATTTCAAGCAGCAATAGCAGTGACCAGTAGTGTTTTCTAATGTATCTTTTAATAGATTGTTAACATGCGGTATTATGTTCTCATATTAATTTAGAGACTACATGGAACATTTGTCATTTCAAAAATGTATTTGTATTACAATATAACACAAAATTATTTTTTAATACATAACACAATTGGAAAATGTAATGTTTTACATTGTTGTTTTGGATTTATTGAATGTCACACTACTGGACATTGCTGAAACAGCTTGAAATCTGACATCTAGTAGCTAACCCTCTGCACCACTCTGACAGCACATTTATACGGAACAGAAAGGAAAACAATAACAGCAATACTCTACCTTATCAGTTACAGCGCAAGATCTCACTGGTAATTGGTATAACGCCCAGACTCATCATAGCTTTGTTATAAAACGTGTACACAATGACATTCATATACATTGCAACTGAAGTTGCCGAAATGACCTGTTTCTTAACTGATGCTGTGACGCCATGAAACCAAAGCATGAAACGCTGTAAATGTCCGATACACTGCCACCTAGCGGCCAGGCTGTATAGCAACACACTACACAAATACAAGGACGATGAGACTCACTTCCTCCTTTATTTAGACATTGACTATACGATCATATCAAGTTATGCAAGTCCATGTTGAAACTGTGCAACTGTAAAATACATATATTTATTCGTTATTATAAAACAGACATATTCAATTCATTAATGCAAGTCTCAAGTCTTTTCTCACAAGTCAAGTCTTTCAAGGTCAATAAGTCTGTCTCAAGTCTTACATTTTTTAAATAGTTTCTATATATATATATAGAGAGAGAGAGAGAGAGAGAGAGAGAGAGAGAGAGAGAGAGAGAAACAATTCATTTAATATATTTTTTCAAATGTATTTTTGGGGGGATTTAAAATAATCTAAAATAAAATATGTTTGGTTTACTTGAATCAAAAAGTTGTATTTTATACCATATTATAAGAGATACAGTATGAAATATTTGTACCTTAAATGCCCACTCAGTACAAATTAGTCTTCATTTTCATGGGAATGAATTAAACATTCCCTTTTATTAAAAAAGGTGCATTCTTCTAAGGAAAAACGTCCTTGTAGATCTGAAGAGTCTCTAATTTAGAGTACAAGTCAAGTCTCAAGTCAATTGCTTGCCATGTCAAGTCTCAAGTCAATATTTTTTGCCACTTAAGTGTGTTTCCATCTCTGTTAAAAACTTAAATAATCTAGACTAGCATGTGATTGAACATTTAGAGATTACAGACTGCTCATCTGAGAAAATTATTGCAAGACTAAATATAGAAGTTTATCAGAATTGTTGTAGCATTACCAAGCTTCATTGTAGTGCAGTGTAATAATTTCTTACATAGCATCAGGTTCACATCCATTCCTGAGTTTGAAGTATCTAATTTGCATTCAACTGATTTTATTGCACAGTTATTGAATATATGAATGAAATTTTGTAAACCTCTTTTTTGGCACAGATAATAATATAATTTTGTCAATACGGTGCATTACTAGATAGCAAAACTATCTGAAGGCACAATACCGATTGAGTAACAATGGCAGAAATTTCAAAGGTAAGCATATGTCAGGATATAGGACGGCAGCCTGAGAATATACAGTATGTTATTCATCTCTGAGTACAGTCACTGATATCAAATATCGTAAAGCAACGCAGCTGAGGTATAGACTGATCCACGACGGATGTAACATTATACATTCTAGAGCCGCAAATATTCAGCCAGAAAGACCACAAGGACTTTGGTGAGATTCTCCACAGTGTGACCGTGAACCTTCTCCGCTGTGTCCTCCATCGTGTGCAGGAAAGAAGGGAACGGCGTTGCAATCATGTGCAACACTGGAACTCCTGCAGTCAAAAAAGCCAGATCCATACAGTATAGCCAATCTTTAGGATATATATTTTTTGCTTGTCAATCTGATGGATGCTTTGTCTAACCTCTCTGAAGGAAAGGAAGATGATCATCTTCAACTGCCCCCATGTTCACATCCTTTACGAAATAACTCTGCTCTTTGGCATGGGAAGTAAGGAGCCCCAAATTATGAAGTCTTTTCTCTTAGAAAATGAAGAAATATAATTAGTGGGATCAAAGGTCAAGGCCATATAGATGGTGTAAATAAACTCACAGGATAACAATCAAGACATGATTATTGTATTATCTTGTTCAACATTGTACATTCGTTACTGAACTTTTTTTTTTTTTTTTTTTTAATAATCTAGACATAGACATGTCAATAAATGGTATTTCCTTTTGAAGTAAGTGGCTGGTAGTTTTTACTCTGAGCCACTGCAGATCAAACATTAGTTTTAAGAGTCTTTATGGCCATTAATGATTAACCAGGATTACTTTAGTATAAATGGAAAGTCAAATCAGTCTTACCAGCAGCGATAAGGCGGTCAAACCAGCGAGCTGTGTTCTCAAAGTGATTCACAAACATGGGATCAGGGGCACCAATAAGGTCCAAAAGAACAAGGAGATCCTGAAAATATCAGTTATAACTCAGTAAATTCATATACTTCAATACAATAATAGAAATATACAAATACATAATAGAAGATATTTCGAAGAATGTCTTAGTTTATACAATGAAAGTCAATTCTGGACCCCATTGACTTGTTTTAAAACATTCTTTTGTGTTCCACAAACAGACAGTCATACAGGTTTGGAAAGACATGAGGTTAGTCAATGAGGAAATGTTTATACCCTTTAACAAAAAATGCACACACATACACAAGCATCACGTCTCACCACAGCGTTCAGCAGCGTGGTTTGTTCAGAACCCGGCGGGTGAGGAGTGCGAGACATGTAGTCTGCGAGGTGCCGTGAGCCATATAGCGAGTCTGTCTGAGACCACTGCTCGAAAGCCTCTCCTCCATCAAAGAAGACCAACTGCAGTGTTACCCTGGACATCTTCACACACAAAAAAAAGTATCTGTAAAAGTGTACAGCCAAACAAATGTCTCAAAGATTCTATCATGGTTTCAGTCCTGCTGTGGGATTCTGTTTACTAAGCATTTAGATTTATTTAAAATCAGTTTTTCCACCTGGCCTGTGGAGGAAAATGCTTCATTATTATACTAAGCTGTGGAAAAAAAAGAAAAAAAATGCAGGTCTCCATGTACAAGTAACCATGTATTCTACAGCTGCTATGTAGGTTCCCTTACGCAAAGAAAATATTTCCTTATATATATGAACGCTCAATATAAATTATTGTGTTAATAAATATATTATATATTGAATAATACATAATGAATTGCCGCTTTTCATATATTGAAAAATATGTGACAATATATTTACTATATCTATCTATATCTATCATATATATATATATATATATATATATATATATATATATATATATATATATATATATATATATATATATATATATATATATATATATATATATAAATAATGTATATAATTTTATATTCAGTAATACACTTCATAACATGTACTGTACATGTGATAAAATATGGTACTATGTGTGTAAATATATAAATACATTTGTATTATAGTAATATAGGCTACATGCATATATTTGTATTCATATTTGTAATATCCAGTTGGCCCACAATGTTGCCATGACTTTAACAAGACATGTCCAAAAAATATTAGTTTTTTTGTAAACGTTTTTTCTTATTTACCATCACATGTAAAATGAGTTTATAAAAGTTTGTGTTTAGCTTTATGTAAACCCATATGTTAACTCATGAAAGAGAAATTAATTCATTGTTTCAATAAAGCTATTACATGTAAATCTACAGTGCAGTTTTTGTCTCTTGTTTCTATATATATATTTTTTTTGTATCCATATATTGCCATACACGATACATGCATATACTGCAGTATATTGAAAAATAAAAGCACTAGTTTCCCATTTATGGAAATGTATTAAATAATATATTTCATTATGTTTTCATATATGTGTGCTTCATTAGGGTTTGTGAGAATCTTCTCTACTTATCAAAAGCCTTTCCAGTCATGCAGTGTTTTGTAGCTCTGTTACAAGTTAAACAACACAACTGACTCTGGATTCTACAGCACCCTCAATTCTACAGAGAAGTGACCTCCTCAGAGACATGCATCTCAATTTACCTCCAAATTTAGTTTTTAAATGAATGACCTCTGAAAGCGGTTTTCTTGAAGATGAGATTGTAACACTTTGCCTCACCAGCTGCTTGTGCTTTTTGAGGTGTGGGTCCAAAGCTGTGACCAGTTCCAGCATCATAGCACAGGGCACAGCTGAATCACTAGCACCCACAAACACCTTCTGTGGGTCACTTGGATCTGTCGGTATAAATTTGGAGTCATAGTGACAAGCCAAAAGCAATCGTCGAGGAGCCTTTGGGTCTAAAACAGCCAGGATATTAGAGAAGCTAACAGGGCCACGAGGGGTTTCAGAGATGAAGGAGTCCACATCGACAGACCAGCCCGCCGAAAGAGAATCCAGTTGAGAAAAGATGTGCTAGGATCACAGAAAATAGGAGACATCACATTATATTTTGTTAGTTCTGAGATTTAATCTAACTAAAAACCAAGCAGATATTATTAAATCAATCGTGTCTTACTTTTCGAACAGCCCGACTCCCACGACTTCCTGGCTGTCGTTCGGTGAGAATGGGTCGCAGGTGGGAATACCAAAGTCTACTCCAACTCACCTGTGAGACGAGCCGCTTCACCTGGGCAACTGTGGGTTTTCCTGGCTGGTGATTCAGCTATGAAAGGTTAAAGATGGTAAACATGTGAAAGGTGATCAGATGGACAGAATGAAGAGCAAAATAGTCATTATTTGGATGCATGGAAAATTGCAGATTGGAAAAAGCTGGGTTTTGAATTGTGATATCAATTTTCTATAGCTGGTCTGCCCTCCTAAAAATACAGGTTGCAAGAGGGGGGTTTATGCAGCGATGCAATAGAAGGACCATTTTGGGTTCCCCAAAGAACATTCAAATAAACAGTTCTTAAAAGAATAATTTCTTCTTAGTGTGAAGAACAGGGCTTGACATTAACTTTTTTTGCTCACCAACCACTGTGGCTAGTGGTTTTCCAAAGTTACTAGCCACTCAGCACTTTCACTGGCCACAATTTTGCTGATTGGGAAATTACATTTTATATGATTGAAGCTGACTTTGACATGCTAAAATTACTTGATTTTAAGTCATTTTACTTGATTTAGCTAGATTTAAAACCCTTTCAAATGCAGTTTGACCACCCAAATGGTATATCAGCTGGTATGTACAGGTGAGCAATATAACCATAACAAGCCTATGAGAAATTTTATAAGTTATTTTGTTGGCTATATAAAAAGAACAAAGTAACAATAGTAAATAAAATAAAAATTCAGATACAGTTTATTTAACATGCATACATTTCTTTAACTTCTTTTGTTATTTGATTAACATTAATGAGACGGGAATTTAATTGGGCTGCTGAATGCATGGACGTAATATACTGACACATATCCAGTTTTTACCCACCTGTTCACCTGTCCACTTAAGCCATAACCGACTGTATCCACACGAGATACTCCACACAATGGACATTTTAGCATTTGATAGCTTTAGCATATCATTAACTATGACTGCTCTGAAGCAGGAAAGTCTCGAGAGAAGTCAGGTTATCCCAGTATATTTTCTGTTGATATGAAAAAATTGTGTGGATTTATCAATATAGCGAGTCTATTACAATGTTATGATGAACTATATGCTTTTCTCCACTGATGTTTTCAGTTGTTTAAAGTGTTTGTAAGGATACTGATTGTTAGAAGGCAGCTGTATGACTCTGAGATGAAGAACAGGAATGGTGTGTGTAAAATTAGCAACACATTATTAGCTGTTTGATAGCGTAGTCAAGCAAAAGGCTAATTATATTAATTCATATTAATTAATGACTGAACTGTTATATATATATATATATATATATATATATATATATATATATATATATATATATAGACATCAAATGGATGTCAGTTTTTTACATCAAACTGAAGTCTATATTTTGAAATCAAATGGACGTCAGTTTTTTTTACATCAAATGGACGTCAATATTTTGACATCAAATGGACGTCAGTGTTTTGACATCAAATGAACGTCAGTTTTTTGACATCAAATGGACGTCAATATTTTGACATCAAATGGACATCAGTTTTTTTTATATGACATGGACGTCAATATTTTGACATCAAATGGACGTCAGTTTTTTTTACATCAAATGGACGTCAATATTATGACATCAAATGGACGTCAGTTTTTTTACATCAAATGGACGTCAATATTTTGACATCAAATTGACGTCAGTGTTTTGACATCAAATGAACGTCAGTTTTTTTTATATGACATGGACGTCAATATTTTGACATCAAATTGACATCAGTTTTTTTGACATCAAATTGACGTCAGTGTTTGATATCAAATTGATGTCAGTTTTTGGACATCAAATGGACGTCAATATTTTGACATCAAATGGACATCAGTTTTTTATATGACATGGACGTCAATATTTTGACATCAAATGGACGTCAATATTTTGGCATCAAATTGAAGTCAATATTTTGACATCAAATGGACGTCAATATTTTGACATCAAACTGACATCAGTTTTTTTTTACATCAAATTGACGTCAGTGTTTGATATCAAATTGATGTCAGTTTTTGGACATCAAATGGACGTCAATATTTTGACATCAAATGGAAGACAATATTTTGACATCAAATGGACGTCAGTTTTTTTACATCAAATTGACGTCAGTGTTTGATATCAAATTGATGTCAGTTTTTGGACATCAAATGGACGTCAATATTTTGTCATCAAATGGAAGACAATATTTTGACATCAAATGGACGTCAGTTTTTTTACATCAAATTGACGTCAGTTTTTGGACATCAAATGGACGTCAATATTTTGACATCAAATGGACGTCAGTTTTTTTACATCAAATTGACGTCAGTGTTTGATATCAAATTGATGTCAGTTTTTGGACATCAAATGGACGTCAATATTTTGACATTAAATTGAAGTCAATATTTTGACATCAAATGGACATCAGTTTTTTTTACATCAAATGGACGTCAGTTTTTTTTACATCAAATGGACGTCAATTTTTTTACATCAAATGGACATCAATATTTTGACATCAAATGGACGTCAGTTTTTTTATATCAGATTGACGTCAATATTTTGACATCAAATGGACGTCAGTTTTTTTTACACCAAATTGACGTTAATATTTTGACATCAAATGGACGTCAGTTTTTTTACATCAAATTGACATTTGCCTCAATGCCATCTAGCAATAGCAGCGACGTAAATGAAAATCATTGACATGATTTGATCAGCAGCTGATTGGACAGATTTGACCCAAATGTCACATCTAACCAATCACCTGCGTATTTATTTTCTTGTGGGCCAATGAGGGTCTTTTTTTGTTTGCGCTGAAGTAAAATTAAAATAATAAAAAAAATAGTCTGGCCAATCCGGGGCCCCTGCACCTGCCCCTGCCCCCTGCTTCAGCCTAGGCAAGCCTGTGCGTTAATCCGCGCCTGTGTGCGAGCGCATATCGTCTCACGCCAAAGTAAAGTGACAGCTGACTTGAAGTAAAGCCAATAAAGTTGGCTTTAAAGTTGGCACATCAAGTTTTGAGAGAGCTATTCAGTCCATTATAAATTCTGATATTGGCCGCCTCTGGAATGAATCAAACCATAGATATTAGCCTACCTGATCATTTCAAGTAAATACGCTGGAAATCCGCTCTCATTCAAGGATGTGCATTTATTTCATGTAGCCTATATCCACAACACAAACAACAAATTGCCTCTTCACTGCAGCAACAGTAGACTCTCCAAGCTGGCGTGAGTGAGTGAAGGCGGGGCTAATTTATATATTCATTGATCCGTGTATATTAAATGAGGAAAGGTTGTAGAGCAGGGCTATTCAATTGGCGTCCCGTGGGCCACATGCGGCCCGGAAGCAACCTCCGAGTGGCCCATGCCTGTGGTCCCGCCCATAGACTTAATAAATTAATATATATTATTTATAAATTATTATTTAATATAAATGTTAATTAATATATATAAATTATTATATATATTATAAAGTATTTATTATGTCTATGGTCCCGCCAAAAACGTGCATTCCTACGTAAATTCATACCACGTAGCCTAGCAACACGCAAACAATGCAGAGTGTGCCGGTAGTAGCCTAGATTACTATCAATATGACTTTCTCAACACTGAAACGTAAAATTGCCAATGAAACCGTAAGTTTAATCCTGCCTGGACTGACAAATACTTGTTTATTTTACCACCACATCCAAACGCCAAACCGATGTGTTTAATTTGCAATGAGTGTGTTGCAGTACTTAAAGATTACAATGTGCGGAGGCACCATGTTGAGAAACACCAGACTTTCCGCACTAATTATCCAGAGGGATCTCAAGAGAGGGCTGCAAAATTGCAGAGTTTGATTGCATCTTACAACCGGAGCTTTGCAAACTGACAAAAGTTAAAAGAGAAATAATGAATAAACCTTATGTTTTTCAATAAATTTGTTTGTGTTGGTTTTAAAATTTGTCGTTATGAGATGCTTCACCGCTAAAATGACTGGCCCAGTTAACCTTCTTGGTTTGAAAATCTGGCCCAACTGGATTTGTGATTAAATAGCCCTGCTGTAGAGTTACATTCAAGCTATTTTAAGGCATGAAGAAAAATTTTTCATTTGAATTTTTTTTTTTTAATGTCATTTTGTTGATCAAAGATGAGTTTTAAGAGATAAAATAATTGACTACAGGGGGACTTTAATACAAAAATCTTGCATATTGTGCCTTTAAGAGAGTAAGATAATTATTAGATAGTTCAACCTTGGACCAGCAACATCATGTTTGCTGGTCAAACAGCTAAGGACCAGCTTTAAAAAAAAAAAAAAAAAGATGTCCCAAAACACAGCTACAAGTTTAAGATAGATTTCCCAACAGGGTTGTATTCCAGAAAAATTATAAATTACAAGAAAAATGCCTGTAGACCTCTTACCTTGTCTTTGAACAGGTCGGGAGGTCTGGGAGGTAAGTCAAACTCTATCGTGTGTTGGTTAGATAGTGATATAGCCAGTGTTAATGTCATTGCCACCAGCACGCACAAACACAGCAGCAGCAGTCGCACGTGGCATATGCGTGGCTGGTCACAGCGCGCGACAGAGCAGTTCCATCTGACAGTCGCTACTTTGTACCGTAAGCGGCTCATCTTGTGTTTACGAAAGATGCCAAAACAGGGATTAAACCTGCGTGGAAGGGGAAAATAAAGAAAGCAGTTAAAATCCCGAATCGTACCACGAAACTGACCTATTTAGATCGAAACAAACTATGATTCCCAACTGCTTAGAGTCATTTTTATAATGTGGCGCACACTTAAATATAAGTAAAAAAAAAAAAGAAAAAAAATTATATCAATAACACAACCGTGATTCTTGCAAACGACATAATTAAATGACTTAAATGACAAAGCACATCTTAAGTTGTTAGTGCCCATAAAAGATGCTGTCCACGAAGAGCAGATTTTGCAGGGCAGACACACTTACTGTACCACTAGTCCTGGACTGGCACACCACTGCTCTATCAAATCCACTGCAGTCGCTGGAAATGAATAGCACATAGTGCTGAATGACGAGAGCATTTAGTCTGAAGAACATTTCATTACCAACGCCGAGTTGATTCGCCTTTGATATCTTGGCAATGAATGCAGGCTGTAAATGATCGTATTGTCAGTTCTCCATTCGGTGTTGCTGAGGCACAACAGGAAAGCTATCTGCGCATCTCCTCATCCCACTCTCCTCGCTCTCCTCACTGTTACTTTAGGTACTAGGATCATAAATGTAACGTGTATTTCATATTCATGCATTTGAGCATAACAATAGGAAATTATAAGTTGTATATATTTAATAATAGATTAAAATATTTATATCTCTCTTTAAAGCGTAAAATGGAAATAAAGAGGAAATCATTCCTTTTTTATATATTTTGATTTATTTTGCACATATTTGCGCGTGTTAGCTGATATGTGTAATTTATGTACGCCTAGTGTGCCACCATAAAAAAAAAAAAAAGTTTATTTAAAATTCCCCCGTCTTTGCACATACAGATAGCCACGCCCCAAAGTCGCGTCATTGCTAATAATAATAACTCAATGGTTGAAGCAATGTTGCTAACTCGACTTCTTGATGCTCAAACACTGCTAATAGTGCCATTGTTTTGACGTTTATTTAGGGAAATCAGCATGGCTTAATTTGAATCGTATTTTAAAATAAAAAGATACACTCAGGCTTTAAAGTTTATAAAAGCGTTTATGACTAAGCAGCCCAGTAACCAGTTGTCACGAGGTCTGTGTAATGGACCTACTGGAGAAAGCGAGGCTTCTCGTTAGCCAATCCGCGTACGCGCTGAATCTCATTGGCTCTTTTCTTTTCCAGTCATTTTAAGAAACTCTATGTTGACGGAGATTTAATTTAATATAAATACACAGTATACTGTCATTTTTTAGACTCCGAAGAGAATAAATCAGGTAAGGCAATTACATCTACACAAGAAAATACGCATCCATTTAAAAAGAATAAAACATGCAAATAAAGGAGACGTATCAGTGATCAAAGAATTATGCAAACTTATTTACATGCCAACATAATTTAGGTTCCATTCCAAAGAATTTTAAAATAATATAGTTTTGGATAGAGCGCGAAACTAACACTTTGATACTCAGTCAGCTGTGATAAAATGCCAAAGATCATTTTAAATCTTGTTTTAAAACTTTATTATTATTATTATTGTTGGATATTATTATTAAAATGATTATTATGTAGAATTAAGAATAAAATATGGTGCTTATTGTCTTGAATTGGGTAAGTTACTCTAAAAAGTAATACCTACTAAGTAAGTAAGTGTAATTAAATTACAGAAAAATTAAGAGTAATAATTATGAAAACAACTTTTCACTTTTTTCACAGGAAAGGTAATTAAAAGACAGTAACTAATTACTTTACTGTACATTACTGTAATGCATTATACCCAACACTGATTGTAAGACACTATATCCAGGGCATAATACTTCCTCCAGGCGTAAACATTATAAAGACAGTCACATAAAATTTTATTTGTTACATGGCATGAATGGCTTTAATACATATAGTTAAAAATAATGATAAAACACTGTGTTGTTGGCTCTGTTTTGTGTCCACAGGAGACCCTAATAAACATGCTGCAGTGCTTTGACTTTCACCAGAGTCACATTCATAGTCTGAAGAGTCATGTTCCCCCACACTGTATACCCAAAAGCAATGAGAAAAGTAAGTTTCTTTATTATTTATGCTCAATTCCAGGTTTTTATGCATTTGTTTTGAAAGATGGAAGGGGGCATGTGATACAGACTAACGTCCATGGCCTGTGTGTGTCCGCAGAATCAGAGAACGAGGACACTCCTTTATCTAGCACACATCCACAATTCCTAAAAGGCAAGAAAATGTACACCTACAGTGGCATAAACAAGTATACAGGTAAAGTATATGTTTTTAAAGAATAAAGATGTTAAAGAAACAGGGGGAAAATAGTATATTTTATTATTCAAAATGGTATTTATTTTCACTTACACTATGTATACATTTATAAACAGTACGATTGAGGGATCCTCAGAGCAAAGACTCAGAGAGATTTATCATAAATGCTGTTGAGGAGCAAGAACACCAGCTGGTGAGTGATGGACAAAGCAATTCATCAGAAGTAGAAACCGCAGAGGACAAAGAGTCGTGGTCTGTTGATGATAGCCAGCCATCACAAAGCTCCACAGACTCCAACTCCACAACTTCCTCTTACAATACAGGTGAAAAAAAAATCTTGTCTTTTTTGGTGTTAGACATCAGTTAAACATGAATAATACCTAAGGATATTTTCTGTTATCAGGGAGCACTGAGACTGAATATACCTGTAGTATCTGTGAAGACCAAACAGGAAGTGAAGATGGAAGCCCAGGGAGAAAGGTGTTGGATACACCTCCATCAGGGTTTGTATATTGGATATTTAATTTGTATTTGTAAATTAAACATCTTAAAGAGATAGAATCTTAATTTTTGGGTGAACTATCATTTACTCACCCTCAAGTTGTTCCAAACCTGTATGAATTTCTCTCTTATGATGAACACAAAAGAAGAATATGGGTAACCAAACAGTTGCTGGTCCTCGTTGACTTCTATATTATGAATAAAAATAAAAAATACTTTGGCAGATATTGTTTGGTTACCGACATTCTTCAAAATATGATGACAGAATTTTCATTTTTGGGTGAACTATCCCTTTAAGATGTACCTGTGTGCAAGCTTGTAATTCGTTTTTATGTTTTACTAAATCTTCAGATCAGGAATTCTTCTTAAAGACCCCATGCTTGGAGCTTTTCCAGCTGCATGGAAAAAGCATTTTCCTTTCAGACACACGCTGACAAAAACACCAATACTGCCTGTGCGTTCCCCACCCCCGCGGGAAACAGACAGCCTGATCCTCAACCCTTCTCTGCTTACATCTCCTTCTCAAGGTCTGAGCCGTTCTCTCCATCCCGAAGGACGAGAAGCACTACAAAGTAAAGATGATCCATACAGGCTTTCACACGTTATTAGATATGCATTATATTCTATACTACTGTAGACTAGCATGTATACTATTTAATATTTTATGAATAAAGTACTTTCTACAATTTATAATATAATAGAACAAAAACAGTTGGGCAAAATAGGCTTAGAAACAAATGTGCTCATTACTTGCAGTGTGAAATTACAAACAAGACTGGAATGCTGGAATGCTGACTGAACAATATTTTTTATCATAACAGCATTATTCGAGGACGTGTGGGTCACCCCAGAATCTACCATCTTAAAAAGTCCCAGTCTGCAAAGCAGTTTTGGAAATGACTCAGTAAGGCCAAACTTGTGATTTTTAGTTGCCTGTGGGGTCTAAAAGTCTGAGATCACAATTAAAATTTGGGTAAAACTACACATAACAGTGTGCAAAAAAGGCTTACATGCCCTAAAATTTTAAACATAAATAAATTTGAGACCATTTTAAGTGTAGGAAAAATGCAACTGTGCATTAGGGGTAACTTTTTTTATATTGTTCTCACATAATGTGAACAAGCTCAGGTCTCTGTGGGTTAAACAGTTTCACACAGAAAACAGGATTTTCAAAAGTGTAAAATCTGGATGTTATGCATGATGAAAAGATGAATAGATTAAAAGGTTGTGCACTTTGTGACACTGATCATTTGTACAGGAATAAAAACGTTAACTAAAAACATGCTGAAAGGACAATATTGGAATTAGAAAAATACCAAATTTTTACTAGTGGAATTGTGGACCCCATTGTATGTTATTTTGATGAGATATTGTTTTACAGTGAGTCCTCTATTTATGGTATCTTCTCTTGCCAATACTTTGAATTAGGAGACTGTCATGAGTCCTGGAAATAGCAGCTATCTGTACTTGAAAAGTGAGGAAGGGAACAAAAGTTCTGAAGATGAAATGCCAGAACAACTCATTCCTCTGAAAAGAGCAAGAAAAGGATATACACACAGGCGCACTTCAAGAGCAGGACGTGTTACAACGCAGCCAAACCCAAAGAAGAAATGTGTGAATGGCTTCATTATGTTCTGCCGAATGAACAGAAAATTATATATCAGGTGTGTATACTACTCTTAGACTAATCTAAATATATTTAAATATATAATCCTTTAAATGTCAGACACTGTTGATATTATTTGCGAACAGATCCTATCCTGGCATCCCGTCCACTACAGTCACTAAAGAGTTAGCCAATCTATGGCACATCTTACCCAAGAGGGAGAGACGTTTGTACTGGTAGGCTCTCTGAATTCTCTAAACTTCATACTGGCTTATCTGTTGCATTGCAATTTCATTTAAACCTCTATCCGTTTTTAGCCTGAAAGCCTGGAGCTTCAGTTGCCAGCAGAACCGCAATGTGCGCATTCAAGCACACAAGGCAGAAATCAAGGCAGAATGCTCTGTGCCCAGTCCACTGCACATGTTACTGGCCTATAGAGAAGTGTATGAAGCTGTCCAATGAAGGTCTTCACATTTCAGCCACCTACCGTACTGAGAATATGTGCTGGAAAGGTCTAAGAAAGGCAAGCCAAACTGACTACTGGTCTTCAAACAACTGCGTTTTATAGTTCAATACTGCTTTAATCACTGTTGTGATTAAACAATTGCATCTCAGGCATTTTAAAATAACTTATTTATTGTGTTAAGTATATTTTTATTGTTCTAATGTTTCTAACCATCACAGAGCATATTTACATTTTCAGTGTTTTTATATACGTTTTTCAGCATTTTTCATTGTGACTTTACATTGTTTGATAAAACATATCCTGACTTTTATTACTTATTTATAATAGATGGCAATTGTTAAGTATCTATCTTTGTATATATATTTATATATTTATTATAATGTTTTATCTTAAGCTGTTTTATAGCTTTTTTTACAGCCTTAACCTAATTATTCACTAAGAAGCCTTAGGGGAGCTGTACTGTTTCCCAAGAGAGTTACCAACCTTATGAAAGTTGTTCTGGTTTGTAGATACTGTGCTGTTATTAAACTTTGACTGAGTTCAGTTTGTTTGGCTTTTCGTTTTTTTTCAAACTCCAGAAGAACTGGAACGCTGTCACTTAAAAGTACATATCCTCTGTCCCTTAATGTGTTTGTTCATTAAAGATTCTGGCTAACAGAGTTTTAAAAGTAATGCACTACAATGTTGCATTACTCCTTAAAAAAGTAACTGCGTTACATTACTTTTGCTTTACTTTTTCTCATCCGGGCTGGGCTGTTTCTATTTATAACAACAAAAAGTTCTATTTTTGGGAAATGTAAAGGCCCTTTTACACCAAAAGTGAAATGAATAAGCTTCAGGCTGAAGATAAAGCAAATTCACGCCTGTACAGTAGAGGATGCAGCTAAAAAAAAAAAAACAAGCCTTTCAGCTGTGCTGCCATTCTGGATTACAAAAGAATAGGATGCAGGAGAAGTAGTAAATGAGCAAATGTATGCTCACATTTAGTCTAGAACTACAATAACCATCATGTTTACCCATGATGCCTCTGCAATTACTTTCAATTTCTCTCAACATGGTGACAGGAGAGCTGTCAGTCAATACACGGGGAAACAAAGTAACTTGCATTACTTATTTGAAAAAGTAACTCCAATATTTTGTTGTAAATTTAAAAGTAATGCGTTACTTTATTAGTTACTTGAAAAAGTAATCTGATTACCTAACTCAATTTACTTGTAAAGCGTTGCCGCCAACACTGCTGGCTAATTTCATTAAGCTTTCAGTTACAGGATTTCTGCAGGTCTTAAAAAGGTCTTATAAAGTCTTCATTCGCCCTTACACAAATTAAGGCTTTAAAAAAGTCTTGAATCAGAGAAGAAAGTCTTAAATTTCATAAAGTTATGGCATTAAAATGTTGCATCTATTGCAAAAAAAATGTGTATCTTCCTACTTTTCCAATACAAATATTGAAACATCTTTGATACATTTACTTGAGATGCAAAAAAAGTGAGTTTATGCTTAAAACAAGAACTACTTATAGTCGTTTTGTATCTCCAGACCAGTAAATGCATCTTGATTTAAGAATATTCAGACAATTGCACTGGAAAAAAAGACAAAAATCCTGAGCAAGAATGTCACTTTCTTGCAGTGTGATCAGAAGATACAGTAAAAGTATGTCCATATTCTAGTGGTTGAGAGCAGAGGTCAATTAAAAAGTAAAGGATATCGGTTGGAAGTTGTATTTTCAAACTGTAGAAGTGTTGCTAATACAACTAATTGTTTTTTTTTTCTCCATTGACATTTCGAGAACATATTGACTTATTGTGTTCCCTTCAATCTATTCCTTACATTTTCTTTACTTGGTCTTAAAAAGGTATTGAAAAAGTCTTACATTTACATTCATAAAACCTTCAGTTACTAGTGGTTCCATTTAATACATTTTAACATTTTAAATTCATTCTGCAGATTTTATCTCCTAAATCGGGAAGAAAAAAAAGTCTGCCTCTATGCAGATTTGTAGTCTTTGCTTCCATCCCTGCATTACTCCTCCCCTCCAGGTGTGTTTAAAATGTTGCTGATTTTGTGTAGTTGTGCAACTGCACAGAAGGACTCTTCTCTCAGATGCTGGTTGCTAATACGAAGCTTCAACACTTCAGCCAGAAGAGCCACCTTGTCTCTCTTCTCCTAATTCAGAGGACAGAGGAACAAATTGTGCCCATGAGCGGGTTTGTCCTCTATGAGGGCACGTAGTTCACCTTTCTCATTTATTAACCGCTAATGAGTCTCACCTTTAGAAGATCACTACTCAGTCGCCTAAGCATCCCTTCCAGGTGAGAGAGTTGGTCGGGAAAGTCAATGAATACGTCACTGCTAAAAATAACAATGCAAGTCAATTAATAGTCATGCAGTGTATTATTCAAAGAAAGAATTACACATCAGTAGCCGTTTTAAAATTAAGATTAAAAACTTACTCCGTATCTTCTCCACTGCAATAAGCACTGGAATGGTGGATCTTGTAGCTTCCACGGGATGGTGTGTCTGGCCTGCTTGGTACAGGACTCACTTCTGACAAAAAGGTTGCCATCCTTTGTGCTGTAAAAATATTGTAACCATAGAGTCATTTTAATGCTATGACTACTATTAATAATGTGCCCTCATAATCTTTAATCAAACTAACTTCCCCTCCATCTTGCAATGAAATATCATCACTTCTCTGATGACATATTTACTGGTACAGGACAACCTGTCACTCACATGGGATCACAGTAATAGGGTGCAACAATTGGCTTTCAGAAGTAAAAAAATCCTCCATTCATTTTCTCCTTAAAGGGATAGTTCACCCAAAAATGAAAATTTGATGTTTATCTGCTTACCCCCAGCGCATCCAAGATGTAAGTGACTTTGTTTCTTCAGTAGAACACAAATGATGATTTTTAACTCCAACCGTTGCCGTCTGTCAGTCAAATAATACGAGTGGATGGGAACTTCTACTGTAAGAGTAAATAAAACTTTCATAGACAAATCCAAATTAAACCCTGCGGCTCGTGACGACACATTGATGTCCTAAGACACAAAACGAACAGTATTTATATCATTTTTTAACTATAATACACCACTATGTCCAACTGCATTCAGCATTCACTTAGTGAGGTCTGATCGCGTCAGTAATGGCAGTAATGTCTCGCCCATATACTTCAATGAGTGCGAGACATCACTGCCGTTGTCAGAGCGCGATCAGACCTCACTAACGAATGCTGAACGCAGTTGGACATAATGGTGTATTAGAGGTAAAAAATTATATAAATACTGTTCGGTTTCTCACACAAACCGATCGTTTCGTGTCTTAGGACATCAATGTGTCGTCACGAGCCGCAGGGTTTAATTTGGATTTGTCTATGCGAGTTTTATTTACTCTTATAGTAGAGGTTCCCATCCACTCGCATTATTTGGCTGACAGACGGCAAAGGTTGGAGTTAAAAATCATCATTTGTGTTCTAGTGAAGAAACAAAGTCACCTACATCTTGGATGCGCTGGGGTAAGCAGATAAACATCAAATTTTCATTTTTGGGTGAACTATCCCTTTAAGGAAATTGATTTTGAACAATAACTTATAAACATTTAAAGACAGAGCTACTGTGAGCTACAAGGTTGTTAATCCATGACATCTGCTGAAGCTGTCAGCTCACATCATTTCAGCTTATTTTTAAAATAATGGTGTTTAACAGTAGAATTCCAGGTGAAAAACTACATTACCCATGATGCAGCACTAAAAAGCAACACTAGCTCTGCCCACTCCCATGAAGTACTGCAAATGACATAGTAGATCTCTCTACATTCTCAAAATGCTTAAAATGTTTGTGTACATATGTATGTATGTATGTATGTATGTATGTATGTATGTATGTATGTATGTATGTATGTATGTATATATATTATATATATATATATATATATATATATATATATATATATATATATATATATATATATATTATATATATATATATATATATATATATATATATATATATATATATTTATGCATATTTTGCAATAAACTTAAAACTTACTGATTTTATACATACAATCAATATTTGTAAATGAGTAGTTTTAAATTTCGCCATCATTTATAATTTGATTATGTTGTTCGCAATGCTTCAAAGGATTGTAGTTCTTTCCCCTCACTAAAAAATGTTAATGTATAGTCTTGTACTTTTGTTTTTTGATTTTTTGCTTCAAATCAAAGTTTATAGTGTTGTTATTCACCTCTTAGCTGATTGGCTTGGTTCAACTCTTTAATGAAGGCTATGGGAAAAATTAATGAAAAAAATACCTCCAGAACCAGTGCTGCTGAAAAAGGGGGCAGGCGCTGTTGCACTCTATAGTAAACAACAACAATCCAACCATCCAGTCAGTTCCCGATGGACAAAATCAAGTCCCGCCCTAAATTTTTTTTCTTGCTCGAGGAGCCGTTTCACTCAGATATACGTCACAATAGGGAAGACTATTGCAACTTCCGTTTAATGTCGACTATAAATGATTAATTTAACGGATTTGTTCAAAAACACAAATCCATTCAGGAACAAAACAACTAAACCGTTATTTTATGAGTGAATCATTGACTCATTGTTTAAAAATTCTGATTCATTCAGGAACAAAAACCACCATTTCCTGCTTGGAGAACCTTTATTCTGCTTCATTTTTAACCATTTTCGTTAAAAAAAATAACATCTGAATATAAATATCACTTGAAGGAAACTTACTTCATACATCCACTATTGGCACTCAAAAAAGTGAGAAAAGCTCTAGCATTATTTGTTTGCACATGACACATGATTTGATATTTTTTATCTAATGCAATGGCATTTATACATTTGTAAGTGTCAAAACTCAAAAATGTTGGGGGCCACTGTATGTTACTGTATTCATTTATTCTTTGATACTTACTCTCATACTCTTGAGCTGCTTGAACTAGACTATTCCAGTCAAGATCATAGGCCATGCTTGGCAGGGGCATGAGATCAGGATCAGGATGTTGGTCTCTGTCCCATACGTCTGATTCAGCCTGCTCAGGCAATTCCCCACATTCTAGGAAAAGACAACCATGTGAGTGCTATTGAATAAAAATAAAATATAAAAATCCTCCATAATCTCTTCAAGACAAGGTAATACTAGTTGAAGAGCAATTGATAAAACCATCAATATATATGTAAACCGGAACAGTAAAATAAATATTATTTTTATTATTACAATGAAGTTATGCCTCATAGAAGGAATAACTCTTGCCTGTTTGATGTGTTTGCAGGTGGAGATGGACGGGTGTGGGCGTGGGAGTTTCCGGGTATGATTGCTGAGCAGGACTAAATAACGACGGACCTGACATTTGCAAACTGCTGCAAAGCCCTGCCTCTTTTTGTTGAGGTGATGACTAGAAAGAGACAGTAAACACATTGCAACATGGCAACACTGCTCAACATACCAATACTCAGCAGAACAATACCTGCTTTTTCCACATTATTGTACTAGGCTGTCAGGTTGTTTAGGGTCATACTGCTGAATGTGAGCCCAATACATCACGTACCGAATCACCCTGAGCGCAGTCCTCTGTGTCGTCCATCACAATGAGTTTTTTCAAGTCCTCCACCATTGTGCTCTTGCGAGCGGGCCGCGGGGAACATGCTGCTCGCAGTGATGCGATCACTCGAGGCTGACCAAACACATTCTTTGAGTTCACATCCACCTGACTGAAAAACATATGTTAAGCCACCAAAAAAATGAACTACTAACAAAATTCAGATACTGTAATTATTTTTTAAGTTTGTGGGTAACACTTTACAATAAGGTTATCATTAGTCGATGAATTAGGTTCAATAAACATTTTTACAGCATTTATTTATTATTTTATAATTTTACCTGTATATATTAAATCTTCTGTATAACATCTAAAAAAAAAACTGATAACATCTAAAAAAAAAAAAAGACAATCTGATCACTGAATGCTGCAATTGACAAGCAAAATCAAGAACTTATTGTAAAGCATTACTGCTTATAGTAGCAACAATTTAAAGTACATTTTTAATTGCTACACTACTATACAATACTATTAGCTATTGTTATGATAATGGTACATTAAAAATAAAAAGTATATCCCATAAATATATCTTCTTACCTTTTTATATGGTTGTGGTCGCCGTTTCTGACACCACCGGTTTCTCTATGCAGTGTGTAGTGTATCTTCTTCTGTTTTGGGCTGCAGTCTGGTTGGGTCTGGCTGACTTGTAGTTGACAGGACCGGTCAGGGTCACCTTGAGATGGTTTGATGCCAGTGTCAACACCCACATGACTCGCTTTTTCTAGTTTTGGACAAAACATTGCGGGCTGGTCTGCTCTAGACTGTCGTTCAGGGAAGAGATGTAGTGTGTTAATAGAAATATAATCCGGGGTAGAAGTATCCTCAGTGAATGTCAGTCTCTGCCTCCATGGAAGTTGGTCATTTCTGGGAGGTTTTATATTGGGTTCCTGCAGATTGAACCAACTGTAGTCCTGGTTCTTGATGAGATGGTCCTCTCTTAGCTGGAGTTGGCTGAAGTGCTCCTTGCCATGTTGATTGGATGTTGGTGAAGATACCACAGCTCTCATCAAAGGAGGCTTTTTCACCACGGAGGTTTTAACCTCTTGCGGTTTGGAACACAAAGGGCTGGTAGAAATAAAACACAAAGACCACAGACACAAACATATTGTAGACACATAAAAGCAAAGAATTAGGTAAGCGGTGCATGCATTGCAAAAGGACTGCAAGCATAAAGAAAAAGCCATTTTAAAAATATAAAATTCCATTTCGAATGTCCTTTTTTTGCTCTGACATTGTTAATTTACAGCAAATCAGAACTCCATTGACGGATGGTGACTGGAAGGTATAGATTGAATTTAGGGTCAGGGAACAACTCTATACAATGTGGTGGGAATGTCCCACTTTTTACAGACTGTCCCACCCCTCCCCGTGGGATCCCATGGGTAGGAGGGGAAGGAGGGGTCTGGAGGTGCAAGAATATTACAAGTATTGAATCGCATAGATGTTTCCTGGATGAAAACTCATTGTGAGCCATCATAGAAAGTCATACTGGTTTAATCTCACATTTTTTCATAAAACGTTATACAATCTTTAATTTTGACATGATATATGCATCTCACCTGGGTTTGAGAACAGCAGTTTTAGAGCATGGAAGAGGCAATGTGAGAGAGCGGAACTCCTTCAAGTTGTTTGTGGATGAAGACTTTTTTGTGGACTGCGCAGCTTCCCAGTGCTTTGATCGTTGGATTTTTGGACTGTAGAAGCCCGGCTGTGTCAGCGGGTGCTGCTTACGACTGTTCCTGGGGGACTCAGCAATGTTCTTGGCATCTTTACCATTCAACCACAAGTCATTAGCGTAGGGTGAAAAAGCACTTGATTCTCTATTTGGCTGGAGAAAATGTGCCTACAAAACAAAAAGAAGATTTGTTTACGATATATTGCCATCAAGAGTCAAAAAGCAATGGTAAACAGTAACACAGTAGTTTCTCTCACCCATTTTTCAAGTAGGCTAACTTTACTTTACAACATTATAATTTTTGGGGAATTTTTACTTCATAAAACATATTCGACTTACTACTACACTGCATTTCAGAGATTTCCGTACCTTTGTTTATTCTGAAATTCAACACCCAACCGATCCACAAATTGCATGATTTATTTGTGAATTTGACTGATCCAAAACAACTCAGTTCTAACCATCAGTAGACTACAGTAGACATTAAAACCTTATCCATTTAAATAGATAATATGAGAAGAGGCTGGAGTACAAAATGAAATGAAATGAAATGGAAATGAAACTCACTCTTGGCAAGCTGTTGTAAGACACTTTCTGCTGGTCCTGCAGACCCTCCCTCTGGCCTCTTCTTTCCCTGCCAAGCAATGAGCGAGTGGCTGTTACCATATGCCATTCTCCTTCTGAAATATATGATGAAATTGCAGAGGCAAATTGCACTTAGTGAAATGAAATACTGACTGAATGTTATCACTAATAAAAGCACACAGAACCTGCTATCAGACCTGTATTGTTTTTAGATCTGGAGGGGTTTAATCTTGTGAACTCCACTTGCTCATTTGTAGGCCAATCTAAGCTGTCTTGCATGGGTGAACAATCATAGGAACTGAAAAAGATGAAGTGATTTTCACCAGGTCAAAGTATAATGATTATCAAATATTGTAAAAGATTACATCTCACCTTACGAGGCTGGTATGTCTGAACTCAGAACTGAAGTGTAGAGGTGGTGTTTGTGGAGGAGTTGTAGCACAATCCAAGTCCCAGAACAATGCAGCCATGTTCCTGGATTCCAAGTTATTATCCAAGATATATGCAGCATCCAAGATGATTTCCAAACATAAGAATTTTCATTTAAGAAACCCTTCCTGAAGTCATCAGAAATGTGTTATAGATCGGGAGGACCAAATGATGGTACAGACTGCTCCAATTCAACTGAGCTAGCAGGGAAAGCAGGGAAAGAACTGTGTGGGCTCTTCAGCAGCTGAATGGAACAGAGGATGGGATTGTGTTGCCTGGTCTGTTGACTGTTAGGACTGTGCTTGTTTGCTCCAGGCAACATGATGCTGCTGTGTACACTGCAATAAATTAAGAATAGAAGTTTAACATTCAGTATGTGGCTTCTAGTATATTAGCTACAAATCCTACTGAAAACATGTATGTAAATGAATGTTTTTGTCCACAAATTCAAGTTGCAGCAAAATGTCAACAAACAAAATACTAACAAATTTTGAATCCATCAATTCTCAAAACCACTTATCCTATGTGGGGTCACAGGGATGCTGGAGGCTTTGAAATTCATATTAATAATAATAAATATTTAAAATAGTTATGTCTGAAAAACAAACTACAATTTAAAAATGTTGTATAGCAGTGTTTCACTACTGGTTTCTAGACTTTTGAACCTCACTGTATTTGTTGAGCGTCTTTTTTTTTTTTTTTTTTTTTTCCAATAAACTAATTTACGTTTTATCATATTTGCATTAATAATAAATATATGTGTTAGCAGGAACCATCAGAGTCCATGCAGCATTAGGTCATGTAGATGATTCAATAATACAATTGCCATGTACTGTCTTTTAGAGTATTAACTAAATTTAGTACATACTTGGTCGCCGTGATTTTGCCAAGATATGCATTCTAAATTTAGTTAGGAAACAAAGCCTAAACTACTTTGTGAAATCGCGTTCACCGTAGTGACTCATGTAGTTACCTTGTAGCTTGTACATGTATGCATATTTGCTGCTGCAGACCAAGAAAGCATGAAGATATCCCAATACGATCAGTGTTGGGGTAACGCATTACAAGTAACGCAAGTAATCAGATTACTTTTTTCAAGTAACTAGTAAAGTACGCATTACTTTTAGATTTACAACAAAATATCAAAAAGTAACAAGTTACTTAGTTTTCCCATTAAGAGGCTGACATCTCTCCTGTCCCCATGTTGAGAGAAATCAGGAGTAAAGTTGCTCTTCCTTAAGCATGAGGCTTATTCATTTCACTTTGGTGTGAAAGGGTCTTTACATTTGCCAAAAATAGAACTTTTTTGTTGTTGTTGTTGTTGTTAAAAACCAAACAAGCAAGCCCAGGTAAGAACAAGTAAGGCAAAAGTAATGCATTACTTTACATAAAAAGTAACACAATTAGTTTCTTTTTTATGGAAGAACTGCAATATTGTAACGCATTACTTTTAAAAGCATCTTTCCCCAACACTGAAAAAGAGTGTGTTGCATCTCTATTTAGAGTAATTCACCTGCATCTACGGTTTCTGCTCCAAGATTGCCAAAACTCCTCTCTTTTACAACAGTCAGATGGTAAACATCAACATGAAAGGATGGTACATAACATTCTTAGCATAGGAACAGAACAGATCTCTAAAAGAGAGCATAAAATTATGTATTAGTTGGGGGTTGGACGTTCATTGGCTCATTTCACAGGCGAGTCAAAATTTAATAGATAAAAGTACCAAAAGAACAACATTCAAAATATATATTAGCATAAAATTAAATACAGAATATATAATGTAAAAAAACCTACTATATTAATTTTTTTTAATAAGTTTATATATATTTTTTGTTTAAATCTTATACGCACCAATGTGAGTCATCAGATAAAAGCTTTTGTAAGGTTTTGAAAGATGAGGGGGGGGGGGACATTACATCATGTTTATGTTTATTGTGCTGACATTCAAACACTTTACAAAATTACCTGGCATGAAAAAAAGAAAGAAAAAAATAGATTCTATAATTATTAATCACAGCAACCCAGAAACCAGAACTGCAAAAACAACACAGACAAAATAACAAAGCTCCCAACATAATGATCACAAATCATGTAATTATTATGTACTTATTATACAGTACAAAACCTCAATAATGTGAGATCAAATTAACAGTGCAAACAGTGAATTTGTGCATAAATAGTACTGGCTCAAATATCCCAGCCACCATTCTCATGTTGAATTGGCAGTCATCTATTTGATATTGACAGAGACCGTTTAGCTGCTTACAGAGTGACATACTGTATTCCTCTTTTGCAGCTCATGCGTGCATGCAAAAAAAAAAACAAAAAACAACAACAACAACAAAAAAAACACAGGAATGTGAAACATAACATTAGTTTAAACTTACTGTGCTTAATGTGAATTAAAATAGTGCTTTATCAAGACAGAATGCAAAACACCTTTCCCACGTTTACATTACTTTGGGAGCTATGCAATGTTATTAAAACAGTACTGAGAACAATGCATAAGAGGTCTTTGTTGTTTTGTGATTCGATTTAGCTTCAGTTTATCTGACTGTTAGTAGTGTGCACTTCGATTCAGTTCATCCCCATCCAAATTAGAGCCATTTGGTCACAAATGTAAAATAAAACGAAGGAAAAATATCTGACAACTATAACAGACAGACTATGGTGGTTGATTAGTATTTAAAAGCACTTCACACCTTTCAAAACAACATGGGTGTAATGATTTTCATCTGCAGGGTTAATGTTCCTAAAACTAAGCTAATCTTTTACTCACCAACCCGTAAGAGCAAACTGCTTAAATAAAACAAAACAAATAATCTATTTACAGTGTAAAAATACATACAGCGGTTCCAAAGTAGTGAAAATGACTAAATAGTGAGGGGCTTACAACATCAGCAGGTAAATTCACAGGCTTAGATGTTCATCAGTAGGACTTGCATTAAATGTTGAGGCCAGTCAGTCCATTCAATCATTTCATTCTCTCCAACCTTCACCTATTCTCCACGTAGAAAAAAAAACATAGAGGGCAATTAGGCAGTCTGTGCAGAAAATGACAATTCCAAAGATCCACAATGCCCTTCATTTTTCTGGAAGCATGTTGGTCAGAATGTCAATAAAATTGTCCAGGCCCCAGAGGTACCCATCCTCTCTGTTGCCCTCCACCCACGGGCTGCGATGGTCCAGGGTGAGAGGGGGCGTCATGGGCACAGTCTTTCCAAAGTCTATCATCCAGATTCCAGCCTTACCAGTGAGGTCATGGACAAATAACAAGGAGCTGCCCACCACCTACAGAAAAACACAGCAAAACCATCCTTATTAGAGCCTGTATTTTACATCAGCTATGGAATGAAGAAGAACAAAACGAAGATGCATCTCACCTCATGTGCTTTGAAGAAATCTGATTTTTCCAGCACGGCTCGTAGTTCCTTCAACCGTTGGTGGTAGCTTCTCTGTGAACAGAGGAGCCTATCAATTAACTTGTTTACATAATAGTTTACAAATGGATTAATGGTTAAAAAGGCAGTTCCTCCAGGCAGAGAAACCATTATTTTAACCAAACAACAATTATTAATAAAAACTAGATTCAAAATGTTTAAAAGCAAGCAGTAAAGAGGATAAAATACAATATTTCATTTTTATGTATATGCACACATATAATATTTTTACATTTACCTGCTTATATTTTGCCAAAATAGTTTCAACATGAAAAAAAAAGTGCATTTTATTCAAAAGAAATGCCTAGTTTGCCTTCATAATTATAATTATTAACAAAAAACTACATATATATATATATATATATATATATATATATATATATATATATATATATATATATATATATATATATATACATATATATACATACACATATATACATACACATACACATATACACATACACATACACATACACATACACATACACACACATACACATATACATACACATACACATATACACATACACATACACATACATATATACACATATACACACATACATATATACACACATACACATATACACACATACACACAAGACTAAGTTTAATATAACATCTGTTTTACTTAAACATGAAAGGTTTATAACTTATACACATTTTTCAGTTTTACTCAAATTAGGGTGATGCAAAAATGAGTACACCCCACAACAAAAACTGCTACATCTAATACTTTGTATGGCTTTCATGATTTTTAATGAGGGCACCAAGACTTCTAGGCATGGAATGAACAAGTTGGCGACATTTTCCCACATCTACCTTTTCCATTCTTCAAGAATGACCTCTTTTAGAGACTGGATGCTGGATGGAGAGTGATGCTCAACTTGTCACTTCAGAATTCCTCATAGGTGTTCGATTAAAGACTATAGAATAACACAAGACGTGTCACTCGTATTGTTTTGAATGGGAGAAAGTGTAACGCGCAATATGCCGGAATAAGTCCCGCCTTCTAAATAAGAGCCAATCGCCGACTGGTAAAGTCACGTGTCACTTCATCGGCCGTTAGCAGTGTTGCAAACTTAGCGACTTTGTCGCTAGATTTAGCGACTTTTCAGACCCCTTTAGCGACTATTTTTCAAAAAAGCGCCTAGCGACAAATCTAGCGACTTTTTAGACAAACCTCAGTAACTTTTCAAATGTCACCAGCACTGTCCTGTGAGCGTGAGATCTTGCTTTCCCGCTGCCGTCACACCTCTCTCAGCATCTACTCTGTTTATTGGATGAGAGAAGCAGCAGCACGAGTGCACGCTGACAGACGTGAATGAGCGAGCTACACACGAGCACACAGTGTTGCACGGACCAAACACTATTTGTGATCCTTTGTTTTATAATTAAAGAATTTAGTTTGATGGTTTTGATTTTCATTTTTCTTGCGTGCTTATCACTTATATTACTCACTATTACAGAGCCTTAGTTCAATTTACAAATATATAAAAATGTCATTCATTATATCATACTCGTTCTGTTGCCGGACAAAAAAATAAACATTTATATAGGCTATATATATATATAGGAAACGAGAACAGCTTTATTTGACATTCGGCTATATTATATTATATTATGTTGTATTAAAATACAGTATGTGAGCACGGTCTGCGCATGCGCATTAGCTTGATCCAGCCTGAAAAACACTTTTTTTTTTGTCATGGTTCGAGCATTTAGAAACTAAATTTATGAGTCAGTTGTTGTTAGATTTCATTTGTGATTTCAAATTTGAAATTTAATCGTAAGGTTGGCGAACAGTTTTGGAGAATTTAACCCTTTCGACCGTGAGTTTAAAATATTGTAACGTTAACTGTCCCCCCAGAGTGAGTTTTTTTAAGGTGACCGTTATTTTAGAACGTTCGCCTTTAATGTTTCCATAGCGACGCGTCTTGCGTGTCACGAGCGCTGAATGCAACAACAATAACACTGTATGACAGATAGATCACTATTATTTAGTTTTTCCTTTTTTATTTAAAATATTCGCAAAATTGCTTACCATGTCATCAACTATCTGATATTCCGATTCTCAAATATGTGTAAGTGAGTGTGCTTTGTCGTTTTAAAACCTTTATAAACGAGCTTTATCTTGATCTATAATGCGAGATGGGCGCCACCATCTTAGTTTGCGCTGCAGTTCACAGAATCCTGTCAGTCGGATTTACAGCAAGTTAATTCATCTTTTTTTTCCGAAATATATGCAAGTAAGTGGCTGGTGAACTGGAAGAATAATAGAGTAAACTTTATAGTTACTTAGGCCCATTATGTGTGTCTGATATGAATAAATGTCGCCAAATTATATTTGTTATTGCTGCTTCCACTGATGTCAGACATCAATGTGTAAATTATAAACGCTTAATGTATTGTTTTAATGGTGCTTATGCATATTTAAATGTCTGAAACCTTAAAATAAACATTATGTGCCTGAAAACACTGCATAGCTGTGATATATGACAAGAGCTGCGCGCGTCCGTCTTGTAGCCAGAGCGCGAAAGCAGTTTGAATCGGGCAGTTATGTGACGTCGCTGAACGTTCGAAATCCCATATGTGGTACCGTACGCCCAGGGGCACTGAAATAAAAATCCCATATGTGGGACCGTACCGCTCAAAGGGTTAATGTTTCCCCATTCAAATATTGCATGATGCCCAGGATGCCCGAGAGGCGTTTCAAAGATGGCCGCCGAGTGAAATGACTTGTCTTAAAGGGACTTTGGTTCAGATCAGGAGCCAATGAATCACTTTCACCCTGTTCCTTTTCAGAAATCCAACAGTGGCCTTAGATGTGTGTTAAGGATCATCGTCATGTTGGAAAAGTGCACAACGACCAAGGGCACGGAGTGATGGTCATCTCTTTAGAGTAGTACATCTCTGAATTCATGATGCCATCAATGAAATGCAGCTCCCTGACACCAGCAGCACTTATGCAGCCCCACATAAGGACACTGCCACCACCATGTTTCACTGTAGAGAACATGCATTTGTCTTTGTATTCCTCACCTTTGCGACGCCATACAGTTTTGAAGCCATCAGTTCCAAAAACATTTATCTTGTTCTCATCACTCCAGAGTATAGTGTCTTAGTAATCTTCATCTTTGTCAGCATGGGCCCTGGCAAACTCTAGATGGGCTTTTTTGTGCCTGTGCTTTAGGAGAGGCTTCTTTCATGGACGGCACCCATGCATGCCATTCCTCTGCAGTGTACACCGTATTCTGTCACGGGAAATAGTCACCCCAGTTTGGCTTTCTACTTCTTTAGATAACTGCAGTGAACTTGCATGCTGATTTTCTTCAACCCTTCTCATCAGAAGACGCTCCTGTCGAGATGTTAACTTCTGTGGACGACCTGGACATCTCTGTGAGATGGTTGCAGTTCCTTCTTTTTTACATTTTTGTAACACTTTTGCTACAGTATTCTGACTGATAAGTAAAGCTTTGCTGATCTTGTAGCCTTCACCTTTCTGGTGTAAAGAAATTATTTTGTGATATTTCTCTTCCATGTGGTGCCATTGCTGACAGCATGAAATGGGAAGGGGTTTTAACCATAGACTGTAAAAAAAGATGGACGTCGCTTCCTTCCATTGTATTGAACTGAAGCCAAAATGGGCTGATGAATGGGCGCTGACACGTTACGCAATACGTCAAAAAAAAAAAAAGTTTGGAGCCTGGGCATGCGCAGAAGGAATCGTCAGTTGAGCCGGAGGCGGAGTCGCGATATCAAACTTCCGCCCAGACGACTGCGTCATCATTCTAGTATTTTAAATAGACTATAAAAATTATACACAATTTAAAAGTCTACCTATAAAATAATAGGCTATTCTGTTTCTAGAGCAATAATATTTTTGAAACAAATTCAGTAGATAAAATCAATATAATATGCCACTAGGAACAACTCTAAATCGTCAGAAACGTTCCTGCCATTTTAAATCAAGTTCAACTAACGTTACAGGAAATCGATTGCTGTAATTAGAGTAAGCTATCATTAGTTTTGTCCTGCTAATTATTATTTTATACCCATAAAAATAATAAGTAACTGCCAGATAACGATCACCTGCTTTTTCCCGACATGGTTAACATTAGGTGTGTTATCTTAACTAATAACATTTATTAATTAGCTTATAACGCCCACATTTGATGTTACAGAAAAAAAGTTCAGTGATCCGTCAGATCCTGTAGGTCGGTTAGTACAGTTTACTGCTGAACAACTCATTTTGTTGGTGTTAATGACAAAGAAATCGAAAATTAGCAGTTAGTTAATACATCTTCAATCTCCCCTCGAAGCTCCGACAGTCCTCAGACAACCTGTCAATCAACTTCGAATCATGACGACACGCCCCGTTTTTATAGAATCAAATTGCTAGCTAAAATCTAAATCATCACAAAAACGAACAATTGAATATATATCAGTGTGATAACAACTACCTTAAATGACCAAAACCATCTTTCAGAAAGTTTTATTTGAAGCAGAATTTATTTTTAAGTTTTCACTGAAGTCTCATTTGACTGCATTGAGAGGGCGGGGTTTATGACCTGTACTGCATCCAGCCTCCAGGGGGCGATCAAAGAGCCCGTGGCTACACTTTTCAGAACGTATGAGACACACCCGGTTTTAACACCCTTTTATAGTCAACTGTCTGCCGGACTCCTGTGTAATGAATAATTAGACTCACCTGTGGTTGAATTCTTGTTAAACTAGACATTTGTGGTCTAAAATTTAGCTTTGCTCCAGAGACTTTCAGTGGGGTGTACTCATTTTTGCATCACCCTAATTTGAATAAAACTGAAAATTTTGTTCTCCAAGTTATATTATTAACCTTACTTTCATGTTATAAGTTAAACAGATGTTATATAAAACTTAGTCTTGTCAACATTTTGGAAATTGTTTTTGTGTTCATTGAAATATTGTTTAAAATGTTACTTTTCAAAGGGGGTGTACTCATTTACACAACTTAAAAAACTGACTTGATTTTCACAAGTAAACAAATTTGCGACAGCTGAATGTAACATTTCTAACAAGCCAAACATATCAGTCTCTGAATAACATACAATTAATTTAAGCCACTTCATTCCTAAAAATAAGTATAATAAATATAACGCAAGTATAAATTTGTTCTTCACTTGAGAACTGAGTGAAATACTTTACACTGCATGCTAAAGATAATAAACGCCAATCCAATAGAAAACCTTCACTAGATTTGTGAACATCGTTCAACATGTGTTGGTTTTGATTGACATTTTTTATGCACAAATGACGCATTCTGATTCAGACATTCATTATTTAAATATTTTCAATTTTCTATTTTTGACTGATCTTTTTTCCTCAATTTTAGATTAACATGAGTGACCTTGAGAGGAGTCCCTGTAGTCGTCCAATTTGACTCATATGCTGATGTGATAATATATATTATAAAATTGACAGGTGATTTTTATAAAATGTAGTTTGATTACAAAGATGACACTTTTTTAAAATTATTTGCTACATTTTATTATCCCTTCAATTACAGATTTTGACTCCTATATATTTGATATACTGCCCAGACCTAACACAAAATTGTGCTGATAGAGAACGTGTATTAACTATTAAATTTACAATACTGATAAATTAATACATAATATTGAATACATTGTAAATATTTGATATACTGCAAACAAATTAACAAATTCATACCAAGATTAGCATGTTGTTGTCCACAAAGTCCTCCAGGGCTTGGATCACCTCATCTTTGTACTTTGTTCTCTTGAAGTTAGTGTTGCAAGTGCCATCCGATTTCTGAAGACAGATCAAACTGGTCAAAACATTATACTCAAGGCCAAAACAAAACTTAGTCATCGAAAGAAAAACTTAGCATTTTCAGTTTGGTTTGAATTGTTTATTGACCTCTGTATAAATTCAGAGGGGTCCTGATTCATATCTACCTTGATGCCCTCGATGCGAAAGCCCAGTGTGGCCGTTGAGCTGAGGGTTTCTCTCCACTGCATGTATCTGGTTTTGAGTACTGCCTGCCTGGCCCGCTCCTCCGCACTGGGGGCGTCCGGGTCCACTGCGATCATTTTTTCATACATGTCTTTGCGTGGCTGAGGACACTCCCGGGCTTTCTTCAACTCTTCCTCCAGGTACGTTCTAAAAGCATGTATACCAGTCAACATTACAACAGGAATAATTATTTAGTATGGAAACACTGTCATTTGTATTTGAGAACTGTATTTCCATTATGCCAGTTCTCAGAGATGCTGACTGACAGTGATCATATTTCCTCCTCTATTGTTTGGATATCACCATCTACTGTTTTGTAATCTTAGCTTCAGATGGCACACCCATGGACAACCCAAAATCCCTATACATAAGCAAGCAATAAGGTACGAGAGGCTGTGCTGTATCGTGAATAAGTCACGGCTGAAGGGCGTTGTTTTAGGCGCAAAAGTGGTGACCAAATGTGGAAGCTTTCCTTTGGCTGAAATATCAAAAATAAATAAATAAATAATAATAGTAATTTAATAACCTAAGAACACGCCCACATGAAGAGCATAAAGTGTTTTATTGCCTAATTACCCAAACTTCATGTCTGGATTCAGTTTGCGGCTTAATGAAAACGTTAATTTTGATTTCGATTAAAAATATATATATATAATTTCAGGGCATCACTATTAATTTCCCAATGCAGTCATTCTATCCATAAATCCTCCATTTAAAAAAGATATGTTGACTTTGGTTGGTCACTTCGCATGCTGGTCAGATTGTCTCTTCCTGTTTAGGTGAAGGTTATTTTCTAGAATATGCTGTACCAAATTTATCAGTTCTGCAAGGAATATGTACTTTTATATGTGCTGAAAAAGCACAACATCCTCACCGGCTTCCCATTTTGCAGTCCATGATGCAGGGAGAGTCGAAGTCAGCAAGCAGGTCGTCCATGAGGTTGTAATCCTGCTCGTCACACTGAGTCACGCCATAGTATCCAGGAACGAAGGGCCGCAGCGAGTCGCTCATGAGCTGCAGAAAACACTGCTGCTCGCACTCGCAGTACTTCTTCAGAAGCCTTCCATCACTGCCCATCTGAAAGTTTCCTGGAGAACCAAACAAAAACATGCAGATGTCAGATAAAAAGGGAATCTCCCAACACAGCAATAAAAAAACCATTAGCTTTACAGTATATTCAAATCCACACGATCATAAACAATAATAAAAATCAAGGCTCAAACATCAAAGTTCTATACGTGCTATCAGGTGATCCAAGTGCAATTTTAGGAAATTAATCATGTAAATTCAATCAAGAGCCTTCAGCCATTAACAACAGCCAATAACATTGGCAAAAATATCATAAAGATGAACAAGCAAACCTGCATGGCCGACCACCTGCACCCAAGGAGAGCGCTTTTTCACCGCCACTGGAGGGGAAGACCAGTTCACCATATTCTTTGACTTCTTCCACTGATCAGTCTTTGAATGAAAAATATGACAGATAGAAACAAACAAACACATAAATGAGACTGACTCGTCAGCTAACACCTTACAACTTCGGCTGCACAGTACGCAATGGTTTTGTAGAAGTTGGTAGAGACTTTATTCGTCTTCTCTTTTTCTTACATAGTGAGCCGCACAGGGGCACTGAGTGCATTCATTCGACCTCAGACTCCAACGTGCAACTCACTCTCCACCATTAACCATAGGTCGAGTTTTTCCCCATGTGGCAAATCATTGACGACAATCTCGGGCTAAACAAAGTCATCAAGCAATACCAAGAGGCTGTGATTAAGAAATAGCTAATCTTAGAAGGATGGTAATGAAACATTTACAGACGGCACTTGTTTTGCTGCCAGTTAAATTGGAGGAGCCAGCCACTCACATACATGACAGAGCCAACAAGAATAGCATATTTTCTTTTCAACTTGAATACATGCATGTCAATGATTAATTTCAAATAAATTGAGGTCAAAAGCATTATTTTTTTAAATATCATGACTTAATATTTCATAAATGCCATTAAGTTCTTGTGGAACTTAATGGCATTTTAAAACCCACACTGTATGTCACAAAATGGCATTTTAAAACCCACACCGTATGTCACACAAAAAAAAAAATAAAAAAATCATCTGTTACTTTAAGACGGTAGTTTTTAATCTGTTAGATGACATGGACGACCAAATATGATAATTCTTGGACTGTATAAATTTTCATATATAAATACACAATTTATACTGTGAATAAAGATTAATATTATAAATACGAGGAAATTATTGTAGAAAATGTTTAGTTTCTATTATATACACTACAATTTACTGCTGCTGTTGGTTATTGCTACTGTTATGTTATGTATTATTGATTATATCTTTATTTTAATACAGTGTATTATTTATTTTTACATACATTTATTTAAATTTTAGTTATTAATTATTTTCACACTGCTTCTCTCTTCTTTTCTTTCTTTTTTGAAAACCTTTGCTTTAAGAAACTTATTGACCTTGACACAGTCCTGAGGATATCATTTCCTGCTTTATCTTTTTCCCCCTGCATGTTGGTCACACAATTTTTTATGTGGCAGACAAAATTATTAAAAATAAAAAATATATAATAATAATAAGAAGAATACTTATTATTATTATTATTATTATTATCATTATTAACATTAAATGTTTTTTATTATGATTCCAGGACAGTTGTTTACTCTGACATCACCTTGACATCATGCCCCACCAAAAATATATGAATGAATATAAAATGAATTTTAAAGCAAACATTAAAAACATGCCCATCATACAAGAGGTGTATTTAAGTCAATGCATGTGTAAAAAAACAAAACAAAAAAAAAAAACAAGGAAAATCCCAGACACTATCAACTTGCAAAACAGTAGGGATGTGCAATGATTAATCACGATTAATCGTTTGCAAAATAAAAGTCTGTGTTTATGTAATATTTGTGTGTGTTCTGTGTATAATAATTATGTATATATAAATACAGACACATATATGTATATATTTAAGACAAATGTTAGATTTATATATAAAATATTTATATTTATATGTAATATAATATATAAATATAAATAATATATTTATTTAAACATGCATAAATTTCTTAAATTTATACATGTACGTGTGTGTTTATATAAGCATAATTATTATACACAGAACACACATTACGTAAACACAGACTTCTATTTTGCAAACGATTAATCGCGATTAATCGTTGCACATCCCAACAAAACAGTAAAAGAAGTTCTTTATTGGCAACGTTTCGATTGTAAGGTCTTCATCAGGTGAAGATCTTACGATCAAAACATGGCCAATAAAGAACTTCTTTTACTGTTTTGCAAGTTGATAGTGTCCGGGATTTTCCTTGTTTTTTTCGTATTTTGACTACACCAGTCTTTTTTCCTATGCACCCATCTATGACCTACAGGTGTGCAACGCCAATTGATAATAGTCAATGCATGTGTGAAATGCATTTTTGATGTATTTTTAATAAATATAACATCTGGACACAATAAAAATCAATGTCACATCATTGACCCTTAAGTATTTAGTTCTGCTGCTCACCCACACCTCTTCCCGACTGACTTGATGTGTTGATTCCTTTCTCTCTGCCGTTTTGACGTTGTCAGAAAATCCTCTACAAGATCCCTTGTGTACCTTTGAGCTGACGTGCCACAAACCTTTCAATCCTACTGTATACAAGACCCTACGTCGCTGTAACATTACTGTATGCAATGAGAAAATATTTCTATCATGCTCAACTATCCTTCAAGCGTCAGCCTTCTGAATGAAGCCAATTAACCTGTACAGTTCTTTAGTCTCCAAGCTCAATCACTCACTCACTCTTGGCTAGCGGAAAACCAGTCAGACGAGAATGACATTCTCCAGAACAAAGTGAGAGAGGCCCACCACACAGAGCTGGAGGTGCATCATTTGTTGACCTTATAAGTTCAGTTTCAATAGAGGCCTGACTCACTATTATGAGTTTCTCAATGGGCCACTTTCCGCCTCATGATCCATAAAAAACAAATCCCATTCAATAACATCATCAAAAGGATCAGCAGTACAAATCCTACAACAGAACAATACAGATTATATTTAAACACCTTTATGGTTGCAATGATGAATATTCCATGTTGACTTTATAACATGTCACGGAGTCTACATGTGACTCACTGTTATGATCATAATAATGATGGCTGCTTTATCCTCACTTGAATACCTTCTTAAGAGACATTTATACTACTCAAATTAACTTCTTTAAAAGGCTCTGAGTTGAATATCATCACAACATAAACATTTTAAAAAAGTAATACGTGTGGAATTTTTCCCTCCATTTACAACCATGATCTCATGACCCGAAGCCCATTACGTTAATCAGTTATCATGAGGATTACTCAACAACTGCATATTTTGATCTGCAGCATACACCTGTGTGCACTAATATTCAATGCGTCTGCACTTGAAAAGCTACCATGTAAATATCACTTAATACATTTATTTCTTCAAAAACACTTCACAATAACATTGAATTTGTTAACATTAGCTTACTTCATTTATTACGAAATAACAGCGAAAAACACTTCTTAAGCATTTATTTATCTAAAATGTTTGTTTCAACATTTGCTAATATATTATTTAAATTAAAAGTTGCATCTGTAAATAGTATTTAATGAACATGAACTAATAAAAGTTTAGTAATTAACGTTAAAAAGGAGATTCATTACGGTAACAAAATGTGTTGCTCATTGTTAATAATAAATCACAAAAAGTACCATGGTACTACCATGTTTTGCAGTTGTATCATGATAGCAGAAAAGTACAGTACAGTATCTAGTTTCAAGTACTCCATTGTTCCTTGTAGCATGTTACTACTTTCAATGAACTATGAAGTAGCCATTCAGACTTAACATTAACTACTCAGATAAAAATATTAATAATAGCAATATACAGTATATACACACACTAGTGTCATGTGAATAGGTACAAGCATCTAATAAAATTTTACTCACAAGTCTAAGTACCGAGCAAATAAGTAATAAAAAATATATTTGAGCTGAAGTAAAAAGTATACACATTTATTTGTACAAAAGTAAACACTTTTCTTAGCTTTTTGAAACTGACTTGACAAGAGACAGATTTTCTCACATTAGTATTTTTAATGCAAAATGTAAAGAAACTGGTCAACAAATCAATTTTCTCACTGACAATGGGAAAATTATGACATGTTTATTTTTTGGTGACCTATTCTAAATGCTGGCTTATCAATATAAACTCACATAAATCCAATGGCTGTTTGTAAAAGGAAAGTTACCAAAGTTAATGTAAACATGAGTGATTGGCTTGTCAGTCACATTAGGATAAAGAAAATTACTATTTTTATTCTTAAGTCAATAAGTTCTTATCTATTTTTATTCTTATCAGTAAGTCCTGATGACAATGTACTTTGTACTTTAAAGTTTACATGAAATTGTAATTAAGTCTTATTTTTTCCTAGCAGCCTACAACAAGTAGGCCTATTCGTACTCTACTGAAGTACAACTTGCAAAAATAATACACAAGTATAGTTATTAAGTACTCAAATATTTTACACCTCTGCCAGTAGCAAGTGAATATTTTGTTTATTAGGATAGTACTGACTATATCCAAGGAATAAGTAGTACTAACATATATAAAATGAATAGTGTTAAACGGATTCTTACCGTGAGCGGTTCACCTGGAGACTGGTTATAGTCACCGTAACCCATTAAATCCTCTTCGCATTCCTCAAAAGACGAAGCTGGCGAGAGGCCGGTTGAGGACGAGTTGGAGAGCTTTCTCAGCGCCAGGGACGAGGCGGGGGAGCCGCTGAGCCCGCTGTCCGAGCAGATGGACTCCTCGTCGGGGTGATGAGAGCCTGAGCAGGGTCCGCGGGGGCTCTGGTCACACTCGGTGACACACGGCGCGCAGGTTACAACCAACTCTGGAACAGCAACACGAGCGTGTCTGGAGAGCTGCTCCATGGGCTCCTCTGGGGGGCTGTGGTGGACCTCACCCATACCCGCGCATGGTGCCGGGGTATCGGGCGTTTTAGTCATCACGCTGCTTCTGATCTACAAGATCATTGAGGTTGTTGATGGGTTTATCCAGATTAGGGCCAAACCCAACGCGTAACCTGCTCGCGCTGGGCACTGCCGCACCTTGCGTGTGACGCGTCGCGCAGCTGCAGAATAAAAGCAATATTGGGCCACTATCAACGTTAAGTAGCCGAGATCACATCATTTTAGACTATGGAAATTAAAATAATAATAATAACCTGAAAGATTTAAAGAACCCACATGCGTTAACGTACAAACAACGTTGATGCGTGTTCAGCGATAGCGTCAAAAGTATTATTTATTTGCTCAATGCTCAGCCATCAAAGCGTCGCGTTAACAGACTGCAGCTTTGCCCCGCCCTCTTATCTTTAAAGCAACAGAGCCAAAAATGAACAGGTCCATTACTTCAGATTTATAGCGCCACCTACCCTGTGGTAGCTAATGTCCTTTAATACTTGAGTACAGGATGAAGCAGTTTGTTTCTGATCAAATAAAAATTAACAGAAGAGAAGACATATTTGCAGTGGAATAAAGTACTTAAAGGCACAGTTCACTCAAACTTTTTAGGATATTAAAGGGTTTTCACACAAAAATGAAAATAATCTCATTTATTACTCACCCTCATGCCGTTCCACACCCGTAAGACCTTCATTCATCTTCGGAACACAAATTAAGATATTTTATTTGAAATCCGATGGCTCCGTGAGGCCTTCATAGAGAGTAATGTCACTTCCTCTGTCAAGATCCATAAAGGTACTAAAAACGCATCTAAATCAGTTTATGTGAGTACAGTTGTTCAATATTAATATTATAAACCGACGAGAATATTTGTGGTGCGCCGAAAAAAACAAACAAAAACGACTTATTTAGTGATGACCGATTTCAAAACACTGCTTCAGGAACTGATTTAGATGTGTTTTTAGTACCTTTATGGATCTTGACAGAGGAAGTGACATTACTCCATATGAAGGCCTCACGGAGCCATCGGATTTGAACTAAAATATCTTAATTTGTGTTCCGAAGATTAATGAAGGATGGAATGGCATGAGGGTGAGTAATTAATGACAGAATTTTCATTTTTGGGTGAACTAACCCTTTAAATCCGATGGCTCAGTGAGTCACTGATTCGATTCGCAAAGCTCCGAAGCAGTGTTTTGAAATCGGCCCATCACTATATTGTTGATAAGTCATTATTTAGTTTTTTTGGTGCACAAAAAGTACCTTTATGGATCTTGAGAGAGGAAATGTCATTGCTGTGAATGCAGGCCTCACTGAGCCATCGGATTTCATCAAAAATATCTTAATTTGTGTTCAGAAGATGAACGGGTGTAGGACATGAGGGCGAGTAATAAATTACATTATTTTCATTTTTGGGTGAACTAACCCTTTAAGCCTTAAAATTCATCTAAGTTGTCGAAACAATTTTCTGGAGACAATTGTGTGAAGAACAGACCAAAATGTAAGTTGTTATTCAACGATAATCTTGACATACTGTACACTCTAGTTCTTGCTGCATTCATGAACTAACAATTAATTTGAGTCATTGATATACAATGCCCCTAAATACTTAGTTTAGCTGTGCCTATATTCAGGAATTCAGCTTTTATACCTGCTTAAATTTACTGTACATAATAATGTTAAACTTTAGACAACCATGCCATTTTTTATATCAAGAAAGGTTTAAAAATTCTGGCCTCATGACCACATCTAAAGACAAATTTAATGCTTGTTATTCTACATACAAGATTCAGATGGGATCACATTAAAAATAAGACAGACTTTGGGAGAAGTGGCAAAAATGTCAGAGGCCAAAAGACAAAATATCTGCAGCATGTACAGCTTTACATTTATGCATTCGGCAGATGCTTAGGTAAAGCAACTCACATCAACACATGTTTAATCACTATCTGTATTTCCTGGGAATCAAACCTATAATCTTAGTGTTGCTAATACCATGCGGGAACAATAACTTGTATAAATAAAATGGATATCACATTCTGTTGTGACTCTCTATAATATAAGATATAATTCCAGGGTGTCAAGAATAGACACAAGCTGCAAAAACATTTTATATATAAAAAGCTTTGTTTTTCAGAATCTCACAAAAACAAAATGTGAAAGCATCTAAAACAGACATAAAACATACACACTAATCATATAAAAACAACAATGGTCAACAAACACTAATTCATAAAATGTACACAGGAATGTGTTTTAAAAGAAAAACTGTACATCCTGAGGTCATACTTTTGGACAAGTCTGATATGGCAACAGTCTCAAAACCCCCCTCACAAAGCCAGCATAACTGCATTTTTGAGTCAAGCCCAAAAGCTACACTGGGGGCTAAGAAAACAAACGGTATTTGAGTGTCATTAGTATAAATGACTACATGTTATAGACACCTCTGTACACAGTGTTTAAAAGAAATGATTGTCCAAGTTTTTCAGTCTCAGTCTTTGTGCAAAATGCCTAGATTGACATCTGAATCCACTGGGATTAGTTAGTGTCCTGTGTCAAGGTCTCGCATGTAGTCCTGCAGGGCTTGGAGTCGAGCGTCAATCTCTGACAGATCAGCACCCGTGTCAATAGATGTGTCTGAGTAGGAAAAATATACATGGCTTACATGTATATACTGTTGCTTATAGACGCATATACAGAATTAAAAAAAAAAATAGTTAAAAGGGGAAATGATGTGGTACCTGCCACTCTCATCCTTTGTGCTGGGGTGCTACACATTGGTTTTTTGTTTATGTGTCTACCTCTGGACTAGATGGAGCAAAAAACAGTTATTAAAAAAAAAGAAAAAAAAAAAAAAAAAAATCTTACACAATCAATCTAGCATTTCACATTGTTACTCACCACAGCTGGACCATTATACACCAGTTTCCTTCCTCTGCAAAAAAAATAAAAAAATAAATAAAAATAAGAAATACATGCAATAATAATAATAATACCAGACAACATTATTAATTAACAGTACATTATGGTTTTTGAAAGGAGGCTGAATTTATTTGATTTATAAAACAATTGACAATATTTTCTTTCTATTTTAATATAATTCAAAATGCAAGTTATTCTTGCAATGGCAAAGCTGAATTTTCAGCATCATTACTTCAGTCTTCGGGTATATTTGGAAATCATTCTAATATGCTGATTTGGTTCTCAAGAAACATTTTTTATCATTATGTTTATCAGCTGCTTAATATTTTTGTGGAAACTGTGATACATTTTTAGTAGGATTCTTTAATGAGTAGAAAACCACATTTATTAGAAATGTAATTTTTTGTGACAATGTAAACATTTTTACTGTCACTTTTAATCAATTTAATGCATCCTTGTTGAATTAATTTTTTTTTTTTTTTTTTTTTTGCTGACCAATAACTTAGTCTTAAAATGTATAGTAGCAAAAACTGGCAAATTGAATTCTAAGATTCAGTGAGAGGGTAGAAAACTGTCACTTAAAATTATATTTTGAAGATAATATTATACAAGAAATCTTGACCAATATTATAGGCCAACTGGATGCAATAAAAGTGTAGGCCTCTCTGCAGCTTGTTTGAACTGATCTTTGACGTCACATTTAACCTGGCCAGCATGTACTTGGATAAGCAACATGTTTTGTCTTGCCTGCTATTTAGAGGCTTAGCAAGCTCTTCAAACTCAGCTACTGATCCTTCAGAAGAACACCGACTCCTCCTGCTCTCCACAGACACACTCCTCCCCCTGCCAGCACTTCCTGCTCGCATCAGCTGAGGAACGGGCTCTCTGGAGCGTGAACGCCCTCTTTCCATCAGAGATGGTGAAACCAACATGTCCCTTCTAATCTTCCTCTGACTGTTGAAAACAAAAGCAGACCTCATGTATATCTTTAAAAAGGTAGGAAATGGGTCCAGTTGCCTACAAATAAAATCTACCAGATAACTTTTATTCTCTTATCAGACTGATCTAAAAAATCCTACAGACTTTTTTCTTGCATTGATGTGCCAGATTCATGACTGAGGATCAACAATTTGAGAAAATGGATTCATGCAAGGGACAAATAGAGTTTATGGTTCACACCTTTTAAAGTAAACCATATTCCTGCTCACAGACAGGGCAATGCTTGTAGGAAAAAAGACAACAAATAAAACAACACAAAACAGCAGAAACGCAACAAAAAAGATGACTTAAAAAAAAAAAAAAAAGCTTTAAACTGAAAAGGTGAAATGGTCTTACTTCTTTTGTTCAGCCTCTTTTTGACGCCGTTGTCGATCTTGGATGTAGGCTGTAGGGTCAAACCGAGGAACCCGTGACCCTGTCATGAGAGAAAACGAGACTTGAATCAAATTTGGCCTAAAAAGGGCCTCTATATTTGTTTCTAGACTTTGACCATTAGGATATTGTGTTCATCTTCACACATTTACCTGTTGGAGATGGTGAGGGTCTTGCGATACAATTCCGAGGCCCTGAAGAGTCTGCTCTCCTAACTCTCTCCTCTGACCTCCGACCCCGGTCCTCCATCCTCTCCCTCGACCCCGAGCGCGCTCTTACCCCTACACGGGTCAAACTGCGCTCTCTGGATAAAGACCGATGAACCTCCCCATCACACCTGAGCCCACTTCGGCCAGACATTACTGGAGTCGCCCGACTGTCAAAAGAGGAAGAATGAGATGATTAACAAGAGCAAAAAAATTCAATAAAATATATGCAAAAATAAAAAAGGGACACAGGTGGCAATTTATTAAAGCTTACCCGCGTCGTAACAAGGCCAACTCAGTGGTCAAACTTTTAACCCGTATCCGAAGAGCCCGTTCTGAAGCCCTGAGTTCCTCCAACTACCAACGAGAATGATTTTAAATATTTAAGTGGGAGCTAATGACTGCATGATATTGTCAGCTTATCATGCCATACAATCTATCTCATTATCATACAATAATAATCTCATTAGACACACCTGCTCCAGTAGGAGGCGCTGTTCCTGGCCCCTCTTGCTTGCAGACCGTTGGCTTTTTGCCCTTTCCTTCAGCAGCTGTTCCTCCAGGCTGCGCACTGCCTCTCTGAGCCCATGAGCCCCAGGTGTAGAGCCGGCCCCTACCATCTGCAGACGATCCAGAGCCTTGGCCAAGGCCTCCTTTTCATCTCTCACCAAAGCCAACCTGATAAGACATAAACCAAGATCTTATTCCCAGCATTTAATGGAATTGAACGTTTTTAAATGTAGTTTGTTTGTTTAGATATTTTGTTATTTGTGATATGCTAATTTAAAAGAAATAAATGAATAAAACACTTCAAACCCATACATTAATAGCAACATTTTAAAATGATTTAAAAAGCATAGTTCACCCAAAAATTAAAAATAATCTACTCACTCTCACGTTGATTCTGTATGATTTTATTTCTTCTGTGGGCAACAAATTGTTTTTCTTTCATTCAATCATTTTTTTCTTCCATACAAGCTAATGGTAACCAAACCGTTTTGGTAACCAACATTCTTTATAGGATTAGTTCACCCACAAATTAAATATCTGTCATTAATTACCAGTAAGACCTTCATTTATTTTCGGAACAAAAATGTAGACATTTTTGATGAAATCCGAGGGTTTTTTTTAACCACAGCAACATCGTTGCACCTTTTGAGGTCCAGAAAGGCAGTGAAGACATTAATGAAATAGTAAACGTGACTACAGTGGTTCAACCTTAATATTGTGAAGCAACGAGAATACTTTTTGTGTGCAAACACAAAACAAAAATAATGACTTTATTCAGTAGTCTACTACGCAGTTGACATAGTGAACACAGTGCAGCGCTCCTATGTTTACATTTGAACTCCGACTCAGTAATGGAAGAAACTGTTGAAGAATGTTGTTATTTTTGTTTTGTTTTTGTGAACAAAAAGTATTCTTGTCGCTTCATAACATTAAGGTTGAACCACTGTAGTCACATGAACTATTTTAACTCTCTTTAATACCTTTCTGGATCTCAAAAGGTACAACAACGTTGCTGCCCACGTGTGGTTCAGAAACCCTTTGATTTCATAATTTGTGTTCCGAAGAAGAACGAAGGTCTTATGGGTGTGGACATGAGGGTGAGTAATTAATGACAGAAATTTCATTTTTGGGTGAACTAACCCTTTATAATATTTTCTTTTATGTTCCACAGAACAAAAAACATTCTAGTTTTGACATGAGGTTGATTAAAATGATGACAATTTTACATTTTTGTGTACAGGATTTTGTTTGCCCCCTTATATTGTGCTGACCTTGTCCTGTGCACCTGCCCACAACAATGCAGATGTGCAAGGGTTTTTATTTACATATTGCATAAAAAATTAACTGACTCTGCACGGAGCCTGCGTGTTTCCTGGTCTGATACTTTGTGGTCTCCTCTCATTCCCAGTGTTTTCAGCTCGGCCCTCAGAGCTCTGATCTCTTTCTGAAGCTCTGCAGGATCAGGTTTGCCAAGATATGGAAGTGGAAGAGGATAGTGTATCCTAAACAAAAATAAATAGATTAAAAACTGCTCTGTTTTAAGAGTGATCAAAGCAGACCGAGTGATAAAACTACACAGACCTGTCAAACTCCACAGTGTAGATGAGGATGAGGTATCGTTTAGCACTGAGGGCAGGAGATTGCGGCTGAGCACGAGGTCGGCCAACTACACCTGCCTTTCTGTTCCGCAAAAGCTCAAGGTCGGAATAGGTCAAGAGGTCAAGGGTCACTGATTCACTGGACTGCAAATAATAAAGAATTTATGATTATTAACAAAGAATAATTGCCAATAATTCAGTAAGTGTACAGTAGCACAGTTAACTCAAATCTAAACGAAACTGTGGCATGACTGTGATATTAAAAGGATAAGATGTTTTCAGCATCTTAGAGCGGATCGGTTCTCAGTAAATACTGCTCCACACAAACCCATTTCTGCATCTGCTCTACTTGTAACATACATTTGGAAATGGAACAGGCACCAACCATCTTCCCATACTTGTAATGAGAACTTGATAAGCGCTAATAAACCAACTGTTTTAAAGAGAAGCTGACTGCAGTTTTATGGCAAAATAAAAGCTTAAAGGGACATTTACACAGAACAAGTTTTTCCATTCCATTGAGCTACATTTTTAGTCGTTTTTCAATGTAAACACGCTAGATGGACATGTTTAACCGTTGCGCTCTCATCTTTTGCAGTGCTTCATGCATGATGCAAAGTTACAAAAAACGTGGCACTCAAGTTAAAATAAGTTCTCCAGAACTTGCAGTTTTTTCCCCTCGCTCCGCTAACCTGCATCTCATGTTTTTAACCTCAAAAACGTATTTATGTGAATGGAAGAAAATAAAGATATTAAGACAGTTGTGCTGTAAAATAAAATTATATTATCTTTCTTAAACTTAATTTTTGTTTAAGAGTGAAATATTACAATATTAGCAATGTTTTGTATTTTCTTTAGTATTTTTATTAGTACTATATTATTATTATTATTATATAGCATTATTAATATATATCACAAATGTTTTGGTCAAAATCTGCAGCCCAACACATCAACAACAACATCAAATCAGAAGATAAGATTATTATTATATTATTATTTTATTATTATATATATATATATATATATATATATATATATATATATATATATATATATATATATATATATATACACACACACATTTACTGTCTTGATGAGCATTAAGAATTAAGACAATTACATTAAATATTATTTTTTATGGCTTTTTTTAATGGACCCACCTTGTTGACGGCAGACTCAAGCATGCTACAGAATACTGGAAACTGTTTAAAATTCCCAGTTTTCCGGGTCAGGTCCTCAATATCTAATTATAGAAAGAAAGACAAAAAATGTATAATGACATAGAATAACATTTCAAGCAAACAAACACCGAATATCAGTTTAAAAGCTCGACTTACAGGCAGGATCAAACTCTCCTCTCCACTGGTCCGCTGTAACAACATCTGAAATCTCTACGATTAGTAACCGCTCCGCCAACTCGACCTTGACAGCAAATTCAGCCCCCCGAAATTTCATTTCGTCCTGCACAACTGTGCCAACCTCCATTGCTTGCCAGTGACAGCCTAACAGAATCATTGCACATGATCAATGCAGTTCATAGTAATGCTCTGATCAGAGTTTCTTGATTACAGCCATGTTACAGATAGATAGATAGATAGATAGATAGATAGATAGGTCTAATTAAACATTCATTTTAACCAACCAGTTTTCATTAAGATGTCCTGTATTCCTTATTTCAGTGCTGCTCATGTCAAATACACACAGACCTGTCCATTACAAATGTCAACTTCACTGCCATGACACAGGCAGGATTTAGGTCATGAAACATTTCAATGAATGACACTCTTATATCTTTACACTTCACTGAATTTCTTTGTATCTTAGATAAATAGACGTAGTAACCTCATTTATTCATGAATAAATTTGCAACATAAGTTGCAAACTATTAAACAACTCAGCATGTCAGCTAAAAATGATGGAGGACTTGCTAACCCTAAAGATTTGCCCTAAGACTGCCAACGCAGGGCTAGTCGCACAATAACTCATAAATTCAATCGCAAGGATAAAAAAAGACATCATACGTCATGGTTTGGAGGCTACAGAAGAACATGCGATCGCAGAGGATGATAAATGTGCATAAGTTCATGTTACGATAGATACATCTTTGTCCACACACAACTAGCACATTAGCAACATACCCGTTATTGGTGCAAATGCTTTAGGCTGGGACGAGCTGTACGATTAAAAACCTACATTTATAACGTCGATGAAATTAATGTAAAAAACAGAAAGTAGATTAATATCTTTTCTATGCTAATTTAGCGAACGCATGTTCAGTAAACTGGTCGTTACTGAGCTCGAACAACTGAAAACAGCGGCTCAATGACCGGGAATTTAAAACTCCCGCCCACAACTGTTTACATTGGTCAACTTGTATAAATGTTGAGATTCTATTGGACGTTCTGCTTGTCAGTCAAAAGAAAAACGTTTCATTGTGGCTACGCCTTCGAAAAAATCTTCACGCCCATAAAATCAATTTTTAAGCATATTTTTTCTTAGATTTTACCTTGTCAAGCATTTAAAAAAGATAAATGAATAAAATATATAATTGACATCCTGTTCTTTTTGTGAAGCTTTGAAAGAAACTATTATATTGGGAATGTCCATCTGATTTTTCTTAATGCAAAGGACATTCTTTTTGGTTTTTACATTAATGACAAAAATAGGGACAAAACAAGTTTCTGCACCAACTTAATTTTGTTAAGTGGGAAGTTTAACATTCATAACATGCCTGGTTTTACAAACAGGATACATTTTTGAGCTGTCTTCACTGAAAGCAACTTAAACTAAAGTTGCATTACTTTTATTATGGTATATTTTTATGGAAAAAAAACTAAAATATTTGTCATGAAATAGATAGTCTTCAGTCCACAAGAGGGAACTATTGCTCTATTGGAGAATAATGCTGACAACACCAAGTTTACATTGACACATATACATTGAAAGAGTGTTTAATACAGATAAAATGTAAATAAATACTACAGTGAAATACAATGCCAATTTACAGACGCAGTTTAAAGAAAGGTCACAGCTTTATTTCACCACAGTACTGCATTTTCACAACTTATTTTACAAGAGACAGTGTTGAGAAAACAGTACAATATCTTATAAATAACATTAATTCACTGGCACAATTCATATATACATTGTGTGCATTACATAGCACTACACTGAGGTCTAGCTATACATTTGTAGGTTATGCTGATTGGGGCTTGTAGCATGCGGAGTCTTTAACAACAAAATCTTCCTGAACAAAGTTAGGAGCTGGGAGGTAACTATCCTGCATTTCCAGAGTAAGCTCGGATATCTCGGCAACATAGTCTAGTTCAGGAATGGTCATATTATAAGAAGGGTTTTCAATAATTGAGGTCAGCTTCTGAGCACAGAGCAGTGGAGGAGGATAGTATGAGACATCAGCTGGAGATTCAGATATGTCCTGGTAGAAATGTTTTGCAGGAAACAGTGTGGAGTTAGAGCTGATGAGATCAAGGCCATGTGTACTTTCTGCTGTTGCAGGACACTCGGAACCGTGGACCTCTTGAATTTCACACTTCATATATCCCTCAGTCATCTGGGTACAATACATGCCCTGCAAACAGCAAACATTTGTTGATCATAAAGTCTTATGACAATGATTTCTAACTGGTATGCCACAGACTATACTTTAAAGTGGCCACACAACACAGTAGCACTTTTGCACAAGTATATGGTTTGTTGCATTTTTTTATTGGGATACAAAGATTATTCCAACCCATGTTTGGCTTGTGACTCACATAATGCTACATGCAGATCATACTAATAGATATAGCTGCAAGCAGCAATTAACGGGGTTCAAGCATTTTAAGGTCTTTAAGCACATGCGTAAAATGATTTTTTGTTTTATTTAGCAAGCCTGTAACCATCTCAATCATACATGGAAAAGTGCATTTACAGCCAATACAGGCAAATTACCATAGGAATTATATGGTTTTTAAAGCTTTTTAACTGTTATCAAGGTTGAGCTAAAAACACAGAACTAGTTCACCAAAGTTGTTTTTTCTCCAATATTTAAAGAACGATTCAATGGACAGTGGGGGTCCTAGAGGCAAAGTTGCTCAGAATGAGGAGTTCGACCATGTGGTACGAATGTTGTGGGTGTACGCGAAATAGAGTGCCCCAGGGATGACGCGTTTTTGTAGGCCAAATTGGAAGTTAGCGGCGCACGGGTTCCCTCGACTGAAAGCCTATTCATTTTTCCCATAGACTTTTGGAAAATCGCAGAAAATAAGTTCTGTGTTTAACAAAGGGTTATGACACTTACACGTTTTGTCTATCAAGATAATCTTTACAAGGTAACACAACATTTATAGATTTTGAAGGCTAAATAAAGCCGTCAGATATAAAAGGCTAACAGTAGGTTATAAATAGACTACATCACACCATGGTCGCGGATCAACGTCGTCACCACCAAGCTTCCTCAAACTTTATTTAGAAGACAACTTTATTTAAAAACATGCTCACTGATTATGATCTGCGCTGTGTATGAATACTTTTCCACTTTTTCATGAGAAATGCTGTCCAAATGTCCCGTTTTTAATGATGACGTCTAAAGTCCCCGCCAAAGGAAGTAGTCCCTTTTAGCAATTTGTTAGCAACCGCCGATTTGAAGATGCAGTAAAAGTTTAAAAAAATCTCAGTGGGTTATAACTGTTGTGTTTTATGTCATAGATCAAAACGTGAAAGTATTTAGAGGCTTTGTTAACCACAGACCTTATTTCAGGCGATTTAGCAAAAACCCATTCAAAAAACCCATAGACTTGACGGCGTTGGAACCGGAACTCCTAAAATGCTAACTCGTTTCCGGGTTTTGCCTACAAAAACGCGTCATCCCTGGGGCACTCTATATCGTCTGATACACGATGCTTTACGCACATGAAAAACATGAAGGCGCCCCCCGGTGGCTGATTTCTTTCACGCAACAACAGAATAGCCGTATTAGTAAAAGTGGCTCCACCCACCTCAAACATTTTGGCGGTCCTTAGGGACCGGAAATCAGAATTTCAATGTTTTTTGATAACTATTGACAATCAGACTCTAGAGAATCTCGCTGCGCTGGTTTGGTTTCTGATCGGGTCAAAAACCTAGGACTTGTTCACAAAAGTATGTTTTTCAAAAAAATCCAAAATTCCCGAAAATTTGACGAGCTGTAGCCCCCCCTGTCAGGCCGATCGGGACAAGCCTTGGTGACGTTGTAGACGGTATGAGTACTACTAGCCCCCAAAAGTTTCCAGTATCTAGGACTTATGGTTTGGTTTTCCTGATCCCTTTTTCAGGGGATTAAGAAAAAAAAAAAAAAAGTATAAATTATAATCAGAACTAATTGCTCACCTTTGTAGTCCATTTCCCTGCAAGTTTTGGTTTAGGAATATCTGGATACAATAATTTCTTCAACCTGGAGGATTTTTAAGAGTGACATTTTAATTGCAGCTGCAAAACAAAACAATGTATAGAAAATTCTGGGTTTTTGAAAAACATATGAAGTAATGCTGGAGAATCTTCTGTACCATTTTCTCTTTCTGTAGCACAGGACTGTGATGATAATGAAGACAAGAGTTGCTGCACTACAACCCACAATGGTAGTCACAATCATCTGGAAAACTATAAAGAATTTATGAAGAATACACCATGTTATTACATTTGCATGATATATATTCATCACTGCTCTTTAGATTTGCTTATTAAATATAATAAATAGTTCAATCATCAATGGTTTCAATTATATATAATTAAATATCTTCACACTTACTTTTTATTTCCATGTTAAAACTTAATGTAGCGTTACCACCATATCCTCCAGATGTAAAGGCACTAACATTGAAGGTGTAGGTGCCTGGATTTAAGATCAAATTAACTCTAGGCTCTGAAATTAAAAACACAAAGTTTGCTCAGTTGTTATGTGAATTTGTCTTTTAAGGGGCTAAAAAGTGGATGCTTATCAGAAAGTGAACCCACCCTTCGTCACTGTGGTGTTTACAGGCGTTTTGGAACCTGAAAGAAACGTTATGACCTTGTAGCCCTGTATGAAGCCTTTTTGATGTTTTAAGGGCACTTCATTCCAGTAAAGTTCAAGGTTTCTGCCATTCTGTTTACCTTTCAGATCCTGAACTGTCTCTGATGGTTCTGAAGTATCAGAATGGACAATAAGAAAGACAATGTGAGGTAAACACGAAACATGTAAGCAAAATAGTAAAAACTACATGAAAGTGTTTGAGTTTATAAAAAGGGATAGCAACTTCAGCCAAAAAATTAAAATATGAAAAATGAAAAGATATTTTGAAAAATTTTTGTAACTAAACAGTTGTGGGGCACCATTGACTACAATAGTATGGAAAAAAAAATACTATGGAAGTCAATGGTGCCCCACAACTGTTTAGTTACAAACATTCTTCAGCAGTGTTTAGCAAATCAAAGGAATTGAATTTTTTTTTTTTTTTTTGAAGATCTGAATTTTTTGGCACACAGAAGGTATTCTTGTCACTTCATAACATTAAGGTTGAACCACTGTAGTCACATGAACGGTTTCAAATAGGTCTTTGGTAGCTTTCTGGGCCTTGAAAGTGTTAATTGCCTTGCTGGCAATGCAGGCCTCACTGAGCCATTGGATTTCATCAAAAATATCTTAATTTGTGTTCTGAAGATGAATGAAGATCTTATGGGTGTGGAACTATGAGGGTGAGTAATGACAGAATTTTCATTTTTAGGTGAGCTAACCCTTTAACATCAGTGGAACCTTTTCATTCCACAGAAGGTTCTTTAAAATGTTCTCCTCACAGAACAGAAAGGTTCTTTGTGGAACCAATGGCATTGCTGCAAAAACCCACTTTTGGAACCTTTACTTGAGTTTTTAAATTGTCAAAGACACTGGCCTAAAAATATCATTAAAAATAATGAAATAATTAAAGTCTAACAATCCATCACAAGTTATTAAATACTGAATCTTGACTGCTTACTTTGCTCTTTAGCATATCCCTCACTCCTCTGCAGAAGCACTGGTTTACTTTCATTGCAGGCATAGACCGACACAGTATATTTCTCACCTTCCGTAAAATTACCTGTGAGAGACAGAATGACATAAATATTTTGTTCACCAATAGTCGTGCAAACAGTCTCATTTTAGCCATTTTGTTTGAACATAACCACAACTGTTTGGTTACAAACATTCTTTAGCAGTGTTCAGCAAAACAAAGAAATTGAATTTTTTTTTTTTTTGAAAATCAGAATTTTTTAAACAACTTGAGGGCAAGGAAAAATGTTCATTTTTGGGTAAACAATCCCTTTAAGATTCCCTGCATTGTTAAACTACACTCTTAAAAATATAGGTTCTCTACTGAGATCTATAAATGAAGAAACTTTAACTTTAGCTTTCTGGGCCTTGAAAGTCGTAATTGCCTTGCTGGCAATGCAAGCCTCAATGAGCCATTGGATTTCATCAAAAATATCTTAATTTGTGTTTATGAAAATAAACGAAGGTCTTATGGGTGTGGAACTACATGAGGGTGAGTAATTAATGACAGAATTTTCATTTTTAGGTGAGCTAACTCTTTAACATCAATGGAAACTTTCCATTCCACAGAAGGTTCACTGTAAAAAATTACCGTGATTTTAACAGTAAAAGACTAATTGGTAATTGGTTTACAGAAAATTTCCGTACTATATATGGTGAATAACTGTAATAGATCTAACGGTACATTTAATGTAATTTTACGGTAAAATACAGTTAAATTCACAGTTTTTGAAAGTGAAAAATAACAATTCATTGTAAAAATTTACAGTGAAAAAACGTAAATTGACATTCCCACAATTCCCTGCGTGACACTTCACATTTGATATATTTTTGTTGAAATAACTCTGTTTCTTCTTAGTTTTTCTCATTTTTTCTAATCAGTTATGTACATTAGGGTTTTATGTTACATCTAATGTTGTTAAATGAATGTTTATTGCATTTTTAAAATTTCATGCATGTTACCATGATGGTGTTTAGTGTGTGTGTGAATGACACTGTGTGCACCTCTTATCACCACTGTGTTTGGTGACTGTCAGTGTATTATAAAGGTACAAAACAGAAATTAGTACTTCATTAGGTTGGTAAATTAACATTATATCAGTTACTGAAATATGTTATTTTACCGTAAATTTTACTGGGATTTTTTTTACAGTGTACTGAAATCCAATGTTAAATATACATATTTAAAATGTAAAATTCACATGTAACTCTGTAAGTATGTTTACGGTTTGATGTCATTTTTACAGTATTGTTCTAGTAACCACAGCTGCCGGTATTTTTCCGTAGAAACAACGGGATTTTTTTTTACAGTGTTCTTTAAAATGTTCTTCTCACAGAACAGAAAGGTTAAAAAAAACCACTTTTGGAACCTTTACTTTTAAGAGTGTAGAGTTTTAAAATTGTCAGAGACACTGGCCTAAAAATATCATTAAACATAATGAAATAATTAAAGTCTAACAATCCATCACAAGTTATTAAATACTGAATCTTGACTGCTTACATTGGTCTTTAGCATATCCCTCACTCCTCTGCAGAAGCACTGGTTTACTTTCATTGCAGGCATATTTCTCAACTACCTTAAAAATACCTGTGAGAGACAGAATGACTTAAATATTTTAAATAAACAACCTCATGCAAGCTGTTTTTCTGAACCACTCTTTATCAAAGACGAACAACTACAATTGTGCACAAATTCTGTATCAAAACAACAACAGATCAGTAGTGAGTAGCTCTTTATGCTCCCAACTCACCATTCTGTTTCCAGGTGCGATACCAAGTGGCATGTTCACTTTCTGGGATCTTCGTCCATTGCACAGTACATTGTTTCTCAGTGTAGGTTGGAAACCATTCAACAACATAGCCACAAGTGGAATTGAAGTATTCCCATTCACCATTACGACTACTGATTCGGCTTATATGGACTTCATTGTCTGTGAAGAGTATGTTAAAAACTTGATTCATTGAAACACAGCCTTTTCAACCCATTTGAAATTCTTTTGAATATACTTTTTGAATGCTCACCAGGATAACCCGGGACAATGATTGTAGTAGGAGGAGAAAGACCAGCAGAGTTTTTTGCTGAGACTGTGATGTTTTGATCACTTCTTTCATTCCCAGTGGTGACATTGTAGCACAGCGGGTTTATACCAATGATTTCTCTCCTCTTGCCTTTGGTAAGTTCATATTGCGTAATTATCCCATGGCTTTGTTGTTGATTTAGAGGCTTTAAAACATTAAAAAGATTATTTTTATTTGTTTGTAGCCACAAAATGCAGAGCTAAAGCTGTCAGATCCTATAAAATGCACGTACCTTCCACAGGACATATGTATTTTGATTAAAATACTGGAACCAAACATCGACTGCTTCTGGAACTGAAGAGAGATTATTAGTGTGATTCCTCGAATTTGACTGGCCGAGTTACAGTCATTGAATCACTCATCCGACTACACTCTAAAAAATGCTGGGTTAAAAACAACCCAAGTTAGGTTGAAAATGGACAAACCCAGCGATTGGGTTGTTTTAACCCAGCAGTTGGGTTAAATGTTTGCCCAACCTGCTGGGTAGTTTTACTTAACTCAACTATTGTTTAAAAATTACAGTATTGCTTACTTAAAATGAACCCAAAATATCTTGAAAATTAACATTTATTAATATGTTTAATAAATGAACATTTTAATTTCATTTTAGATTCATTTTAAGTCAGCCATATAGTCATTTTCAAACAATAGTAGTTCAAAAACACTAATTCATCAAGAAATTTAACTGTGTGTTGCTCAGAAATGGCAAATGTTTGGTTGTTTCAACCCATGGATCAAATATGGACAAACCCAATCACACAATATCACATAATTATGTAGAACTATAAAAACAAAATCATATACAGTACATATATTAATGACACTATTTTCTAATAATTCTATATAATTCTGTCTAATTATACTTACTGTCCTCTTTAGTGGTGAAAGTAATATTACTCCACTCACTCCATTTGTAGAAGTGCTCATCGGACCCACAACTCACATTAACTGTGTAATTAGTATAGGGCTGCAGATGGTCAAGGTAAATTGATGACAGTCCGTTTCCTTTGAAGGTTTTCTTTGTGAAAGATGAAAATGTGTGAGAATGCAAGGCCTTGCAAGTTAAACAGCAGAGAGTTAATACAGAACATTTATCAATTTGAATTCAAGATAATAACTGATGACACCAACATTGTAAAAGCTTCCGTTGAGCTTCACTCGACAAATCATCGGAAAGGAAGTATAAGTTGTCACGTCCCAACTCCACTGAAGAGTAACACTTCTTGCATTAGCAGTATGGGATAATGTACTGGGTGCTTTCAACAATACTGTGTAAGAAGAAACAGAAAATTAAATTCACAAATAAATGCCGTGGCCATGCAGTATTCTAAGATACTCATCAATATTAAAATAAATTACCCCGGTGCATGGGGTCAGCTGTATCAGTGAGAGTCTTCACACCAAGGTCATTTTTGGCAATCAGAGTCCAGTTTGTCACCTGATTTGGCACCTCAAGCAGGACACATTTATTGATCTTACAAACACTGACAAATACAAAACACTTAGAATCAGGGAAGACTTCATTCAGAATGAATCGTATGATAAGAGTAACCATGCATGATTCACACTGTACATTAAGTTGGATAATGTAGACTGTGTGGTTACCTTCCATTAAGTGTGTAAATCGTCCTTCTAAGACCACGCAGGCCGGTGTCTCTACCCATTTCCCAGCGACACTCCACAGAGGTGAGATTCCGTGTCACACATGTAAGACTGTGGTCATCTGGGGGATCTGTAGCAGCCAGTGAAATGAAACATTAAGGCCAAGACTCTTAACTTAACAACTTCAAAGCTAATTAACACATTTGGTATACACCACAATTCAAAAGGTATGTTTGATCAAAGATGACAGTAAAAACATTTTCAGCATAATGTTTTAAAATTTCAAATTTTATTTACTTTCTATTCATAAAACAATGTATGAATGAATATTACAGTTTCCACAAAAATATTAAATGGAAAAAACAAAAATGTGTCATCATTTACCCACCCTCATGTTCTTCCAAACCTTTCTTTCTTCTGTTGAAAACAAAAGAAGATATTTTAAAGAATGCTGGTAACCAGATTGCCACTGACTTCCATAGTATTTTTTTTTATTTTTCATGCTATGTAAGTCGATGGCTACCGTCAAATGTTTGATGACCATCATTCTTCAAAATATCTTCTTTTGTGTTCAACAGAAGAAAGAAACTCATACAGGTTTGGAACAACTTGAGGGTGAGTAAATGATGACAGAATTTTCATTTTTGGGTGAAGTATCCCTTTAAACAGCACAACTGTTTTCAATTGTGATAATAATAAGAAATGTTTTTTGAGCACCAAATCAGCATATTAGAATGATCACAGGAATAAACAACATTTTAAAATATATTAAACTAGAAAAATTGTTATTTTAATCTTTAATAATATTTCACAATATTACTGTATTTTTGATCAAATAAATGCAGCCTTGGTAAGCATAAGAGACTTTTGCATGATATAAATATTGGTTTATGTTTACAAATGCTAACTAATGATCTTGTGAGCAATATAATAATTTTGCTAAATAATAATAATAATAAAATGCTATGAATGCAAGTTATACAGTAAGTATTACTAAGGGTTAAAAACACACACACACTTTTGCAGACTTATCCAAATGGCTTCATCAGTTAATATGCTGGGATTGGAATATCCCACATGTGGCCAGATTATGACCATAATCCCATTTTTGGGCAAAAATATCCAAATAAACTCTGACTAATCCTCACCTAATGACTAAGTCTAGCTGCCTAGCTGTCTGTAAAACAATTCACAATTGATTTAAATTAAACAATTCATATTGAATAGGACGTGTTTACTTACAGCCAATAAATACTGTAGAGCCTCCTGCATAAGGGCTTCCATTAACATCACAGCGTATGTCTGAATTTGATGAAGGGCTGTTAAAGTGAAGTGATTTTGTGATGTACGTCCTGTTGCTGATGCGTTTAACAAATTCAGAATCCGATGATGGAACGTTATCTTTCTCCAAGATGCAACAAAATGTGATGTTACTCCCAACCATGAAAACTTGATCGTAAGGAAAGACCTTTATTCCTGTGGCACTAAGATCTTCTCCTGTTATTTTTATAGGCAAAAAAAAAAAAAAAAAAGTTCAGCTCAATTCAGTTTGTTGTTTAGTTCTTATTCTCTTTTGCATAACGTGTGCATACAGTACGAGATAAAACCTGTGGCTACAAACCTTTGTAGGTGTATAATGGTGTCCATTCACTAATGTGATACTGATCTCGACGCCTAAGTCTGACCGAATGGGAAGTGCACTGCAATGGTATAGGTGAGGTCCATTTCCAGTGATGAAGGGCTGTATTAGCTTGCGGCACATGTATAGTTTCCTAAAACAGTTATTTCATGTTAAAAAAATAACAACCTCTC